>NC_092717.1:223061441-223361441 GCF_047496885.1 Scyliorhinus torazame
CCCCACCCCCCCTCTCTCTCCCCCCCCCCCACCCCCCCTCTCTCTCCCCCCCCCACCCCCCTCTCTCTCCCCCCCCACCCCCCCTCTCTCTCCCCCCCCCCACCCCCCCTCTCTCTCCCTCCCCCCCCACCCCCCCTCTCTCTCCCCCCCCCCCTCCTCCCCCCCTCTCTCTCCCCCCCCCACCCCCCCGCTCTCTCCCCCCCCCCCACCCCCCCCTCTCTCTCCCCCCCCCCACCCCCCCCTCTCTCTCCCCCCCCCCCCACCCCCCCTCTCTCTCCCCCCCCCCACCCCCCCTCTCTCTCCCCCCCCACCCCCCCTCTCTCTCCCCCCCACCCCCCCTCTCTCTCCCCCCCCACCCCCCTCTCTCCCCCCCCCACCCCCCCTCTCTCTCCCCCCCCCACCCCCCCCTCTCTCCCCCCCCCACCCCCCCTCTCTCTCCCCCCCCACCCCCCCTCTCTCTCCCCCCCCACCCCCCTCTCCCCCCCCCACCCCCCCTCTCTCTCCCCCCCCCACCCCCCCTCTCTCTCCCCCCCCCACCCCCCCTCTCTCTCCCCCCCCCACCCCCCCTCTCTCCCCCCCCCACCCCCCCCTCTCTCCCCCCCCCCCACCCCCCTCTCTCCCCCCCCCCACCCCCCCCTCTCTCCCCCCCCCCCCTCCCCCCCCCCACTCTCCCCCCCCTCTCTCAACCCCCCTCTCCCCCCCACCCCCCCTCTCTTCCCCCCCCCACCCCCCCACTCTCTCCCCCCCCCCCCCCCCCTCACCCCCCCCCCCTCACTCTCCCCCCCCCCCCCACCCCCCCCCCTCTCCCCCCCACCCCCCCTCTCCCCCCCCCACCCCCCCCTCTCCCCCCCCCACCCCCCCTCCTCCCCCCCCCCACCCACCCCCCCTCTCCCCCCCCACCCCCCCCCCTCTCCCCCCCCACCCCCCCTCTCCCCCCCCACCCCCCCTCTCCCCCCCCTCTCTCCCCCCCCACCCCCCCTCTCTTCCCCCCCCCCACCCCCCCTCTCTCTCCCCCCCCCCCCACCCCCCCTCTCTCCCCCCCCCCCCCACCCCCCCCCTCTCTCTCCCCCCCCCACCCCCCCTCTCTCTCCCCCCCCCCCCCCACCCCCCCCTCCCCCCCTCTCTCTCCCCCCCCACCCCCCCCTCTCTCTCCCCCCCCACCCCCCCTCTCCTCCCCCCCCACCCCCCCTCTCTCTCCCCCCCCACCCCCCCCTCTCTCCCCCCCCACCCCCCCCTCTCTCCCCCCCCACCCCCCCTCTCTCCCCCCCCCACCCCCCCTCTCTCTCCCCCCCCCACCCCCCCTCTCTCTCCCCCCCCCACCACCCCCCTCTCTCTCCCCCCCCCCACCCCCCCCTCTCTCTCCCCCCCCCACCCCCCCCTCTCTCCCCCCCCCCACCCCCCCCTCTCTCCCCCCCCCCACCCCCCCCCCCTCTCTCCCCCCCCCACCCCCCCACCTCTCCCCCCCCCCCCACCCCCCCTCTCCCCCCCCCACCCCCCCCTCTCCCCCCCCACCCCCCCTCTCTCCCCCCCCCACACCCCCCCCCTCTCTCCCCCCCCCCCACCCCCCCCTCTCTCCCCCCCCACCCCCCCCCCTCTCCCCCCCCCCACCCCCCCCCTCTCTCTCCCCCCCCCCACCCCCCCCTCTCTCTCCCCCCCCCCACCCCCCCCCTCTCTCCCCCCCCCCACCCCCCCCCTCTCTCTCCCCCCCCCCCACCCCCCCCTCTCTCTCCCCCCCCCACCCCCCCTCTCTCCCCCCCCCCCCCACCCCCCCCTCTCTCTCCCCCCCCCCACCCCCCCTCTCTCTCCCCCCCCCACCCCCCCTCTCTCTTCCCCCCCCACCCCCCCTCTCTCTCCCCCCCCCCCCCCCTCTCCCCCCCCCCCCCCCTCACTCCCCCCCACCCCCCCCTCTCTCTTCCCCCCCCACCCCCCCTCTCTCTTCCCCCCCCACCCCCCCTCTCTCCCCCCCCACCCCCCCTCTCTCTTCCCCCCCCACCCCCCCTCTCTCTTCCCCCCCCCCACCCCCCCCCTCTCTCTTCCCCCCCCCACCCCCCCCTCTCTCTCCCCCCCCCCACCCCCCCCTCTCTCTTCCCCCCCCCCACCCCCCCTCTCTCTCCCCCCCCCCACCCCCCCTCTCTCTCTCCCCCCCCCACCCCCCCTCTCTCTCCCCCCCCCACCCCCCCTCTCTCTCCCCCCCCACCCCCCCTCTCTCTTCCCCCCCCACCCCCCCTCTCTCCCCCCCCCACCCCCCCTCTCTCTCCCCCCCCCACCCCCCCTCTCTCTTCCCCCCCCCACCCCCCCTCTCTCTCCCCCCCCCACCCCCCCTCTCTCTCCCCCCCCCACCCCCCCTCTCTCTCTCCCCCCCCACCCCCCCCTCTCTCTCCCCCCCCCACCCCCCCTCTCTCTCCCCCCCCCACCCCCCCTCTCTCTCCCCCCCCCACCCCCCCTCTCTCTCCCCCCCCCACCCCCCCCTCTCTCTCCCCCCCCCCACCCCCCCACTCTCTCCCCCCCCCCCCACCCCCCCCACTCACTCCCCCCCCCCACCCCCCCTCTCTCTCCCCCCCCCACCCCCCCTCTCTCTCCCCCCCCCCACCCCCCCTCTCTCCCCCCCCCCCACCCCCCCTCTCTCTCCCCCCCCCCACCCCCCCTCTCTCTCCCCCCCCCCCACCCCCTCTCTCTCCCCCCCCCCACCCCCCCTCTCTCTCCCCCCCCCACCCCCCCCTCTCTCCCCCCCCCCCCACCTCACTCTCCCCCCCCACCCCCCCTCTCTCACCCCCCCCCCCACCCCCCCCTCTCTCCCCCCCCCACCCCCCACTCTCTCCCCCCCCCCCCCCCACTCACTCCCCCCCCCCCCCCCTCACACACCCCCCCCCCCCCCACACACACCCCCCCCCCCCCACACACACCCCCCCCCCCCCCTCTCTCTCCCCCCCCCCCCACCCCCCCCTCACCCCCCCCACCCTCACACTCCCCCCCCACCCCCCCCTCTCCCCCCCCCACACCCCCCCCTCACTCCCCCCCCCCTCCCCCCCCCCCTCACCACCCCCCCCCTCTCCCCCCCCCTCAACCCCCCCCCCCCCCCCCCCCTCTCACCCCCCCCCCACCCCCCCCTCTCCCCCCCCCCCCCCCCACACCCCCCCCCCACCCCCCCCCCCCCACCCCCCCTCTCCCCCCCCCACCCCCCCCTCTCCCCCCCCCCACCCCCCCTCTCCCCCCCCCCACCCCCCCCTCTCCCCCCCCCACCCCCCCTCTCCCCCCCCCACCCCCCCACCCCCCCCCCCCCCCCTCTCCCCCCCCCCCACCCCCCCCTCTCCCCCCCCCCCACCCACCCCCCCCCCACTCTTCCCCCCCCCCCCCCACCCCCCCTCTCTTCCCCCCCCCCACCCCCCCCTCTCTCACCCCCCCCCCCACCCCCCCTCCTCTCCCCCCCCACCCCCCCTCTCCCCCCCCCACCCCCCCCTCTCTCACCCCCCCCCACCCCCCCCCCCCCCCCCTCACTCTCCCCCCCCCACCCCCCTCTCACTCCCCCCCCCCCACCCCCCCCTCTCTCCCCCCCCACCCCCCCTCTCTCTCCCCCCCCACCCCCCCTCTCTCTCCCCCCCCACCCCCCCTCTCTCTCCCCCCCCCACCCCCCCCTCTCTCCCCCCCCCCACCCCCCCTCTCACCCCCCCCCACCCCCCCTCACCCCCCCCCCACCCCCCCCTCTCTCCCCCCCCCCACCCCCCCCTCTCTCCCCCCCCCACCCCCCCCTCTCTCCCCCCCCCCCCACCCCCACCCCCCCCCTCTCTCCCCCCCCCACCCCCCCCCCTCTCTCCCCCCCCCACCCCCCCCTCTCTCCCCCCCCCACCCCACCCCCCCCTCTCTCCCCCCCCCCACCCCCCCCTCTCTCCCCCCCCCCACCCCCCCCTCTCTCCCCCCCCACACCCCCCCCTCTCTCCCCCCCCCCCACCCCCCCCCTCTCCCCCCCCCACCCCCCCCCCTCTCCCCCCCCCCCCCACCCCCCCCCCTCTCTCCCCCCCCCCACCCCCCCCCTCTCTCCCCCCCCCCCACCCCCCCCTCTCTCCCCCCCCCCCACCCCCCCCCTCTCTCCCCCCCCCCACCCCCCCCCTCTCTCTCCCCCCCCCACCCCCCCCTCTCTCCCCCCCCCCACCCCCCCTCTCTCCCCCCCCCACCCCCCCTCTCTCCCCCCCCCACCCCCCCTCTCTCCCCCCCCCACCCCCCCTCTCTCCCCCCCCCCACCCCCCTCTCTCTCCCCCCCCCACCCCCCCTCTCTCTCCCCCCCCCCACCCCCCCCTCTCTCCCCCCCCACCCCCCCCCCTCTCCCCCCCCCACCCCCCCCTCTCTCTCCCCCCCCCCTCTCCCCCCCCCTCTCCCCCCCCCCTCTCCCCTCCCCCCCCCCCTCCCCCCCCCTCCCCCCCCCCTCTCCCCCCCTCTCCCCCCCCTCTCCCCCCTCCCCCCTCCCCCCCTCTCCCCCCCCTCTCTCCCCCCCCTCTCTCCCCCCCCTCTCTCCCCCCCTCTCTCTCCCCCCCTCCCTCCCCCCCCACTCCCCCCCCCCCACCCCCCCCACTCCCCCCCCCCCACCCCCCCCCTCCCCCCTCTCCCCCCCCTCCCCCCCCCCCTCCCCCCCCCTCTCCCCCCCCTCTCCCCCCCCACCCCCCCCTCTCCCCCCCCCCACCCCCCCCCTCTCCCCCCCCCTCCCCCCCCCCACCCCCCCCTCTCCCCCCCCCCCTCTCCCCCCCCCCCCTCTCCCCCCCCCCCCTCTCCCCCCCCCCCTCTCCCCCCCCCCCTCTCCCCCCCCCCTCTCCCCCCCCCCTCTCCCCCCCCCTCTCCCCCCCCCCCCCCTCTCTCCCATCTCCCCCCCCCTCTCCCATCTCCCCCCCCCTCTCTCCCATCTCCCCCCCCCCTCTCTCCCATCTCCCCCCCCCTCTCCCATCTCCCCCCCCCTCTCTCCCATCTCCCCCCCCCCTCTCTCCCATCTCCCCCCCCCCTCTCTCCCATCTCCCCCCCCCCTCTCTCCCATCTCCCCCCCCCTCTCTCCCATCTCCCCCCCCCCTCTCTCCCATCTCCCCCCTCTCCCATCTCCCCCCCCCCTCTCTCCCATCTCCCCCCCTCTCTCCCATCTCCCCCCCCCTCTCCCATCTCCCCCCCCCCTCTCCCATCTCCCCCCCCTCTCCCATCTCCCCCCCCCTCTCCCATCTCCCCCCCCCTCTCCCATCTCCCCCCCCCCTCTCCCATCTCCCCCCCCCTCTCCCATCTCCCCCCCCCCTCTCCATCTCCCCCCCCCCTCTCCCATCTCCCCCCCCCCTCTCCCATCTCCCCCCCCCTCTCCCATCTCCCCCCCCCCCTCTCCCATCTCCCCCCCCCTCTCCCATCTCCCCCCCTCTCCCATCTCCCCTCCCATCTCCCCCCCCCCCCCATCTCCCCCCTCCCCCCATCTCCCCCCCCCCCCCATCTCCCCCCCCCCCCCATCTCCCCCCCCCCCTCTCTCCCATCTCCCCCCCCCTCTCTCCCATCTCCCCCCCCCCTCTCTCCCATCTCCCCCCCCTCTCTCCCATCTCTCCCCCCCCCTCTCTCCCATCTCCCCCCCCCCCTCTCTCCCATCTCCCCCCCCCCCCCTCTCTCCCATCCCCCTCCCACCCACCCCCCCCCCCATCCCCCCTCCCTTGATTCTGGAGTAAATATTTGCACAGATAACAATTGTTGACTGGTGGAGCGGATCTTTGAATTTGTTGCTCATGTATGTTTAAAGTTTTTTTTTGGGGGGGGGGGGAAAGAAAGTGAATCGCCCCTCCCCGTCGTATACTGGAACGCTGTTGAAGGGGTTTGAAAGGTTTGTGTTTGGAGGGAGGGCAGCGTTGTTCTTTCACTTTAATTTGAAAAGGCAGCAGTTTCTCTTTAAAAAGTGGTGCAGCTTTCTGAGGCACGGCTGTGGTGACGCGTCTTGTGCTGAACTAAAATGGCTTGATGCTTGTAGTCAGTCGCTTGTTGGTAAGTAGGGAAGGCAGCATTTGTATGTGGGTTGTCCGAATCCGCTTGGCAAATAATGCCAGTAATCGCATAATGACATGATGCTGCTGTAACGAAAGGAAGAAGCTGAGACTGGTCAACCATTTCACTTAAGTGTTGGATGATCGAGGCACAGGTTGGTTGATGAGCATTATAAATAAAATAAAAAAAGAGTGGTTCAAATTAAACCGCTGATAATTAGATGGAAGTTTTTTTTAAAAATTGTGAGTGTTTGATGTATATAGACACGATCTGATGACTATTTAATTCAATTCAATTCCTTAGATTTAATTACGATGTAACAGTCTGTTAGTACGAATTACAATTCTCTCGGGAATGCAGACATTTTAAATCTTCGCAAATCGTGACTTTTGTGCGTGTGTGTCTGAAATCAGATTTGGATCTCCACGAGAATGAGGACCAGTTTAGTAAACAGGAAATGGTTTTATGTTGCTTTTAAAAGCTTTATTTATAGCGACATAAAAGTGTTATGCGCAAAAATTACTCCATTTCAGTAAGATTGAAATGAGTTCTTGCAACTGATGTTTTGTGGCTTAAAATTAGAGCTTTGAAAATAGACTGCCCCAATGGCATTAATTTATCCGCCCTACCCAAGAAATAATACACAAGGCACAGGGAAGAAAGCAGGCTGTTGTGATTTGTACATTATATCTTGGTGTCATAAATTATTTCATGTGACAGGCCTTTTTTCATTTCTGCTTTTCAGAATAATGAAAATCTAATTTTTATGGTGAGGTTAGAGACTTTAGTCGTTGGTACTTCAGATTTTTCTCTCAATAGTTTACTGGGAAATACTTTATTCAATACCTGACTTGAGTTAAAGACAAATATCACTTTCCTGTGGCTTAGAATTTGAATCACATTTTGTTTACAAGTCAAAGGCGTCGATTTTAAGTAGGGAAATTTGTTAGATATGCCTACGGCTGTATTCTTAGCCCCTCCTATCACAGTGCTGAAGTAAAGGCAGCAGCAGGGTGGCATTGAGGCTGGGCTGGTGAGAAGTAGATGCAAGGTTCTCTGATTATTTTTTTTCTAATATACTACATCTGGGTGACACCCACGAGGCTCGGCTTCTGCTGCAATAACCGAACTTTGCCCGCGCCATCAATGCCAATGGTGTTGCTATACTCTGCACTGAACTGCCTGACTGGTGATTAAATCATGGATATGTCAACACTTTCTTCAGCTAAATATTAGTAAAATTCAATGTTGTGGTAAAACCTGACCTTCGGCTTCGAGATAATGTCACTATAAGGTAGCATATAATGAGAAAAAATTCCCTCTGTAGCAAGATAAAATGGATGAGCATGGAAGTATGAAACATTGAAAGAGATCTAATGACTGCTCTTCAGAGAAAAGATGGAAGAAGTGCTGAAATAAAATATGTTTAGCTGTATCATAGATTGCGCATTAGTTGAAATTTCCTTGAGCTCTCATGTAGGGGAGGCCAGAATCTTTCATCTTGGGGTCTTGACACCATCTATGCGCTTCTACTTTCAACTTAATTAGTCTCATCAGGTTAAATATAGATTTAGATCCTCCACATCCTCTCAGTTAAATTTTGCATCCTGTGTTGGCCAATCTTATGGTCCCGAATCATAGAAATCAGACCCGTGCGAGGTTTTTAGGTCCATTCATCATGCCGGTGCTGACTTTTCAACTCTTGATTATCGTCACAAGTAGGCTTACATTAACACTGCAGTGAAGTTACTGTGAAAATCCCCTAGTCGCCGCACTCCGGCACCTGTTCGCATACACTGAGGGAGAATTCAGAATGTCCAGTTCAGCTAACAAGCACGTCTTTCGGTTCTTGTGGGAGGAAACCGGAGCACCCGGAGGAAACCCATGCAAACACTGGGAGAACGTGCAAGCAGGAATCGAACCTGGGACCCTGGCGCTATGAAGCAACAGTGCTAACCATTGTGCAGCCGTGCTATCTGTTTTCCATCCATATTCTTGAGCTTTTCATCTGCTGCACTGTCTTTCTTTAAATAAATTTGGAGTGACCAATTCTTTTTTTCCAATTAAGGGGCGTGAGACCCAAGCAGACACTGGGAGAATGGACAAATTCCACATGGACACCTACCCGGGGTTGGGATCAAACCCGGTCCTTGGCACCGTGAGACAGCAGTGCTAACCACTGCTGCCCATCACCTGTTGCATTGTCTGCCTGCAAAACCTGTCTCCATAGCTGCTCATCCCAACAATTGATTCCCCCAACACTTTTTAGATTCTGCCATCTGACAATGAAATGAAAATCGCTTATTGTCACAAGTAGGCTTCAAATGAAGTTACTGTGAAAAGCCCCTAGTCGCCACATTCCGGCGCCTGTTCGGGGAGGCTGTTACGGGAATTGAACCGTGCCGCTGGCCTGCCTTGGTCTGCTTTCAAAGCCAGCGATTTAGCCCTGTGCATCTCTCTTCTATCTTCCATTGGCTCCACTTCATTGTGTAGCACTTTAGAAATGGATGCTCTAGATTCAAGTTCTTCTTCGTCTGCACACACTCACCCCCTAAAATCATACCTCTGATTCTTTTGGAGGTCTTGAAGCCACTTATAATGCCCAGTAAGTTTATCCCCGTTGACTTTCTAATTCTCTGATGGTATGGGTATTGTTCCATTACATTGTTTGTGTGTCTGTATTTACATTTGGACTTGCATGGTCACTGTAATTGGACAAAACTTGATCCTGTCCTCAGCTGATGATTAGAAGCATATTTTTGAACAGGGTTAGTGAAAAAATAGTTTGGTTCTCTTTAATATTAAATCCATATTTATTTTGCAACGTTATTGTAGAGTGCAGGGAATAGATTAGTTTTATTGGGGGGAAAAAAGTGGCCATAGTCCCAGATCACTGTAGGCTGCTTTCCCCTTTGATAAAGAGAGCTGATTGCTGGTTATTTACCCTGAGGATCACCACATCTCTGCACAGTAGCACAGGGCAGCATGGTAACACAAGTGGGTAGCACTGTGGCTTCACATCGCCAGGGTCCCAGGTTCGATTGCCCGCTGGGTCACTGTCTGTGCAGAGTCTGCACGTTCTCCCCGTGTCTGCGTGGGTTTCCTCTGGGTGCTCTGGTTTCTTCCCACAGTCCAAAGACGTGCAGGTTAGGTGGATTGGCCATGATAAATTGCCCTTAGTGACCAAAAAGGGTAGGGGGTTATTGGGTTACGGGGCTAGGGTGGAAGTGAGGGCTTGAGTGGGTCGGCCTCCTTCTGCACTATGTTCTATCTCAGGTGAGGGGCAAGGTTGAGAAGGCGGGGCCTTCATGAGTAATCTCAGCCAGTGCGGGAATTGAACCCGTCTTGCTCTGCATCACAAACCAGTTGACCAACCAACTGAGCTAAAACTGGTGGGGTGCTAATCAATGTGCATTTAAGGTTGAAGGAAAATTGTGATTCAATGGAGAGTTCCGCTTCAAAATAAAATTTTCTATGGGCTAACATGAGTGCATGTATTGGTTTTGATTTACTCATAACTTTATTTCATGATGCTGACAGATATCTTCTGCTTTTGTCTTTGCAACAATGAGAACATTGAAAAATAATTAATTAGAGTTTTACACAATGTTAGGGGATAACCATCTTCAGCTGCTTCATCAATGACCTCCCTTCCACCATAATGTCAGAAGTGGGGATGTTCGCAGATGACTGCACAACGTTTTTTTTTAATAAACATTTTACTGAGGTATTTTTGGTACAGTAACAACAAAAAACACATTATACATGAACCCATATTCATAGTGCAAAAGCCATTTACCTCTCGGACAGGTCCCACTACTCCCCTTCTTTTCCCCCCCCCCTGTCTGCTGACTATTAATTTCCCGCAAAGAAGTCGACGAACGGTTGCCACCTCCAGGTGAACCCTAACAGTGACCCTCTTAAGGCGAACTTGATTTTCTCCATACAGAGAAAGCTAGCCATGTCCGATAGCCAGGTCTCCGACTTGGGGGGCTTTGGGTTCCTCCATGCTAATAGTATCCGTCTCCGGGCTACCAGGGAAGCAAAGGCCAGAATGTCTGCCTCTTCTCCTGGATTCCCGGGTCTTCTGACACCCCGAAAATTGCCACCTCAGGACTCCGCGCCACCCTTGTTTTTAACACCTTGGACATGACGTCCGCAAACCCCAGCCAAATCCGCTAAGCTTTGGACATGTCCAAAACATGTGGACATGGCTCGCCGGTCCTCCCGCACATATTGCGCACCTGTCCTCCACCCCAAGAATCTGCTCATCCAGGCCACTGTCATGTGAGCCTGGTGAACAACGTTAAAGTGTGTCAGGCTGAGCCTGGCACATGTTGCAGACGTGTTGACTCTACTCAACGCATCGGCCGATAGACCATCCTCTATCTCACCTCCCAGCTCCTCCTCCCACTTGAGCTTCAGCTCCTCGGTCTGCGTCTCCTCCGACCCCATAAGCTCCTTATAAATGTCCGAGACGCTCCCTTCTCCTACCCACCCTCTGGAAACTACCCTGTCCTAAATCCCCCTTAGCGGTAGGAGCGGGAAGGTTGACACCTGTTTACGAAGGAAGTGCCGCATCTGCAGATAACTGAATTTGTTTCCCCTCGCCAACCCAAACTTTTCCTCCAACGGTCTCCTACTCGGAAAGCTCCCCTCTATGAACAAATTCCTCATCCTCTCAATCCCCGTTCTCCGCCATATCCGGAACCCCCCGTCCATACTCCCCGGGGCAAACCGGTGATTATCACAGATTGGGGCCCAGACCGATGCTCCCACATGCCGCCTCCACTGGCTCTTCTCAGGGCCGCCACCACCACTGGACTGGTGGGGTACTGTGCAGGCGGGAACGGCAGAGGCGCAGTTACCAACGCCCCCAAACTGGTACCCTTACATGAAGTCGCCTCCATACATACCCATGCTGACCCCTCCCCCACCACCCACTTCCTGATCATGGCTATATTAGCCGCCAAGTAATAGTTGCTCAAATTTGGCAGCGTCAGCCCGCCCTCTTCCCGACTCCGCTCAAGCATTACCTTCCTTACTCGCGGGGTCTTGCCCGGCCACTCCTGTTTTTAAAAAAAAAAAGGACCACGGAATAAAGGTGGGGAGACACTGAAATACAAATAGGAATCGCGGGAGGACCGTCATCTTCACCGTTTGCACCCTCCCAGCCAGAGACAACGGAAGCGTGTCCCATCTCCGAAAATCGTCCTTCATTTGGTCCACCAGCCGGGCCAGATTCAATTGATGCAGCCGGTCCCATTCCCGCGCCACTTGGATGCATAGGTACCTAATGCTTCCCTTCACTAACCTAAACAGCAGCTCTCCCAGTCGCCTCTTCTGTCCCCTCGTCTGGACACAAACCTCTCACTCTTTCCCATATTAAGCTTATACCCCGAAAACCGGCCAAATTCCCCTAGAGTCCTCATAATTTCTTCCATCCCCTCTATTGGGTCCAAAACATACAGAAGCAGGTCATCCGCTTAGAGCGAAACCCTGTGCTCCCCCCCCCAACCCCCGGACCAGTCCTCTCCAGCCCCTCGAGGCTCTCAGAGCAATTACCAACGGCTCTATAGCCAGCGCAAACAACAGTGGGGCGAGGCGGCATCCCTGTCTTGTCCCCCGGTGCAGTCTAAAATAGTCCGATGTTGTCCTATTCGTCCGTACACTTCCCACAATACAATAACCTAACCCAGACAATAAAGCCCCGCCCGAATCCGAACCGCCTCAGTCTCTACCACAGTCCCATTCCACCCGATCAAAAGCCTTTTCTGCATCCATTGCGATCACTACCTCCCTACCTTCCGGGGGCATCATGATCACATTTAACAGCCTTCTTACATTGGCCACCAGCTGCCTGCCCTTAACAAACCCCGTCGTCTGGTCCTCTCCAATAACGTCCGGAACACAATCCTCTATCCTGGAGGACAAGATTTTGGCCAGCAACTTGGCATCTACATTCAACAGGGAGATCAGCCTGTAGGACCCACACAGCTCCAGGTTCTTGTCCCGCTTAAGAATCAGCGATATCGTTGCCTGTGACATCGTCGGTTTCAACACCCCTCTTTCCCTTGCCTCATTGAACATCCTCAACAACACCGGCCCCAATATCCCTGAGAACGTCCATTGGGTTCCCGTCCGGATCCGGGGCCTTACCCGCCTGCATGGTCTTCAAGCCCTCCACTATCTCCTCCAGCCCAATTGGGGCCCCCAGACCTTCTACCTGTTCCCCATCCACCGTTGGGAAATTCAGCCCCTCCAAGAAGTGCCTCATCCCCTCCGGCCCCGTAGGGGGTTCCGACCGGTACAGCCTGCTGTAGAAATCCCTGAACGCCTTCTTCACCCCTACTGAATCTCCAACCAGGTTCCCATCTCTGTCCTTTACTTTCCCTATCTTCCTAGCTGCCTCCCTTTTCCTCAGCTGCTGTGCAAGCATTCTGCTGGCCTTCTCTCCATGTTCATAGATCGCCCCCTCGCCTTTCTCAGCTGCTCCACCGCCCTCCCTGTGGTCAGCAAACTAAGCTGTGCCATCCCCTGAAAAGCCCTGCCTCTGGGGTCTCCGCACACCTCCTATCACTCTGTAGTAACTCCTTTACCAGTTGGTCCGTCTCTGCCCTGTCCACCTTCTCCCTATGGGCCCGGATCGAGATCCGCTCCTCCCTGACCACCGCCCTCAGTGCTTTCCACACCATCGCTGCTGAAATTTCCCCCGTGTCATTGACCTGCAGGTAGCTCTGAATACATTTCCTCAGCCGCTTGCACACCCTTCATCCGCCAAAAGTCCCACATCCAACCTCCAGTGCGGGCGCTGGTTACTGTCTTTACTAACCTGCAGATCAACCCAGTGCGGAGCATGGTCTGAGATTGTAATCGCGAGTACCCCATGTCCACCACCCCAGCCAGCAAGGCCCTGCTCAAAATACAGAAATCAATCCGGGAATACCCCCCCCCCCCCCACCACCACCACCACCATCAGCTCCATGAACCCTCTTAGTTCCTTTGCCATTGCTGGCACCCCGCTCTTTTCGAGCTTGACCGGTCCAAGCCAGGGTCCATAACTGTGTTGAAGTCCCCTCCCATGACCAACCTGTGCGAGTCCAGGTCCGGTATCTTCCCCAGCATCTTCTTTATAAACTCCACATCATCCCAATTTGGAGCATACACAATTACTAATACCATTTGCACCCCCTATAGCTTCCCACTGACCATAATGTACCGACCTCCCACGTCCGAGACTATTCTACCCGCCTGAAACACCACCCGCTTATTGATGAGGATCGCGACCCCTCTAGTCTTTGAATCTAGTCCCGAGTGAAAGACCTGACTGACCCAGCCTTTCCTCAGTCTAACCTGGTCCGTTACCTTATGGCGCGTCTCCTGCAACATTACCACGTCCGCCTACAATCCCCTAAGATGCGCAAACGCATGTACTTTTTTGACCGGCCCATTTAACCCTCGAACATTCCAGGTGATCAGCCTAGTTGGGGGGCTCATTGCCCCCCTCCGCCGATCAGCCATCCCCTTTTTTAGCCCACCTCCAGCCCGTGTTCCGCGCCTCCACTGGTCGATCCCCAGGCAGCCCCCAAACCCCTCTCTGTCCCTCAGCCCAAGTTCCTTCCTCGTCAGCAGAACATTCACCCCCTCTCAGTAACAACACCCTTTAACCCAACCCCTTTACTAAACCAAACATATGCACACACCCCACTGCGCTTCCGAGAGCTAGCTCGCTTGGTGGCCCCCATTCCCGGTGCCAGATAGTCTCCCACCTATTGTCTCTTCCTTCCCCCCGCCCCCCGCTCATACAAGCAAACTTCAACATCAAACATAGAATTTACAGTTTCATAGAATTTACAGTGCAGAAGGACAATCCCCACACAATTGCCCAACAGAAAAATATCAAGATCAAAACAAGCACACCTCCATCCCCCAACAGTGCAAATGAAAACCTTAACTCGCTCAGCTCTACCGCTGGTTCCAAATCAATGCAAACGGCATCACAAACATCTTCCATGAAATGCAAAACGAGAAACTTTTTACAAAAACAGAGAAACAAAAAGAAAAATCAAAAACATGAACGTTGCAGCCAAGTTCAAAAGTTCTCAATCCATCACCAGCCCTTTTTCGCAAAGTCCAACGTGTCCTCGGGCGACTCGAAGTAGAAGTGCTGATCCACATGCATGACCCAGTGACGGGCTGGGTATAAGGATCGACCTGCTCTACTCCTGGCCACCTCTACCTCAGGCCCTGGTAAACCCGCAAGATGCTATTGTCCCATTTACAGCTCCATGTCTGCTTGGCCCACTGTAGAATGCGCTCCTTATCCGAGAACCTGTGGAATCTCACCACCATTGCCCCCGGGGGGGGGGGGGGGGGTCTCCTATTCGCGGCTTCCTCAAAGCAGTTCCGTTTCTGCGTAGCAAAGCTTTCCTGAATGACTTGCATCAGCTGCTCCATAGACTGCTGGTCGACAAGCCAGAGGTCCGACCCTCTGCCATGCTGTCTTCTGTTGCAGCTACAGCCCAAGACTTCTCTATCTTCTTGTTTCTGCCCTTACGAACACTTCTAGTCCTTATCTCCATGCACCGATTTGGGAATTCAGTAAACAATTGCCACTAACATCTGTTTTACAATTCAAGTCCGGTAGAAAAACGGGGGAAAGGTCCAAAAGTCCGACCAGAATGTGTGACTTACTCCTTCATAGCCGCCACCGGAAGTCCATGACTGCACAATGTTGAGCATCACTCTCGACGACTCATAATGAAGCAGTCCATGTCCAAATGCAACAAAACCTGGGCTGACAAGTGCCAAATTATATTGGTGCCACGTGAATGCCAGGCAATGGCCATCTTCTGCAAGAGAGGATCTAACCATCGCCCCATGACATTCAATGACATTACCATCGCTGAATCCCCCACAATCAACATCCTAGGGGGGGGGGGGTTACCATTGACCAGAAACTGAACTAGCCATATTAATGTTAACCTGGGGCTGATTTTAGCGCACTGGGCTAAATAGCTGGTTTGTAATGCAGAACAAGGCAGCAGCGCGGGTTCAAATCCCTTCCCGGCCTCCCCGAACAGGTGCTGGAACGTGGCGACTCGGGGCTTTTCACAGTAACTTCATTGAAGCCTACTTGTGACAAGCTATTATTATTATTGTTATTATTAATACTGTAACTACTAGGGCAGGTCAAAAGGCTAGGAATCCTACGAGTAACTCACCACCTGACCCCTCAAAGCCTGTCCGCCATCTACAAGGCAAAAGTCAGGAATGTAATGGAATACTCTCCACTTGCCTGGATGAGTGCAGCTCCAACAACATTCAAGAAGCTCAACACCATCCAGGGCAAAGCAGCCCGCTTGATTGCTACTCCTTCCACAGCATTCAATCCCTCCACCACGGACCAACAGTGGCAGCCGTGTGTACCATCTACAAGATGCACTGTAGTAACTCGCCATGGTTCCTTAGGCAGCACATAACAAATCCATGACCACTACCATCTAGAAGGACAAGAGCAGCAGATGCCTGGGAACACTAACACCTGGAAGTTCCCCTCCAAGTCACTCACCATTCCGACTTGGAAATATATCGTTGTTCCTTCACTGTCGCTGGGTTAAAATCATGGAAGTCCCTCCCTAACAGCACTGGGGGTGAACTGCAGCAGTTCAAGAAGGCAACTCCCCACCTGAAGGGCAACTAGGGATGCGCAATAAATGCTGGCCTAGCCAGCAATGCCCACATCCCGTAAATGGGGGGAAAAGAGAAATGTCTACTGTTTGTATTATAAACTGTGTGACAAATGTAGGATTTTAGATAGATTGGATTATAAACATTTAAGACCCTGGGATTCTTTGGGCGGCAAATGAATATCACCAAAGAGAAGGATTATAGGCTGGTGAGCCTCACGTCAGTGCTAGGGAAACTATTGGAAAAGATTCTTGCAGATAGGATTTACTCAGAGTTGGAAACAAATGGACTTATTAGTGATGGATAGCATGGTTTTGTAAAGGGGAGGTTGTGCATTACTAATTTGATCGAGTTTTTCGAAGAAGTGACAAAGATGATAGATGAGGGAAAGGCAGTAGATGTTGTATACATGGACTTCAGTAAAGCCTTTGACAAGGTACCACATGGTAGACTAGTACAAAAGGTGAAGTCACATGGGATCAGAGGAGAGCTGGCAAGTTGGATACTGAACTGGTTTGGGCACAGACGACAGAGGGTAGCAGTAGAAGGGTGCTTTTCTGAATGGAAGGCTATGACTAGCGGCGTTCCACAGGTATCAGTTCTGGAGCCTTTGTCATTCGTGGTGTATATAAATGATTTGGAAGAAAATGTAGCTGGTCTGATTTGTAAGTTCGCAGACGACACACAAATTGGTAGAGTTGCGGATAGTGAAGAGGATTGTCAGAGGATACAGCAGGGTATAACTAGTTGGAGTCTTGGGCGGAGAAATGGCAGATGGAGTTTAATCCGGAAAAGTGTGAGGTAATGCACTTTGTAAGGTCCAATGCATGTAGGAATTACACAATAAATGGTAGAACTCTTGCGAGTACTGACGGGCAGAGATATCTGGGCGTACATGTCCACCAATCACTGAAAGTGGCAACGCATGTGGATAAGCTGATCAAGAAGGCATACGGCATGCTAGCCTTCATAGGTCGGGGCATTGAGTGTAAAAATTGGCAAGTCATGTTGCAGCTGGACATGACCCTAGTTAGGCCTCATTTGGAATATTATGTACGATTCTAGTCGTCACATTACCAGAAGGATGTGGATGCTTTGGAGAGGGTCCAGAAGCGGTTTACTAGGATGTTGTCTGGTATGGAGGGCATCAGCGCTGAGGAGAGGTTGGATGAACTGGATCTGTTCTCACTGGAACAAATGTTGAGAGGGACCTGATAGAGGCCTACAAGGTGGCATGGACAGAGTGGATAGTCAGATGCTCTTTCCTAGGGTAGAAGAGTCAAGTACTAGGGGACATAGGTTTAAAGTGCGCTGGGAAAAAGTTAGAGGATGGTAAATATATGGAACATGCTGCCTGGGGAGGTGGTGGGAGCAGTTACGATAGTGGCATTTAAGGGACATCTAGACACCTATATGAATAGAAGGATACGGACTCCATAAGTGCAGATGGTTTTAGTTTAGGCAAGTACCATGGTCGGCACAGGCCTGGAGGGCCGAAGGGCCAGTACCATTGCTGTTTTGTTCTTTGAATCGTGTTTGACTGCGGCAGTCATGTTATTTTTTTAAATCTTGTTTTGCAAGACCAGAAAGCTTTTAAAAGCCTGAGGTGCAATTGACCACAGAGTAAAAACAGCCTGGGTTGGTGTGCTGCTGTTTGACTAGGGAGAAGTCCCTGGGGAGTTAATGTGGTTTCAGCCTGGAGAGTTGATTTGTTTTGAACTTGGGGAGATGATGTCATTGCTGGGTGGAGCTACGGTATTCAGACATTTTGAGAGAGCTTTTGAATTGAGTTCTAATCTGGCTACTCTTTAAGACCACAAGTAAAGAGTTTTGCTCTCACAGAAAAATAATAGTATTTAAAGCAGTGCAGACTTGTCTGAGGACAATGAAGAAGCTGAAACAAGCCAGTTGAAACAGCCTTTTGAAGATATCAGCCAGAAACTGCAGGGATTCTAACAGGGGCCAAATCTATTCTGAAAAACAAATATTGCTCTGTGCCATTGGGATGGATTGAGAGCTGTTATGTTTTTTTCCTTGTTGGGAATAGATATAATAATTAAGGGTATGGTATTTACTGTATTGAGTAGTATTGTTTAAGGTGTAATTTGTAAGCTAATTCTGGGTGTGTTAAAGAGTTTAATATTGTGTTAATAAAGTTTTGTTTTACAATACTAAGTCCTTATTTCTTCATGCAATCACTCCTGGAGAAAAGTATTCTTTCTGCACCTGTCTTACCCACGTATTGTGGTTTTGATCCAGTACCCTAGCCACTGTTGGGGTCTGGTCCGGAATTGTAATAACTGTGAGTAACTGAGCAAAACCAATGTAGATCATCAGTTGAATCTAGGATGAATATGACTGATTTTTCTTTTTCTGGACTGCACTTTGCATCCATCACGAAGGAGGGTGATAATTCAGAACATTGGAACGTCAAAAGAGTTTCATTGCACTATAGCAAAGGATGTGTTGGCAGAGAATTGTTGCTTCTTCCCATTCCCATATCTCTTAGCCCAACTTCAAGCCTTGCTGCACAAGCAGTATGTTTGAGTTTTCCATACCAGTATATTTTATGGACTTTGCAGGAAGATTACCAGTTTGTGCTGAATTATTTGTATTTATTTTGTCAACCCATAGCCACTAATTACTGGTTAGAAACTAAATTAATTTAGTGTTGGACCCTTACTGTGATGACGAAGATTTGCTTTGATTCCATCGGGCCAGCTGGAAGTCCCAGAATGGGCCCCTAGCTCTGATGATGAGTAATCCAGACTCTAAATGTTAGCTCTCGTCTCTCTCCATAGATCCTGTCAGACGTACGTGCTGAGACTTTCCAGTATTTTTTGTTTCAGATTCCAGAATCCGCAGTAATTTGCTTTTATCCCAGATAGTGACTGTTTTAGTTAATAATCCATCCATTTCCTATCTCTGTTTCATGCCAGCATGTTAATTATTTATATAAGATAATGTATGACATAGTATTGTTATTTTTGAAGTGCATTTTAAACATTCGGGACAGCAACACATGCTCCAGTGGGTTTTTTGTGTGTACATTGCTGAAAAAAAGGAGAGAAAAATTCCTTTGTGCAATCATGGAGGGGAAAAATCCTAAGAAATGGAAAGATACCGAAAATGGTAAAGGGTAATAAGGATGAGTCACAAGAAAATTCCATGTTTGGGGAGTTAAAATAAATGTACTGGTATTTTGGGGAAATTCACAAGGAACCTGAAATTACTTATAGTGATAATTTAATGCTACAGATCTATTCCACTGCTGGTTAGCTGGTTTAACTTAAGCTCTCGGCAGGGCTACCAACCATTTTGTAAACAAACCGGATGAGCAGACTGTGAATGTGATTCCCCACTTGCCCACAGACTGAATCAGTTCCTCCGGCAGCATGGTGTAACTGATGTGCTTAGCTTAGTCATGTCTTTCAATCCAGTTAATCAAGTCATTATGCAAGGTAGGTTGGAAGCGGTTGGACAGGAGAATTTATTCCCTTTGTGTTTTATGATGTATAGTAAGACCATATTTACTTTAAAAAAACAACTTCATATATTTATAAATATCATAACAAACACATTGATTTTTTGAATCGGTACCTTATTATAAAAAAAGGATTTTCGTCCATGTCTGAGACTTCAGAAGTGACAGACCATATTCCATTTTAGTAACACCTGGATTTTCAAGTAAAGCAAAGCTCTTCACACTTCAACATAAGCAGTGTGTTCATGCCCTTATTTTCAATCAACATAATTTTCAAAACCGTGCTTTGCGAGAGGAAGTGAGATGATAGTCAGAATTTGTGTGGCATATGGTTCAAGGAATGAAGATCAGTTTTATTTTTAACAGTCCAATCTTTTGTCAGCATGAAATGAAATGAAAATCGCTTATTGTCACAAGTAGGCTTCAAATGAAGTTACTGTGAAAAGCACCTAGTCGCCATATTCCGGCGCCTGTTCGGGAAGGCTGGTATGGGAATTGAACCGTGCTGCTGGCCTGCCTTGGTCTGCTTTCAAAGTCAGTGATTTAGCCCAGTGTGCTAAACCAGTCCCTGGTGCTAACACTAGGTTTTGTTTTTTCATTTTCTTTTAAACCTTTACTCTTCCCCTGTTCTGAATACTGTCACCAGTGTTCAAATACGGTTATATGGTCTGTGACGTCAATGTCATCCAACTGAGAAGCTAAAATCAAGCTGATTTCTGTCCATGTCAACCATTTGCATGTACTTGCATTCCAGAAGGGCCTCTGGACAGTATTTAGGCTAAGAAGATTTTTTTCCTCCTCTCTAGTTTTTAATCCTGAAGCTAACTGCATTGCAACTGTCGCCCGCACTCTGCTGAACCCTGCTTTCTCTCCAGCTTTTAGAAGTCTTCTGGAATTTGTTAATAGCAAACCTGATATGCACTGTATGAGGAAAAGGCATGTTTTCTTTGTTTTTTTTTGTTATATCCGCGTTATTTCATTTCCCCCAATTCCCCCCCCCCCACAATGTTACCAGATGAGAATTGTACTGCTACTTATTAGTGTGTAACCACAAAATTAAAGGGGCAGTGCTTTTTTTCTGTGTAAGGTGTCTAATTGTTTCCTTCCTGCTGCATTTTTAAAAATTGAGAACAAAGCATGAATAGTCAAGGCATGTATTGCAGTATGCCGTCAAGATGGAAAAGATTTAAAGAGGGTAGTATTATTTGGATTTGAAGGAGGTAGGATTACATACACGTTTCCTTTTAACCAATGCTGGTTTTCCTGTACAAAACCATTATTTGTGATAGGGCAGACCTTGGTTCCAAATTCACTAGAATCTGGAACTTTGAATTTTGCCAATCATGTATTCCAACAACTGATGTCGACCAATTTAAAGCTGAAATTGTGATTACCTTTTTTATATATAAGTTTAGAGTACCAAATTCTTTTTTTTTTCAATTAAGGGGCAATTTAGCATGGCCAATCTACCTAGCCTGCACATCTTTGGATTGTGGGGGGTGAGACCCACGCATACATGGGGAGAATGTGCAAACGCCACATGGACAGTTTGCCGGGATCGAACCTGGGTCCTCTGTGCCGTGAGGCAGCAGTGCTAACCGCTGCGCCACCATGCCTCCCCTCGAAATTGTGTTTATCGATTAAAACCCTAAAACTGTTTCGACAAGCTATCGGACATCTTTGTCACTGAGTTTGCTAGTACCTTGCTGAAAGCTATGATATTAACTTTTTAATATTGACAATTAGCAGAAATGGTTTTATGATCCTTGAAATCATGTATGTATGCTTGATGCTTTTAATATTTCTTGTGAGGTGCTCTCTCCACTTGTTATTAGTACAGCCTTCCTTGATTGTTTTACTTAAAATTGTGTGGAGGTCTAGTACAGGGTAAGGAGTCAGAGATATGGGACAACTTATTGGGGATACCTGAAGATTGGAAGAAAAATTGTTCCATAATATTTGCTAAAAGAGGCCAGGAATAACTATGAGCTTTTAATCAACTTTGTTCGCAGTTATAAGAACATAAATTTGCTTAGACTAGAGAAATTTAAGTTTCAGCGCAAGCTGTGGAATTCAGCCATTTTATGTCAAGTTGTACCATGTGATGTCATGAAATTCTGTTTCAGTGCCGTGAATCCGAATCAGTGACATTTGATAGACTATCCATGGACTATTTATGATATTTTATCAAATGATTTATGGGGGGATAAAAGGCCGTCTCTAATTTTATTCTACTTGTTTCTTCTTTCTTTCCCCCACCCTCTTGCTGATGATAATTTGGTAACCCTTGGATGCTACTCATGAAAGAGTTGTGATGATGAGTAAAATGTTTGTTTAGGGAATGGGGTTTTTAAAAATAAATTTAAAGTACGCAATTCCCTTTTTCTCCAATTAACGGGCCAATCCACCTACTCTGCGCATCTTTGGGTTGTGGGGGTGAGACCCACGCAGACACAAGGAGAATTTGCAAACTCCACACTGACAGTGACCTAGGGCCGGGATTGAACCCGGGTCCTCGGTGCCATGAGGCAGCAGTGCGAACCACCGTGTCACCCCTTATAGAATGGGATTTGAATGAATTTATTAAATCAAAACAATGAGCCCTTAAACACTCTTTTTTTATTTTAAAATAACAACATTGTTGAACGGTCAAACATAATTGAGAGCTTCGAATGAAACAAACTGAATTCCAGATTTCCAGTTGTCTGTACACTCAAACTAATCCACAACACAACCACAAGAATTCGGAACAAATGTAGGTTGTTCGGCCCGTCGAGCCTGCTCTGCCATGCAATAAGACCATGGCAGATCTGACTGTGGCCTCAACTCCACTTTCGTTTGTTTCTGCATTCCCAAAACCCTTGAATCTAATTCTGCCTTCGATGTATTCAATGACCCAACCTCTCTTG
This sequence comes from Scyliorhinus torazame, assembly GCF_047496885.1. Lineage (NCBI taxonomy): Eukaryota > Metazoa > Chordata > Chondrichthyes > Carcharhiniformes > Scyliorhinidae > Scyliorhinus > Scyliorhinus torazame. The sequence goes on from NC_092717.1 coordinate 223,083,510, forward strand.
CTCTCTAGGGAAGACAATTCCATACATTAAAGATTCTCTTGAGAGAGAAAATTAATTGAAATGAAATGAAATAAATCTCTTATTGTCACAAGTAGGCTTCAGAGGAAGTTACTGTGAAAAGTCCCTAGTCGCCACATTCCAGCGCCTGTTCGGGGAGGCTGTTACGGGAATTGAACCGTGCTGCTGGCCTGCCTTGGTCTGCTTTCAAAGCCAGCGATTTAGCCCTCATTCCAATCATAAATGGGAGACCCCTAGTTCCAGTCTCACCCATTAGGGGCATCATCCTCTCAGCATCCATCCTGTTGAGTTCCCCCAGGGTCTTGGATGTTTCAATCTATCACTTCTTGTTCTTTTAAACTGTAATGGGTATAGGGCCAACCCGCTCAACCTTTCCTCATAAGCTAACCCATTTATCCCCAGAATCAGTCGAGTGAATCTTCACTGAGCTGCGTCTGATGCAATGATATCTTTCCTTGAGTAAGGACACCAATGTACACAGCATCCCAGACTCTGTACAACTGTTGTAACACTTCCCTACTTTTATGAAAAATTAAAATAAAATGAAAATCGCTTATTGTCACCAGTAGGCCTCAAATGAAGTTACTGTGAAAAGCCCTAGTCGCCACATTCCAGCGCCTGTTCGGGGAGGCTGGTACGGGAATTGAACCCACGCTACTGGCCTGCCATGGTCTGCTTTAAAAGCCAGCTATTTAGTCCAGTGTGCTAAACCAACTCCATTCCCCTTGCACTAAATGGCTACATCTCATCTGCCCTCCCAATCTCTTGCTGTACCTGACTACCAACCTTTTGTGATTAATGTGCCAGGGCACCTAGATCCCTCTATCCCAGAGTTCTGCAATCTGTCTCCATTTAAATAAGATCATTCTTCTTCCCAAAGGGCATGTTCAAATTTTGTTTGATCACTTAACATATCTAAATCCCTTCATAGACTCTTATGTTCCCATGCCAACTTTCTTTCCTACCAATCTTTGTATCACCAAAAAATTTAGCTACCATATATTCAGTCCCTTCATTCAAGTCATAATCTAGATTGTAAATAGTTGAGGCCCCTGCACTGATCCTAAGCGCTCCATTTGTTATTTTTCCCCAACCTGAAAATGTCTCATTTATCCCTATTCTCTGCTTGTTGGCTAACAAATCTTCTATCCATGCTACGCAACGCCGTGAGCACTTGTGAGGTAACCTTAGATGCAGCAGTTCCCTTTCTAGAAAATCTGCACACTGCATTTATGGGCAATTTGAACCCTTTCATCATCTAACTTAGTTTCATGCTTTTGCAACTCAAGTCTGTGTTCTGCATGACCTTAAACTATGTATTAGACTAGTAGTCATCTGATACTTTACATTCCCCACCAGCATTAGCAACATCTCACAAACAAATATAAAACAAATCCGACTGTTAGTCACATTGTTGGAACAGGTTCTCTGTCCATGATTAGCAAGAATTCCAGGGACAATGAATGGAGGGCAGCTGCAGACAAATGATACATTGCTCAAATGGATTTCTGGAAGAAATTAAAACCAGCAAAACAAAATATATTTGCGAATTCAAATTAGCTCCCAAAATATAAATAAAATATGAGACAATAGCTTTAAGGATGCATTTTGCAAAAGGCTGTTAATAAAATTAATTTCAAATCTGCAAAGCCGCAAATTGGGAGAAAGTAGTGGGTATAGGATTAATGTGGATAATTGTAGCACAAGTAGTGTCAGGACTACTGTATGTGGGAATCAGTGGGCCCTTCCAGAATTGCAACATCTGTGGGAAATGTCTTGTTCTAGACAGTGCGTTAAAGGCATTCCAACACAAAAGGGGGAGAAATATCCAGAACACTCACAATATAAAGAGAGGCCCAGCCATCGAAACAAAAGCTGAATTCAGGAGTGATTTGAAAGTCACTGCTCTTGGCAACAAGATAATATTCGACTGTTTATGGCAGTAAGGCCCTACTAAAACTGAAGTCAATAGAGATCAGGAGTCATAACTGGCACAAAGGAAGGTCAGAGTCTATATTATGCAAAGCAGGAGTTCCTCTGAGCAATGCCCCAGGCCGAGCTATCTTTAGCTGCTGTATCAACGACCTTCTCCATCATTAGATTAGAAGTGAGACTGGTTGATAATGATTTGCAAGGTGTTTTGCTTCATTCATAATTCTGAAAATTGAAGCATTCTGTGTCTATACAGCAAGCCCTGGGCTGCTAGTGGCAGTAACATTTGAGCTCTGTGCGAATTTCCTGAAAGTGAGAACCTAACCACTTCCCTGTGACTTTCAGTGGCATTACCTTTGCTGAAACCGCCCCCCCCCCCCCAATCAATATCCTAGGGGTGGGCGGTCATCTTTGTTTAGAAACTACTGGATCAACTGTGTATATGGATGGCATGCATGGCTCTGGCAACAGATCAGAGCCTTGGTATTTGTATTGTAGCCTCTACACCTACAGGGCATACACCTGGAGTATAATTGGTTACTCTGCAATTCCCTGATGAGTGCAGCATCAATAATACTGTCTCGACACTGTCCAGGACAGAGCAGTGCACTTGATTGGTACCCACAAGATCTCTCTGCTCCTGCACATTGCCAAGCACTCTACTGTTAACCCTGTATTCCGCATTCATATTTGTCCTTCCAAAATGGACAACCTCACACTTTTCAGGGTTAAACTCCATCTGCCACTTCTCAGCCCAGCTCTGCATCCTATCTATGTCTCTTTGCAGCCGACAACATCCCTCCTCAGTATCCACAACTCCACCAATCTTTGTATCGTCTGCAAATTTACTGACCCACCCTTCAACTCCCTCATCCAAGTCATTAATGAAAATCACAAACAGCAGAGGACCCAGAACTGATCCCTGTGGTACGCCACTGGTAACTGGAATCCAGGCTGAATATTTGTCATCCACCACCACTCTCTGACTTCTATCGGTTAGCCAGTTTGTTATCCAACTGGCCAAATTTCCCACTATTCCATGCCTCCTTACTTTCTGCAGAAGCCTACCATGGGGAACCTTATCAAATGCCTTACTAAAATCCATGTACACTACATCCACTGCTTTACCTTCATCCACATGCTTGCTCACCTCCTCAAAGAATTCAATAAGACTTATAAGGCAAGACCTACCCCTCACAAATAAATGCTGGCCCAGCCAGCGACGCCCACATCCCATGAGAGAATTTTAAAAAAATTGTATATACCCCGGTCTCCGAGCTATCCTTGATTGCTTTGGGAGTTGAGAGAAATTTACAGAAATTATTCTTATTTGGTCTAAATCTTTTTAATTTTGATTTTATGTTTTTCATTTGGCTTTCCCAGAGGTTTGGATGGGATAGGAATCAGTTGTGTATGGAAGTTACACCTTTGCACAACAGGATAATCCCCATATGCACTTTGAACCTTGATTAGTTTATGTATGATTTATGAAGCTGCGAGGTCAACCCATCCTTTTATTCCTCCTTCATTGTTGACAGCTGGGTGGGTGTAGTTTTAAAGAAAGGATAAATTAATTGGGGACTTTTTTTCCACTTGTTCATTTTTGTTTAGCTATTTTGACTGCTGCATGGAGGTGGGATAGAGTATCGATTGACTGCAAAATTATCAGAGGGAAGTAGAGCGTATGTTGGGCAAAACGGATTTGGAAGTGAAAGTCACATGGTTGTTTTGGTGGATAATAAACTACAGAATTGCTGAGATAAACCATTTGGGGGAGGGGTGTTATGACCAGCTGGAAACTCTTATGCATTGATTTAAGTTGTGATGTTTAGTATTCCAGAAAGATTCCTAATGTATCAAATTGACTTACAAATCCAGTGCTTATTTTTGAAATACTAAGTGCAGTATTAATGCAAGTGATTGAGTGGCTTATAGTTTGTGGAGCAAAGAAAGACACAATGAATGAAGTTTGGAACCTGTTTTAATTATCCATGTCCATGCATAATGTTGGTGTTCAATTGAGGTCTCTGGGTAATGCATGAAGAGATACTGCATGAAGATTAAGAAAAAAATACCCTCCTGCTATTCTTCAGCTTACACAACATTGTCAATATCCTTCTATCTGTGAATCACATTTGTTGGGGATGAGGTCACTTTTGCTGAAGGGATTAATCTGCAAGAAGCAGATTCAATCACAATTGCCACATATGAAGCAGTTATCAGGTGCTGTTCTGCATTGTTTTTGGCATTGGTGTCTGTTGCCACGATCATCATGGTGGCACACACCAACCCATAGGTGATGTTGCCATTTTCCTCTGGCATCTGGCAGTGCAGTCATTTTCAAACCCAGGGTCGGGACCCCGAGGTGGGGCGCGGGGGTGGGTGTCTGGAGGGTTGCGGGGCCATGCGTCGGCATTTCCGATCGCGGGAAAAAGTGCCAATGGCGGGACTGACTTTTAAAATGTCAGCTGCGACCGGCTTTCAGAATGCCAGCCATTCCGCGCGTGTGTGTTCCCTCAGCAATCCGCAGGCACGGAGCCCAGTGGGGCAGAACGCCTCCTCCTGACGTCAGCGCACTGACCCAGGAGTAGATTTTTTTTTTTTTTTTTTTTTTTTTTGAATCGCTGGAGTGTTCCTGCGATTTAAGTGGCGGCAGAGAGCAGGCCACGCACCCAAACACTGGCGTCACATGCTCTGGGCATGAGAGAGACTCCTCCATTCTGGTGCTGCCAGCAATGTTGGTGAGAACTCCTGGACCTCTGGTGAGCAACCCATGAAGAAGAAGTTAAAAACAGGAAGAAAGCAGCATAAAAGATGGTTACTTGAGGTATGGGTTATAAATTGTGCCACTGCAAAGCAGAATTCGAAGTTCGTGTGTGTTACATGCAGGGAAGCACTGGCAAATGAAAGTTTAAAACCCTCAAAACTTCAAAGGCATTGGAAGACTCAGCATGGCGAGTTTGACGACAAACCTCTTTATTTTGTTCAACGGATGCGGCGAGATCTTAAATCATCAACTGAAGTCATTATCAGAAATGTAACATTGAATAACAAAGCAAATGAGATCGTGAGGACTAAGAAAGCTCACCTGCAAATTAAAGGTATGTGAAAATGGCGGGTCCCGAAGGTCGGCCGGTGGGGGTCTTGAAGGTCGGTCGGCATGGGTCCCGAAGGATGGCCGGTTGAAAAATGGTCCCCGGGCAAAAAAGTTTGATAAGAACTGAGTTGGTGTTTCCCAAGTGCGTGAATTGCTGTTTAGGGCCTTCATGTTTTTAAGTATTCTTGTAGCAGAACTTTGGGTATCCTACTTCTCGTCTGGTTCTGGCTACGTCGCCATACAGGAAATCCTTAGGTATGCAAACACCTTCCATCCTGTGTACGAAGCCAGCAAAGTCACCCTTGCACGATGAGTGCCAACATACTTGGGAGCTTTGCCTTTGAGAGGGCTGCCTCATTCCTGATTTTGTCCTTCCATGAGTTGCCCATAGAGCTACAAAGAGTGAAGATGATTTATTGAGCTTCCTTTCTTGCTAGATGTAGGTTGTCCATGTTTCGTAACCATACAACAAGGTGCTGAGAACACCGCATCTTGGTCTAAGGTGCTTGATGCTATTCAATGTGCATTTTGTGACTCAGCCAAATGTGCAAGCTACATTCCCGATGCAAATAATTGAGTTCTACATCAAGAGATAGATTGCTTGTTGCCATGCACACACCGTTGCAGAATTTGCCTGCTATTATGTGATCAGGAGCAGAGATATGACTTCCTGTCCCATGACCACGGTTTTCTTGATGCTTCTAGTTTGGGGGGGGGGGGGAGAGGGGGGAGAGTCCTAGAGAGACTATGCATTAGTAGCTGAGTTTCCGCATCAAAGATTAGCACAACATCATCTGTGTCAAAGAGTTCTCTGATCAAATCATGCTGTACTTTTTGTGTGGCTTTCAGTCTGGATAAAATTATAGAGCTTGCCATCTGACCTAGTATGCAGATGATCGCGTTCATATATGCAGGGAAGGCAAAGGCCAGGAGGCATGGAGAAAAGGATACAACAAAATAGGGGCTAGGATACAGCCCCGTTTCACTTCATTCTTCATCCTGAAACTGTCCAAAGCAGCGCCGTCAAACTGTACAGCACAATATTGTACTGTACAGTACAACCAATTTCCCCCGCCAAAAAAGAACCTTACCAAACATTGTACTGTGTAAATACTACACTTTTCTGTTAATTCATAGTTTTCTGTTCAGCAATGTAAAATTATCCAGTAGGTAGATTTATACAGTTTTATTTTACAATTATACCAATTACAATTATACAAAGTACTTGGTGATTGTGGTTTGCTTCCTGCTCACAGCACGATTTTCCATGAAATTGTCAATTATATTTAGTGCAATGAACTGTTTCATTGGGACACCTGGCTTAGTTGTCATATTTCATCAGTAGTCACACATGGCTGTGGTGGATCCTCTACATCTGTCTAGATGCTGGACCCACTGGCTTGGGCCTGTTCCTCATTACTTACACAGCAGCAGCCCCTGGCGCTGCATAAATAACTACTAGTCATAATGATCCCTCATCAACACTGGACTGGAATCAAAACTTGGACCTGCTTGCAGTCAAAACAGAGAAATCAAATGTTCAATGTTTTGAGTTTGTATTGGTGCTTGTGTGGGATCCTAAACTCTGTCAGATGCAGCTGCTTCCTCTGCTGGAAGAATGAATTTATAATGTTGAAAGCATTTGGCAAAGGATTGTCTTCAGGCCCTCTCCTGCAGCCATGTGACATAAAAAGCACACTGTCATTGTGTGCAGCAATCACTTCTTGCAACAAACATTATTGTGATGTAAAGTCATCACAGAATCTCACCTAAAATCTATCACTTGGATTGCAGATGTTGGCCTGGTGGTGGGAACTGTAGCTTTGGTGCATGTAGGTTCAGGCATTTCTTATGAGCGCCACAGCTGTTACCAATAAGATGACTTCTCTGCTTTTCAATGTCATATTCTGGTGAACTTGGCTCAGCAGCTTCTTAAAACTAAAAATCTGGATGGCCTATGTTTTTGTTTCTGAAGGTTGAGAATTTTTTTGCCTGTCCCAGGAGGTTGTGAACAGGGTTAGGAAGGAGTGCAGTTGTGATGGTGTGCACCAATTATACAAAGCAGAGGTATGATAGGCTTCTGTGGAGCAGCTGCTCTTGTAATTTCAATAATAAAATGTATAGTACAACATATTTCAGGATGTATGTAATTATGCAATTTAATGTTTAAATCTATTATTTAATTGTTCCTGCTGGTGTTTAACATTTGAACAAATTGTACAAGTATGTCAATATTAAGCAAATCCTGTTGCAAGATATGCTGACTGGCATTATTAAGTACTTACATTTTCTAGATCATGTTACTCCACCAAAATATTATTACACCAAGCATTTTCATGTATATATTAAGTGTTTTTTACATTTGAACATTAAATTAAAATACACTAATTATTACAGTATCCTGTATAACTATTTATCTGTTTATCTATGTTTGCTCTCTATACCTTTTCTTAACCTTCCTGTTAATATAATAGCTATTCTTCAAGATTTAAAAAAAATTATCTTGTTAATGAGGGTACTATATTCTGCAATAAGACGTTTATATTTTACTTTCATTTATATTTATCAACAACAGATGGCAACAAATAAAGATCTGCATTGAGGTAATAGTTGTCTAGTCAATTTTTGAAACCAGTTGTCTGCTTGACCCAGTTGTCTGGTTGGATATTGGTGTGATGTGGTGAAATTGTAATTGGTACCGTAAACTCCTACAACACAAGGTCAACAAAGCTATACCATACCCTAAGCAAGTTGAAAATTGAGCAAATTTCTGGCAATCCCTCCATATATGTATTTTGGGGCTGCATTATTCAATTGTTAATTTAGAAACTGTTCAACCATTATTTTAGAATAGCCTGAGGTGTGATGATCCTCAGGTTAAATCACCGCCAGTCAGCTCTCCCCCTCAAAGGGGAAAGCAACCTTTGGTCATCTGGGACTCGGGCAACTTTACAATCCTTATTTCGGCCATCTATCGTATTGTTGCCAGAAAACTTGGACACTGGGCTTTATATCACTTTAATTGATAAAAGAATGAACTTCCATATGCATAGCTCCTTTCTTGGTATCCCAAAACATTTCACAGCCAACAAAGTACTTCCGAAGTGCAGGCACTGTCATACTGCATTGATTCTGCATAGTGAGGTCCCACAAATGGCAGTGTGCTAATGATCAAATAATCTGTTTTAATGATGTTGGTGGAAGGATAAATATGCCCAGAAAACACAGAATAACTCCCCTGCTCTTTGAAATAGCGCTGTGGAATTTTTTATGTTGATCTGACAAGGGCAGAGAATGAAATGAAATGAAAATCGCTTATTGTATTTTAATGTCTCATTTGAAAGATGGCATTTTGGATATTGCAGCACGACTTCAGCACTGCACTGAAGATCCATCCTCGATTCTCTGCTCTAGTCTTTTGAGTGGGATTTGAACCTATGACTTCTAATTCAATCAGGAGTGTGCTCACTGAGCCATGGCTGACTACTGTATATAAATTCAATGAAAGGCTGAAGCTCCAGTACAAATTCCTGAGAGAGACCTCTAGTCTCACCCTACCAATTGGAGCACATACTCATTATTGTTACTCCTCTGAAATTTAAACTTCTTGTCTACACATGCAAAATCCAGAAGTTGCTGTCAGTGATTCTACACTTCGCAATAGCATCCGCTGCCGAAGACCTGACAGATTGCAATCAAATGGAAATTACTGAACTGACGAATGTGCCCTTTTTTTCAGACAATTAGCCTGGCTGTAAATCTCCCTGAAAAAGGTGCATCTTGTTGAATGAGATGTAACTCTTTTTTTAATGACAAAGCTCCCAAGTATTACTGAACAACCTCCCATGCACTAGAAATCTAATATATTTATAGAAAATGAAATTTCTCATAAACAGCAATCCATCTTTTGAAAATAATCAGTTTTGTTTATGATTTTTCGGCTTCCGTCTTTCACAACATCGCAAACTTCTTATGGCCTAAAAGAAGACTGTCTGTTTGCCCCAAATCATTTATTTCATTCTCTTTAAAATGAAGGGTAATCAATGCATTTCATTTTCTGGTTTACTGCATGTAAGAATGCTTTAATGTGATTGGCTGTTTATCTGCTTGATGATATCACTTTTCCTGCTCTGGCGATTCCTTTGGCCTGGCGCACCAAATTCAAACAAACCTCAGGAAAGGGGACATTCATGCAAGAGAAATCCAGTGTCTTTGTGGGCAGCATTCTTCAAGGTTAGTGGCAAGCATCATTCCATCACCACTGACCTCAAAATCCAAGCTACTGACTCCTAAATAATTCCTTACTTGTGTCAGTATGTTTTATTTAATTCCATTCACTTTCATTTGCACTAACAGGTTCTGCTAAGTATGAACTGTCTTTTTTTTAAATAATCTTTATTATTGTCACAAGTAGGCTTACACTAACACTGGAATGAAGTTACTGTGAAAAGCCCCTAGACGCCACACTCCGGCGCCTTGAATTGTGAGCATCACTGGAAAAGTCAGCATTTATTGCTCTTCCTTGAGCCGTCTTTGAGCAGGCGGTGGTGAGCCACCTATAAATGAGTGGCTTGCTGGGGTATTTCAAAGTTAACCACATTGCTTTGGATCTGGTGTCACATGTAGACCAACCAGGTAAGGATAACCCTTTTCCTCCTCCTTGGAGAACAAGATTTTTAAATGATGTTCTGGCCATTTTTAGAGACTAGCATCTTAGTCAAGATGTATTAATTTGTTGAATATGTATTTCCCAAGCTCCTGCTGTGGGAGTTGAACTCGCGTCTCTGGAGCATTTTATTAAACCTTGACACTACCAGTTTGCTGCCGGCCCCCATGCCTTCTGGAGGCAGCAGTAAATTGAGCCCCCCATTTCCTTTCCTTGAATAGTAAAAGTCCAGTAATTATTTTCATTGGTAGTATTCCTTACATAACCAAGACTATTAGTGACATTTTTTCTTCTTCTTTGTGGATTCTTACCTTGTACAAAATGGCTGCCATATTTGGCTCCTTCGAATTCTTTGTACATGGTGTTCTGAGAGGTAAAATGCTGTTTATATCAATAGACACACATATTTAAAAATCATCTGAATATGTTTTATCAAAATGCAGCATTCGACTGAATATATTATACTGTAATATAATTTGATATATGATCTATACCTGATATAATACGATTGCAGAATTGATTCCATAGGTCAATTGTCAGGGAAGGTTAGTTGTCACAAACTAAAAATTGGTAGCTATTCCTGATTTATGTTGCTTCAGTGCTTTGAATTCTGCAATCTAAAAATGATGTGTTGCTAGAATCAAACGTTGATTGGAAAATTGAGTGCTGATCTTGCTTCAAACTGCTAAAGGCAGCCCATTAAGGTGTAATGGAGCAAATAGGAAAATAAGTTAGCAAGTGTGCATTTAAAATTATTTTGAATTTCCCCTGAGATGCTGTCCCATCATTCACCACATGAATATTTATATATGCGTACTACTCTTTAACACGTTTTATAATATGTTAAAGAATAGACTGGTGACAAAATATACATTGAATTAAAACTTGGATATATGGTTGCTTTCATAATATATCCGAATAATTGATTTTGTATCAAAATTTGAAGTATTAAAAATGGGTGCCAGGATTCATGTGGATGCAGGTTTTGTTCTTGCTTGAAATGAGAAATGAAATGAAAATCGCTTATTGTCACAAGTAGGCTTCAATTAAGTTACTGTGAAACGCCCCTAGTCGCCACATTCCGGCGCCTGTTCGGGGAGGCTGGTACGGGAATTGAACCATGCTGCTGGCCTACTTGGTCTGCTTTAAAAGCCAGCGATTTAGCCCAGTGTGCTAAACCAGCCCCTGGTGAGTCTGGTGATTATAAAGAAAAAGTCATAAATTTGCACAATTAGAAGGTTTGTACAAATTTACTGTAGCCTGTTGCATCTCCCAGCAACCTGAGTTCAGAAAATAATAGTTCACTTTATTTAAATGCTTGCACAGAAGCAGGGGAGTAAAGCAGTTTCACAGGCAGTTGAATTGGCATGTAAGGTTTTGTTGCTGATATTCTGTACAAACTTGCTGATTTTAAAAATAAACAGAGATATCTGCAGGAGATTTTGGATTCCAGGCATCAACTTTGTAAAGCTCCTTTTAATTGCAATTTTTGAGAGTCATCAGGATCACTGACATGCTGAGTGAAAATTGAAATGAAGTAATCATAATCTTTATTGTCACAAGTAGGCTTACATGGGAGCGGCGCGGTAGCACAATGGTTAGCACTGTTGCTTCACAGAGCCAGGGTCCCAGGTTTGATTCCCGGCTTGGGTCACTTTATACAGAGTCTGCACGTTCTCCCTGTGTCTGCGTGGGTTTCCTCCCACAACCTCCCGAAAGATGTGCTTGTTAGGTGAATTGGACATTCTGAATTCTCCCTCTATGTACCCAAACAGGTGCCGGAGTGTGGCAACTAGGGGCTTTTCACAGTAACTTCTTGCAGTGTTAATGTAAGCCTACTTGTGACAATAAAGATTATTGTTAACCTAAAATTCGGGAGGCTCTGTCACTGCAGATTAATTTGGGAGCAAGAGAAATGTGGTTGGAGTATTCCATCACTCGGTACATATAGACTTTGCGCAGTGCAGCAGCTGGTCACTGCGCAGTGCAGCAGCTGGTCACTGCGCAGTGCAGCAGCTGGTCACTGCGCAGTGCAGCAGCTGGTCACTGCGCAGTGCAGCAGCTGGTCACTGCGCAGTGCAGCAGCTGGTCACTGCGCAGTGCAGCAGCTGGTCACTGCGCAGTGCAGCAGCTGGTCACTGCGCAGTGCAGCAGCTGGTCACTGCGCAGTGCAGCAGCTGGTCACTGCGCAGTGCAGCAGCTGGTCACTGCGCAGTGCAGCAGCTGGTCACTGCGCAGTGCAGCAGCTGGTCACTGCGCAGTGCAGCAGCTGGTCACTGCGCAGTGCAGCAGCTGGTCACTGCGCAGTGCAGCAGCTGGTCACTGCGCAGTGCAGCAGCTGGTCACTGCGCAGTGCAGCAGCTGGTCACTGCGCAGTGCAGCAGCTGGTCACTGCGCAGTGCAGCAGCTGGTCACTGCGCAGTGCAGCAGCTGGTCACTGCGCAGTGCAGCAGCTGGTCACTGCGCAGTGCAGCAGCTGGTCACTGCGCAGTGCAGCAGCTGGTCACTGCGCAGTGCAGCAGCTGGTCACTGCGCAGTGCAGCAGCTGGTCACTGCGCAGTGCAGCAGCTGGTCACTGCGCAGTGCAGCAGCTGGTCACTGCGCAGTGCAGCAGCTGGTCACTGCGCAGTGCAGCAGCTGGTCACTGCGCAGTGCAGCAGCTGGTCACTGCGCAGTGCAGCAGCTGGTCACTGCGCAGTGCAGCAGCTGGTCACTGCGCAGTGCAGCAGCTGGTCACTGCGCAGTGCAGCAGCTGGTCACTGCGCAGTGCAGCAGCTGGTCACTGCGCAGTGCAGCAGCTGGTCACTGCGCAGTGCAGCAGCTGGTCACTGCGCAGTGCAGCAGCTGGTCACTGCGCAGTGCAGCAGCTGGTCACTGCGCAGTGCAGCAGCTGGTCACTGCGCAGTGCAGCAGCTGGTCACTGCGCAGTGCAGCAGCTGGTCACTGCGCAGTGCAGCAGCTGGTCACTGCGCAGTGCAGCAGCTGGTCACTGCGCAGTGCAGCAGCTGGTCACTGCGCAGTGCAGCAGCTGGTCACAGTGGTGAGTAACATCAGCATTGTTTGGAGATTTCCATTCTCTTCCGTCTGTTTTTCTTGCTGCCTGGCCATTTGTCCCTAGTAATGATCAGATTTGATTACCAAGAAGCTGAATGCTTTTTTTGAGCTAAGCTGTTTGCAGCCTTTTCTAACTTAATCTTTTTTAACTTTATGTGAAAGAAAATGTTGAAGTACAAACAAAATGCTTGCAATTCGGTCAATCTAGTCAGGTCACAACTGGTTAATATTCTGGCAAAATGAAACCAACGTACCTGAATGAAACCAACGTTGAATGTTCTGTTTCAGATTCTGACTCATCTGAGCACAATTTGGGCAGTACAGTGTCAATACTGTACTCCTATTGATCTGGTTGCCATTTTCCATTAATATAGAAAATCGATCTGTCCTACTTATTCCTTCCTATCCTTTCAACAAATTTGAAAAGACAGTAGTATGTCTGAGTATTAACTTGTTGTTTCAAGCCATCCAGAATAGTACAAATTTGCCCTAGGTCTAAAACCTTGTATTCAGGGAACTCCCGAGGAAATTGTGAGCCCACTTATCCAAGTCTTATTGCGTAACCTGGCTGTGAAGGTAGTCAAACATTTCTACTAACTGAAAGATATCTCGTTATTTTATTTTATGACTTAGTTCCTGCTGGCTTTAGTACAGGAGCTGTACTTTTATGAACCATAGAACTTTGAGCAGATTGTTAGCCTGGGATGAGGGGCCTCCTGTCTTATCACACCATGCCATGACTTCCTATCATTGCTTTTCTTGAGTTTTAGTCTTTTATGAAAACCTTCAATGTAGCAACAGGAACCTGTGACCTTTTTTATATTGCAGTAATCTCTTTCTGTTGCACTTCCTCCCTCCCCCACTGTGATCAAAAGCCTGTTTGTTTTAACTTAACCCATTTAGCTCAATATTACCAAACTAGCTTATTTGTTTAGTAACTCTTGTGTGCCAATCCTTACAGTACATCACCTGTCCTGAAGTTCATCCACTCCATAAGGATATACACAACAAGAAAGGCTGAGCAGCCTGAGTCTCTCTCTCTCTCTTGAAAAGAATGTACCAAGGGGTGACCTGAAAGAGGCCTTTAAGATAAAGAAAGGATTTGACAGAGTAGATGTGGAGGAAATATTGCCACTTGTATGGAGTCCAAAACTAGGAGTTGTAATTTGTGGCTAATACATCCAACCAAGAATTGAGAAGAAACTTCCTTTTACCCAAAGGATGATGATAATGTAGTGTACTCCCACAAGGAGTAGTTGAAGTGAATAATGCACATAGGTTTAAAGAGAAGCTGAGGCTGGAAGGATATGTGGACAGGAGGAAGGGTGGTAGAAGCTCATATACTGCATAAATGTTGACAGATCGTGGGGCCAATTACAGTTTTCTATACTGTAATAATGTCTACTCTTATCATCACTGAAAGTATTAGACAGTAAACAGCTTAAACCAATTTGACTAAATTAGCTGTTGTGTATTAGAACAAAGTTTTTTTTAAAAAAAAACTACATTACAAAAATGACCATTTTAACAAAAGCAACATCGCCACCAGACATACCCTAACTCCAATATTAATATTCTGATGTAAACAAAATGTTCTGCCTGTATAGACTAGCATTGTTTGGTATCATCAAACTGTTCTTAACCAACCACTAATATTGGGGAACGTGCACTATTGGACTTTCACAGTCTTGAATTTTGTAGTTTTTAACAACTCAATTCATTATTTGTGCCAGTGTTGTGGGTTCTGCAAAAATCTGGTATGATGACACTGACTACTTGTTAAAAAGTGCTGTATAAAAACATGTTTAAACATACCAAAATGCTTCAGAGGAGATATGACACTCAGCAAAATGAGATATTAGGGTACAGTTTGGTCAAGGAAGTAGGTATTAAGGAGTGCCTTAAAGCAGGAAAGAGAATTAGTGAGGTGGATAGGGAGGGAATTCCAAAGCCTAAGACCTTTTCACAGAAACAGGTTTGAATTCAAACTCTGGCATGAGTTTGCTGTTTTCACAGTATTGTAGTATTAAATTCCTGTGTAAAACTTTTGATGCCTGTTCAAATTGATGAAGATTGACAAAATGTAAACATTTTTTTTCCTGAGGCACTTGGGGTTTGTATTTCTGCATCAACTTGGTATTTCTGCATCAACTTGTAATGTCATGGGATATGTCCGTTGCTAGTTTCCTTTATTTTCAGTTTTTCTCAAGGGCTTTGTACATTGCAGTAGATGTTCAGTCGTATTTCTTGAATAGTGTGGCTTCTTGAGCCTTCTTTCAGAAAAAGAAGCATTACCATAAATTATTGGCAGGACATGAAAATATCTAATTTGTTAAGTTGATACCTTTCGTGCACTCTGCACAGTTGCCGGGCTTCTTCAAACTCCCATGTTTTATTATTAATCATTAACTGATATTCTCGTGGGGGGGACACATTAAAACGGTTCTTAGAATACAGTATTCTATCAAATATGATTGTGTGTAATGTTATGGGCGAGGCTTTTCAGAACCTCAAAATGTATCATGGAGTTCAACCAACCTCTCCCTTTAATGGATTTGTTGCTTTTCCGAGCACATGGCTTTTTCCCTAGGTATGGGATTACAATTATGGACAAGTGGGTTTTTCAAAACACTGTTTATTCCATGAACTCAACTTAACATCTTAAATAAACATTGGATCTCTTAACACCCCTTACTTCAAAGACCCACTTAAGCCCTCACTTCCACCCTATCCCTGTAACCCAATAACCCCTCCTAACCTTTTTGGTCACTAAGGGCAATTTATCATGCCCAATCCACCTAACCTGCACGTCTTTGGGCTGAGAGAGGAAACCGGAGCACCCAGAGGAAACCCACGCAGACACTGGGAGAACGTGCAGACTACGCACAGACCGTGACAGACAGCGGGGAATCAAACCTGGGACCCTGGCGCTGTGAAGCCACAGTGCTATCACTTGTGCTGCCCGTTTAGATTCTGCTTAGCCAGTCCTCCCTAGCTCTCATTACAGCTTTGGTTCAAATTTGGATATAAAGCAGAATTCAAGAGGAGAGATGAGATATCAAGCACAGTATGGCATCAAGGTGACCTGGGAAAATTGAATTCAAGGGGAATACTCTCCAATGTGGAGTTATACCTAGTACAAAGGAAGATGGTTGGTGAGACCAGTTGTCTCAGCTGCAGGATATCACTGGGAATTCTCAGGGTAGTGTCCTAGTCCCAACTATCATCAGTTGTTTCATTTGTACCGTGCCTCCATTATCAGGAATGTTTACTGATTGCAGAGTTCAGTGCTATTTGCAATTCATCAGATAATGGAACAGTCTGTGCTTGCATGCAGCAACACCTGGACAATTTTCAGACTTGGGCTAATAAATGGCAAGTAACATGCACCACACACTGCCATCTCCAACAAGAGATAATCTAACGGCATAATACTGTAGACACTGGAACAATAACATCTGTTGTTGATGGGGTTACCGTTGTTCAGTGGCTTAGCTGATCCAGCCATTTAAATGCTGAGGATCCAAGAGCAGGTCAGAGGCTGCTGGGAATTCTGCAGTGAGTAACTTACTGCCTGGCTACCCAAAGCCTGTCCACCAGCTACAAGTCAAATGTGCGTTGGAATGCTTTCCACTTGCCTGGATGAATGCCAGTCTAATCGCTCAAAGCTCAATATGATCCAAAACAAAGCACTTCCAAACTTACTGTAAGCATTTCCTGTCTCCACCACTGGTGCACAGTGTATACCATCTACAAGATTGCAGTGACTTTCCAAGACTCCTTTTGACTGCACCTTGCAAATCCATGATATCGATCATCTAGATATCATTCCCGGCCCACGCCGGCCGCCGTTCCCGGCCCACGCCGGCCGCCGTTCCCGGCCCACGCCGGCCGCCGTTCCCGGCCCACGCCGGCCGCCGTTCCCGGCCGACGTTCCCGGCCCACGCCGGCCGACGTTCCCGGCCGACGTTCCCGGCCCACGCCGGCCGACGTTCCCGGCCCACGCCGGCCGACGTTGCCGGCCGACGTTCCCGGCCCACGCCGGCCGACGTTCCGGACGAGTAGGAACAAAGTCACCTGAAAGTTCCTGTTCAAGCGACATTTCATCCTGCCTTGGAATGGTATCACCGTTGCTTCACAGTTGCTGGGTCAAAATCCTGGAACAAACTCCCAAACAGCACCGTGGGTGTGCCTACACCAGATTAACTGCAAAGTTCAATGAAAGCAGCTCGCCGCCTCTTCTTAAGACCAATTAAGGATGTGTAATCAATGTTGGCCTGGCCAGTGACATTCGCATGAACGTATTTTTTTTTAAAAATGATTCCTGCATTGCTTTACAATATTTATTTATTCTTGTATTCCTCTTTTCTAGAGTTTTTCTGCATTTGACCTAGATTTTTATATTGAAGTATCTGATTTGAACCTACCTCTGACTTGTGTGAGAATGCTATGCACTGAGCCACAACTATCATTCTTTCAAAAATAAATGCAGCCTAGATATCCTCAAATACTCCCCAAATTAAATTTAATCACAGAATTGAAGTGATGCAGATCAAAAATTGGCACTGAAGTCTCTGTTGCTGTTTTTTCCATTTCAGTCTGATTCAGTGGTGGGAAACCTGTGGCCCATCTGGGTTCTGGGTAAGGTCCACAAGATCTTTTGTTGACTGTTGCCCCATGCACGGCTTTTGCCACATTCTGCTAATTTCCGTCCATGGTTTTTTTCCCTACTGAAGTGATATGCACGTACGGCAAGGGCAAGTGAAGTGAGCTACATGCTGATTGCCCACAACATTGGCTGTGAGAGCCGTGCATTACCTCTGCACCCAAAGTGTCAATTTTAATTTTGTTTTTGCCCAGGGTGTCATGTGGCACAGTGGTTAGCACTGGGACTGCGGCGCTGAGGACCCGGGTTCGAATCCCGGCACTGGGTCACTGTCCGTGTGGAGTTTGCACATTTTCCCCATGTCTGCGTGGGTTTCACCCCCACAACCCAAAAATGTGCAGGTTAGGTGGATTGGCCATGCTAAATTGCCCCTTAATTGGAAAAAAATAATAATTGGGTACTATTTATATTAAAAAAAAATTTTTAAATTTGTTTTTGCCATTTTGAAGTTCATAGTTCTATTAATATGTAAATAATTTTTTATAACTACAGAATATTCAACGTGTATTAAATGTATTTAATATTATTTACGGGTAATGGTTAGTGAACAAGCCTGATTTCAATCTTGCGTTCCAGTGAGATGGAGGGCCATTCATGGGGCCCACTTACTAGCTTAGGTTGCCCATCACCAATCCATTTGTTTGCTTGTTCCAATCCACTAATATTGTTCCATGACTAATTTGTGGGCTCTACGTCTGCAAGTTTATGATACAGGATTACGCTTTATAGGTACTTAAGCAAATCATTTTAAAATAAATAAATTTAGAGTGTCCAATTATTTTTTTCCAATTAAAGGGCAATTTGACGTAGCCAATCCACCTACCCTGCACATCTTTGGGTTGTGGGAGCGAAACCCACGCAAACACTGGGAGAATATGCAAACTCCAAACAGATAGTGACCCAGAGCTGGGATCGAACCTGGGACTTCTGCACCATGAGGCAGCAGTGCTAACCACTCCACCACCGTGCTGCCCTAAGCAAATCATTTTTTAACCTTTTCATTGATGAATAAACTCATTGACCATTTGGCCTACTTCAGCCATGTTTTTAGCTAGCTGCATCTGCGGTATCGCAGAAATATCTGAGCTGCATAATGAGTGGAAATTGAAAGTACAGAGCGAGCATCAACCCTACTGCATTTTTTTATGATTTTGCACTTCTCGTTTCTATGCCACATGAAAGATGCTTTATTAAACAAAGCGTTAAGGGGGCTGGTTATGTTTGTCAGTAATGATTATTGCATTTCTTAAACTGCTGTTGACCTCTATAGTTGGGTCATTACTGCATATCTCAGCATTTATGCTTGAATTCTCCTTGGATAAGGTTTCTTCACTCTGTATAATTTGCAAGATATATGTAATTTATAGATCGGACTGTTGATAACAAAATGACCATTTTATTTGTGGTTTCTTCAAAAATGACAACTTTGTCAATTTAAATCCATAACCAAGCAAAAGTGCTGTGGAATTTACCATAACATGTAGGCATAGTAGAAAGGCCCCAAACTCTTGCAATTTTACATTTGAAATTGGAGGCCGAGACCATTCTGCTGCCCTTGCCTAATTAAGACCCTTAGTAGTGATTTAATGACCAATTGAGGGCCATTTCCTGCCTAGCATAAATGTTCAGGTTGGTGTGATTCCTGGGACTTTAATCTGGAAACTGCTTGCATTCTCAGCCCTGTTGACTGCAGCTTGATGGGACGATTGTTCAGCAGTTCTGTGGGACTTTGACTGAGGGGCAGAAATCCCACCTCCAGTCAACGAACGCTGAGTGTTCAACGTCCAAGTTGGAGATTGTTTTGCAACCCTATCAGCAGGTTTAATGACCATGTTAGAGTTGAACCCGAGGGAATACAGCTCTGTAAGTTCAGAGGTGAGCCCAGAAAAGTGAGGTGGATGATGGGGCGCTGGTAGTTCCCAAGGAAGATGTCTAAGGAGTATAAGAGTCCAAGGTAGGGATCCAACTGGAACAAGAATTCTGATGGCAAGGGTAACGGGTGCAATGTCAACAGAAGTTTTAAACAAGTATATAGGCAGGGTCATTGGCAGGATTACAAAATGGAATGTTGATGATGAGTGCAAGGCAGGAGAGATTGAATGACAAAAGGGATGATGATGCAAGGCAAATGGAGATGTAAATAAGCAGACTTTCAGTCCATCCAATTACTACCCCATCAATACTCTGAAGGATACCATGCCAAAGGACACTGCTACCAAGTAGCAATTGCTCACCAGTGCACTTTCAGGAGCACTCCGTTTCAAGGAGCCCTTATAAGATTCAGTGATTTAGATTTATTGTCATGTGAACCGAGGTACAGTGAAAAGTATTATTCGGTGTACAGTACAGGCAGATTCTGGAATGGGACTATAAGACATAGGCCATTCAGCCAATCGAGTCTGCTCTGCCATTTGAGATTTCTTTTTAAATATAAATTTTGGTACACAATTATTTTATTTTCCAATTAAGGGGCAATTTAACATGGCCAATTCATCTTCCCTGCACTTCTTTTGGGTTGTGGGGGTGGACACACGCAGACACTGGGAGAATATGCAAACTCTACACGGATGGTGACCCAGGGCCGGAATGAAACCCGGTCCTCGGTGCTGTGAGGTAGCAGTGCTAACCACTGCACCACTGTGCTACCACTCAATGAGATTTGATATGATGATCTTTGTCCCCATAACCTTGATTCCCTGACTGAATTTTAAAAAAATCTATCTCAGCCTTGAACAAAACCCAGCTGCTACAGCCCTCTGTGGTAAAGAATTCCACATGTTCACGACCCTGGGAGAAAAGAAATTCCCCTAATCTCTGTCTTAAATGGGCAACTCTTTTACTCTGAGATTGTGCCCTCTGATCTTAGACTGTCCCACAAGGGAAAACAACCTCTCATCATCTACCCTGTCAAACCCCATGAGAATTCTACATGTCTCAATAAAGTCGCATCTCATTCTTCTAAACTCCATGAGTACAGACCCAATCAAACTCCCATAAGAAAAATCCTCCAGACCAAGGATCAACCTAATGAACCTTCGAGGACCAAAACTGTGCACAGTATTCCAGGTGTGGTCTAACTGATGCCCTGTATACTTTCAACAGGATTTTTCTATTTTTATACTTTCCTGTTGAAATAAAGGCCAACATTCCATTTGCCTTTCCCAATACCTGCTAAACTTGCATGCAAGGTTTTATCATTTATGCATGAGGACTCCCAAATCTGTGCTGCAGCTTTCTGCAGTCTTTCTCAATTTTAAAAATATTCAGGTCCTTTATGTTTCCTACCAAGTGCATCATTTCACATTTTCCTACATTTTATATTCCATTTGCCAAGTTTTTCCCCACTCAACCTGTCTATATCCCTCCTGTAGACTCCTGTGTCATCCTCACCACTTGCCTTCCACCTATTTTTGTCATCCACAAACTTGGCAGTAGTACATTCACTTCCCTCATCCAAGTATATATATTGTAAATAGTTGCATCCCAGCACTGATCCCTGTGGCACTCCATTAATTGCAAATCGCCATCCTGAAAATGCTCCTCTTATCCCAATTCTATGTCTTTAGCCAATCCTCTATCCATGCTGCAAACTGGCATCAAACAGGGTGGCGTTATCGCACCAACATTCTGCTCATCTTCCTTGCAGCAACAGTCCACCCCATCACCCTGAAGCCCCCACTAGAGCGAATCTGACGTAACGGACAAGCAGGAAACTGTTCAACCTCTGACACCTTCAGGCCAGAACCAAGGTCACCCCAACCTTTGTCATCGAGCTGCAGTAACTAGACAACACCTTTATGGGCGCACATTCAGAGGCCAAGCTACAAACCATTGTCAACAAATTCACTGAGCCATGAGAGAATTGGCCTCAGACTAAACATCCAAAAAACAAAGATTCTCTACCAGCTACCAGCCCTCCCCGCCACACAAAACGGCCCCGAACCATCAAGGTCCACAGTAAGCCCTTGGACAATGTGGATAATTTCCCTTACCTGGGGAGCCTCCACTCGGCAGTGACGAAATGCAGCATTCAGGCGCCTGAGAAACAGATTTCCAAAGACCGAGACCTCAAACCCAACACATGGCCTACAGTGCAGCTATGTTTCCCTTCTCCCCCCCCCCCCCCCCCCCCCCCCATATGCATCAGAAGCATTGTATAGCAGATACTTCAAATCCTTGGAGAGATATCACCAACGCTCCCTCCGCAAAATCCTGCAAATCCAGCGGCAGGATAAGCGTGCCAACGTGAGCGTCCTAACCCTACTATCGAAGCACTGTTCACACTCGACCAGCTGTGACGGGCAGGCTACATCGCCCGCATCCCGACACAGGGTCCCAAAACAAATACTCTACTCTGATTTCTGCAGTGGTAAGCGATCACTAGGAGGACAGAGGAAACGCTACAAGGCCAGGCCTCCGTAAATACATGCAACATCACCACTGACACATGGGCATTACTTGCCTTGGAACGCACAAGCTGGAGAAAAATCATACACAGAGGTGCCAATCACCTCGAGCGTCGTAGGGTAGAGCAACTGGAGGCCAAGCATAAACAGCAGGAGGAGGGTGCAGAATCCAGAGCATCCCACCCTCCCCACCTCATCAAACACCACCTCCCAAACCTGTGGCAAAGTGCGGATGCAGGATCAGACTTTGCATCCACCACAGAACCCACCTCCGCGGAGTGGAAGCAAGTCATCCTCGACGCTGAGGGACTGCGTCAGAAGGATTATTATTTCCCCAGTCTCATTTTGTAAGATATCCATGTTCACTTTGGCCTCTCCCTTTTTTATATATATAAATGCTAATGCTAAGTTATAGTGTGTACAGTTACAGTATTGTTTACAATGCCCAGGAAATCTCAAAGTACTTCACTGCCAATGAAGGACTATTGCAGTGTAGGGAAGCATGGCATCCAATTTGTCTCCGCAAGTTTCCATGAACAGAAATATGATAAATTACCAATAAAACATTTTGTGGTGTTTATTGAAGGATAAATGTTTGTAGGGACACTGGAAGAACCTACCTACTCTTCAAATAGGATCTTTTGTACTCCAGACAAGACTTGTACCATTTTTCAGACAATGCATTCAATATTACTAGAAGTCACGGCGCCGAGGTCCCAGGTTCGATCCCAGCACTGGGTCACTGTTCGTGTGGAGTTTGCACATTCTCCCCATGTTTGCGTGTTTTAAAAAAAAAAAATGAATTGGGTACGCTAAATTTATTTTAAAAATATATTACTAGAAGACTTTGGGAATTGGTTTTGAAAAATGTTCCAGATAGACAGGCCAGGTTGTTATGGGTCAAATATTTGGACATTCTGAAGCGCAGCCGCAAGTTAAGTCGAATCTGTATGATTTACTTTGTCATTACGGTAGCATTGTGGATAGCACAATTGCTTCACAACTCCAGGGTCCCCGGTTCGATTCCCCGCTGGGTCATTGTCTGTGCAGAGTCTGCACATCCTCCCCGTGTGTGCGTGGGTTTCCTCCAGGTGCACCAGTTTCCTCCCACAGTCCAAAGATGTGCAGGTTAGGTGGATTGGCCATGATAAATTGCCCTTAGTGTTGGGTGGGGTTGCTGGGTTATGGGGATAGGGTGGAGGTGTTGACCTTGGGTAGGGTGCTCTTTCCAAGAGCCGGTGCAGACTCGATGGGCCGAATGGCCTCCTGCACTGTAAATTCTATGATAATCTATGATTACATTCAGCACCACCAACAGCTTACTTGTATTTGTTTCATTTCTTCCCCTCTTCCCTCCCACCCATATAAGTGTATTGCTGATTACGAATACTGTAACTGAATTGTTCTTGTACTGTTGAATATTCTTTCTTTGTGAAATATTGTACTCTCTTTCCTTCTCTGACCTTAATTGACTTACTCTGTCCTTGAATGTTTATCAGTTTCACACAGTCTGTATCTCGGATTTCAACGTCTACTCTAACACAGCACTGGGCTGCTGGGAATCATGCACCAGCAGACTCCATGATCCTCAAGTCTGCAGACCAGTGGCAACTTTAGTTGGGAGAAAACATATTTATTTTTAAAAACGTCACCTGGGAAACTGTCAACTTAGTTTATTTTTTTTTATAGTCCGGTTCCCTCGTGGCTTTATAAATTAATATTGTATGACTTCCAGTGGTGGCTATGAAAGGAGTAAGTCGCACATTTGGTGGCTCCCGCCCGCTCTGGTCGGACTTTTGGACCTTTTCCCCAGATTTTGTAACGGACTTGAATTGTAAAACGGATGTTAGTGGCAATTCTCTACTGAATTCCCACTTTGGTACATGGAGAAAAGGACTTGAAGTGTTTGTAAGGGCAGAAACAAAAAGACAGAGGACTTGGGCTGTAGTTGCAACAGGAGACAGCATGGCGGAGGGGCGAACCTGTGGCTTGTCGACCCAGCAGTCTATGGAGCAGCTGATGCAAGTCATTCAGGAGGGCTTTGCTACGCAGAAACGGGACTGCTTGAACCCGATAAAAGAGTCGATTGAGCGGTTGGAGCTCAGATTGGACGCCTGGGATCGGGCGATCCAGAAGGTGGAGAAGGCGCTGGCTGAGCAGGAGGAGCATCAGACTGCGGTGGAGCTGGAGGTGGGGATGCTGAGAGATCAGCAGGTGAAGCTTCTGGAGAAGGTGGAGGACCTAGAGAATACGTCCCGCTGGCAGAACCTAAGAATTGTCGGGCTCCCGGAGGGGTCCGAAGGAACAGATGCTGGGGCATACGTCGCAGGCATGTTTGAGAAGCTGCTGGGCCGTTGGGAGGTGGCTACGGCTCAGAGCACACGCGAAGAAGCCGCAAATGGGAGACCCCCCCCCCCCAGGGCAGATGGTGGTGCGATTCCACAGGTTCTCAGATGAGGAGCGTATTCTGCAGTGGGCTAAGCAGACACTGAGCTGTAAGTGGGACAACGGTATCCTGCGGGTTTACCAGGACCTGTGTAGAGGTGGCCAGGAGGAGAGCAGGCTTCAACCAGGTCAGAGCGATCCTTTTCAAGAAAAAGGTGAAGTTTGGACCGTTAAACCCAGCCCTTCTCTGGGTCACGCATGAGGATCAGCACTTTTACTTTGAGTCGCCTGAGGACGCGTTGGACTTTGCAAGAAAGAAAGGGCTGGCGAAGGACTGAGAACTTTTGAACTTGGCTGCAACGTTCATGTTTTTGTTTTCTCGGTTTTGCTTTTCTGTTTCTGTAAAAAGTTTCTCGTTTTGCGTTTCATGGGAAGATGTTTGTGGTGCCGTTTGCATTGATTTGGAACCAGCAGTAGAGCAGAGTGAGTTAAGGTTTTCATTTGCACTGTTGGGGGATGGAGGTGTGCTTGTTTTGATCTTGATATTTTTCTGTTGGGCAATTGTGTGGGGATTGTTTGATGTTGGAGTTTGTTTGTATGAGCGGGGGGGGAGGGGGGGGGGAACAATAGGTGGGAGACTATCTGGAGGTTGGATGTGGGACTTTTGGTGGTTGAAGGGGTTTGTGCGTGGCTGAGGAAATGCATTCCGAGCTACCTGCAGGTCAATGACACGGGCGAAATTTCAGCAGCGATGGTTTGGGAAGCACTGAAGGCGGTGGCAAGGGGGGAGCTGACCTCGGTCCAGGCTCATAGGGAGAAGGTTGACAGGGCAGAGGCGGACCGACTGGTAAAGGAGATATTACAGATCGATAGGAGGTATGCAGAGACCCCAGAGGCAGGGCTTCTGAGGGAACGGCAGAGGTTGCAAGCGGAGTTTAGCTTGCTGACCACCGGGAGGGCGGTGGAGCAGCTGAGAAAGGCGAGGGGGGCGATTTATGAACATGGAGAGAAGGCCAGCAGAATGCTTGCACAGCAGCTTGGGAAGAGGGAGGGAGATAGGGAAAGTAAAAGACAGTGAGGGGAACCTGGTTGGTGATTTGGTAGGGGTGAATAAGGCATTTAGGGATTTCTACAGCAGGCTGTACAGGTCAGAAACCCCTACAGGGCCGGAGGGGATGAGGCGCTTCTTGGAGGGGCTGAATTTCCCAACGGGGAGCGGGTAGAAGGGCTGGGAGCCCCAATTGGGCTGGAAGAAATAGCGGAGGGCTTGAAGGCCATGCAGGCGGATAAGGCCCCGGGTTCGGGCGGGTACCCAGTGGAAAAAGTTCTCGGGGATACTGGGGCCAGTGTTGTTGAGGATGTTCAATGAGGCAAGGGAAAGAGGGGTGCTGCCCCCGACGATGTTACAGGCAATGATTTCGCTGATTCTTCAGCGGGACAAGAACTGGAGCTGTGTGGGTCCGACAGGCCGATCTCCCTGCTGAATGTGGATGCCAAGTTGCTGGCCAAACTCTTGTCCTCCAGGATTGAGGATTGTGTTCCGGGCGTTATTGGGGAGGACCAGATGGGGTTTGTTAAGGGTAGGCAGTTGGTGGCCAATGTCAGAAGGCTGTTGAATGGGATCATGATGCCCCCGGAAGGTAGGGAGGTTGAGGTAGTGATCACAATGGATGCAGAAAAGGCTTTCGATCGGGTAGAATGGGATTATCTGTGGGAGGTACTGGGACGGTTCGGATTTGGGCAGGGCTTTATTGACTGGGTCAGGTTACTGTATGAGGCTCCTGTGGCAAGGGTACGGATGAACAGGACAACCTTGGACTATTTTAGACTGCACCGGGGGACGAGACGGGGATACCCCCTCTACCCACTGTTGTTTGTGCTGGCTATATATCCATTGGCAATTGCTCTGAGAGCCACGAGGGGCTGGAGGGGATTGATCCGGAGGGGGTGGAGCACAGGGTTTTGCTCTATGCGGATGATCTGCTTCTGTACGTTTCGGACCCAGTAGAAGGGATGGAAGAAATGAAGATTTTAGGGGAATTCGGCCAGTTTTCGGGGTACAAGCTAAAGGTTCCCGTACCAGCCTCCCCGAACAGGCGCCGGACTGTGACGACTAGGGGCTTTTCACAGTAACTTCATTCGATGCCTACTTGTGACAATTAGAGATTTTCATTTCATTTCATTTTTCATATGGAAAAGATGAGATGTTTGTGGTTCATAGGAGGGGCGACTGGGAGAGCTGCCGTTTAGGTCAGTAGGGGGTAGTTTTAGGTACCTGGGCATCCAAGTGGCGCGGGAATGGGACCGGCTGCATAAATTGAATCTGGCCCGGGCTAAGGGGGATTCAGGACAAGGTAATTCCCAGAGGGTGGGTGGGGAAGGGAATCGTCTCGGACATCTATAAGGAGCTTATGGGGTCGGAGGAGACGCAGACCGAGGAGCTGAAGCGCAAGTGGGAGGAGGAGCTGGGAGGTGAGATAGAGGATGGTCTATGGGCAGACGCGTTGAGTAGAGTCAACACGTCCGCAACATGTGCCAGGATCAGCCTGATACAATTTAAGGTTGTGCACCGGGCTCACATGACAGTGGCCCGGGTGGAGGACAGGTGCACAAAATGCGTGGGAGGACCAGCGAACCATGTCCACATGTTTTGGACATGTCCAAAGCTTCAGGGATTTTGGCAGAGGTTTGCGGATGTCATGTCCAGGGTTTTAAAAACAAGGGTGGCGCTAAGTCCAGAGGTGGCGATTTTCAGGATGTCAGAAGACCCGGGAATCCAGGAGGAGAATGAGGCAGACGTTCTGACCTTTGCTTCCCTGGTAGCCCGGAGACCGATACTATTAGCATGGAGGGACTCAAAGCCCCCAAAGTTGGAGACCTGGCTATCGGACATGGCTAGCTTTCTCTGAATGGAGAAAATCAAGTTCACCTTGAGAGGGTCACTGTTAGGGTTCACCTGGAGGTGGGAACTGTTCAACGTTGTCTTCGTGGAAAATTAATCGTCAGTGGGGGGGGGGGAGTAGTTTAGGTTAGAGTAGGGGGTTAATAAGGGTGGGACCTGTACGAAAGGTAAACGGCTTTTGCACTATGTTTATGGTTTTATGTATATTGTTTATTTTGTTGTTACTATACCAAAATCACCTCAATAAAATGTTTATTTTAAAAAACATATTGTGGTGTAGTATTGAGTCTTTAAATATAGGAAAATAAGTAGGCCATTCAGCCCTTCAAGCCTATCCCACCAATTAATGTGATCATGGTTGATCTGTGGCCTTACTGCATATTGCTGCCTTTGGCCCATATCCCTTCATAACTTTGCTCAACAAAGATTTATCCCCAATTTAAAATTAAAACTGCTCTAACTTCAATTGCTGTTTGTGGGCGAGTTCCAAATCTCTCCCTCCCTTTTGTGTGAAGAAGTGCTTCCTAAACCAATTAACTCTGCCCCAACTGAGTGGAGATAGGGCAGGAGCAAAATCACCCTATATTCTAGAGTTTTGCATGTTACTGCTTTTGGAGTTTGTCCTTCCCGATTCTTCCCAATTTTCCTCTGTCTCCTTGAATAAAGTATCTGGGTAATCCCGCTCCCTGATGCACTGCGCAGTCTGCAGCTGGGATTCTTTCTTGACAACTATGTGATATGTAGCACGGTAGCATTGTGGATAGCACAATTGCTTCACAGCTCCAGGGTCCCAGGTTCGATTCCGGCTTGGGTCACTGTCTGTGCGGAGTCTGCACATCCTCCCCGTGTGTGCGTGGGTTTCCTCCGGGTGCTCCGGTTTCCTCCCACAGTCCAAAGATGTGCAAGTTAGGTGGATTGGCCATGATAAATTGCCCTTCGTGTCCAAAATAGCCCTTAGTGTTGGGTGGGGTTAATGGGTTATGGGGAATAGGGTGGAGGTGTTGACCTTGGATAGGGTGCTCTTTCCAAGAGCCGGTGCAGACTCGATGGGCCGAATGGCCTCCTTCTCTGTAAATTCTATGAAATCCATGTTTGGGGAGGAAAATTGAGTAGATTAAAAGTAAACCAAAGCATACAATTCTAAAAAGGGTGCAAGAATAAGGAAACCACTGGGCGGCATAGTGGCACAGTGGTTAGCCCTGATGATTCTCTCCGCCTGGGGCCAAGGTTTAATTCTATCTTTGGGTGACTGTGTGGAGTTTGCACATGGGTTTCCTCCGGTGGGCCGGTTTCCTCTCCCAGTCCAAAGCTCTGCAGGTTGGGTGGATTGGCCATATAAATTACCCCTTAATGTCCAAAAGGTCAAGTGGGTTTACGGGAATAGGGCGGGGCTGTCAGCCTAGATAAGGTTCTCTTTCAAAGGGCCGGTGTAGACCCGATGGGCTCCTACACTGTAGAGATTCTATGATACAAAGAACAAAAAACAGGACAGGACAGGAACAGGCCCTTCGGCCCTCCAAGCCTGTGCCGACCATGCTGCCCGTCTAAACTAAAATCTTCTGTACTTCCGGGGTCCATATCACTCTATTCCCATCCTATTCATGTATTTGTCAAGATGCCCCTTAAACGTCACTATCATCCCTGCTTCCACCAGCTCCTCCGGCAGCGAGTTCCAGGCACCCACTACCCTCTGTTTTAAAAAAAAAACTTGCCCCGTACATCTCTAAACCTTGCCCCTCGCACCTTAAACCTATGCCCTCCAGTAATTGACCCCTCTACTCTGGGAAAAAGCTTCTAACCATCCACTCTGTCTATGCCCCTCAATTTTGTAGACCTCTATCAGGTCGCCCCTCAACCTCCGTCGTTCCAGTGAGAACAAACCGAGTTTATTCAACCTCTCATCATAGCTAATGCCCTCCATACCAGGCAACATCCTGGTAAATCTCTTCTGCACCCTCTCTAAAGCCTCCACATCCTTCTGGTAGTGTGGCGACCAGAATTGAACACTATACTCCAAGTGTGGCCTAACTAAGGTTCTATACAGCTGCAACATGACTTGCCAATTTTTATACTCAATGCCCTGGCCAATGAAGGCAAGCATGCCTTATGCCTTCTTGACTACCTTCTCCACCTGTGTTGCCCCTTTCAGTGACCTGTGGACCTGTACACCTAGATCTCTCTGACTTTCAATACTCTTAGGGTTCGACCATTCACTGTATATTCACTACCTGCATTAGACCTTCCAAAATGCATTACCTCACATTTGTCTGGATTAAACTCCATCTGCCATCTCTCCACCCAAGTCTCCAAACGATCTAAATCCTGCTGTATCCTCTAACAGTCATCGCTATCCGCAATTCCACCAACCTTTGTGTCATCTGCAAACTTACTAATCAGCAATAATGTCTCTCCTGAACGGTCTAACTATAATTTTTAGACAATGCCCCTTAGTTTTAGAATCTCCAACCAGAGCAAATAGTTTACCTTTATGTACCCTGTATTTCCTTGGTGGTATCTTAAATACTTTGATCAAATCACCCCATAACCTTCACAATTCTAGTGAATACAGGCCTAATTTGTGCAATTTCTCCTCTTAAAAAACCCTGCAGTCGGGTATCATTTTAGTAAACCTATATTGCACTCCCTCCAAGGCCAACATATCCTTCCTGGGTTGTGGTGCCCAGAACTGTTCACAGTACTCTCAAGTGGGGGTCTAACCAGGGTTTTGTATAGCTACAGCACAACGTCTGAGGCTTTATACACCAATCCTCTTAATTATGAAGGCTAACATTCCATTCGCCTTTTTGAATATTTTCTGCACTTCGTGGCATTTTAAGAATCTACGCACCTGAACCCCCAATTCTCTTTGGACATCCACTGTACCGAAACTCTTTCCATTTAGAAAGTACTCTGCTCTGTGGTTTTTTAGTCCAAAATTGATAACCTCACGCTTGCTTGCATTAAATTCTATCTGGCACAATTTTGCCCATTCATCTGGTCTGCCAATATCTCCTTGCAATTTTCTGCAATCCTCTATCTAAGCTGCCTACAATGCTACCTAATTTTCTATCATCCGCAAATTTGGATATATGACTTTCTCTGCCATTATTCAAGTCATTAACAACAACAAAGAAATGTACAGCACAGGAACAGGCCCTTTGGCCCTCCAAGCCCGTGCCGACCATGCTGCCCGACTAAACTACAATCTTCTACTCTTCCTGGGTCCGTATCCCTCTATTCCCATCCTATTCATGTATTTGTCAAGATGTTAATGAATAGTGTGAATAATTGAGGCCCCAACACCGATCCCTGTGGTACACCACTAGTCACCCCCTGCGATTTAGAGTAGTTACCCATATTCCCCACTCTGCGCCTTCGACTCAGTAATTTTCTAACCATTGCAATAATTTGCCCTCAGCTCCATGGGCTTCCACCTTAGTTAACAGTCTCTTATCTGGGACTTTATCAAATGCCTTCTGGAAGTCCTATAAATAGCAACCATAGATGTTTCCCTGTCCACTACCTCTTGTAGTCACCTCTTGATAACATTCATTAAGATTAGTCAGGCTTTATCTTCCCTTCACAAATCCATGCTGGATTAAAATTAGGATGGTCCCAAATTTGATTTATTATTATCTTGGTTGGTCCATGGGGATGATAGTTGGCCTCAGCACTGAAATATTGCCAGGCAGTTTCTTATTCTTTATTGCTGTCCTGCCACCCTTCTCATTTGTGCATAAGACATGATGTTGGCATGGACATGATTTGGCTTAACTTCCCATCATTGAAATTTGTTGTGTAGATTTTCGAATAAGAATGGTCATTTGGGCAAAATCCCCAGTGCTCCTTTTATCTCACAGGTCTGTACCCAAGCATTAATCCAGCTAAGAAACACAGAAAATTGTTGGGATGTTCAGCTGAACTTTGATTAGTTGCATTTCCACAGCATACTATATGGACTTAATTTTAATAGTGATGGAGACAGCCTACTAGGGAACAGGCAATTCTGGATTTAATGATGTGTAATGAGGCAGACTTGATTAGGAAACTTAAGGAGATGGAACCCTTGGGGAACAGAGACCACAATATGATACAATTTACTCTGCAGTTTGAGAGGGAGAAGCTGCAATCAGATGTAACAGTATTACAATTAAATAAGGGTAACTACAAAGACATGAGGGAGGAGCTGGGCAGGGTCACGATTTCAAGGTGAGAGGAGGAAAGTTTAAGGGAGATGTGCGTGGAACGTTTTTTATGCAGAGGGTGTGAGTGCCTGGAAAGCTTTGCCAGCGGGGGTGGTAGAGTCGGGCACAATAGCATCATTCAAGATGCATCTAGACAGATATATGAACGGGCGGGGAACAGAGGGAAGTAGATCCTTGGAAAATAGGCGACAGGTTTAGATAAAGGATCTGTATCAGTGCAGGCTGGGAGGGCCGAAGGGCATGTTCCTGTGCTGTAATTTTCTTTGTTCTTTGTTCTTGATTGGAAAAGGAGCCTAGCAGGGAAGATAGTGGAACAGCTGTAGCCACCTAAGTTGGCCAACTCCCGATTTAAAATGGCGAACGGCAAAGGCTGAAGGGAAATTCCGCCAACACAGACCGAAACCAGCAGGTGCAGGTTTGCTGTGTATTAAAACTTTGCAAAAGCCCAGACAGCATCGATACCAGCGACCATCAGCATAATAATATAGCAGCCATCTACATACTAATGCGCAATCCCCGGGTGCAATTGAAACGTTTGGGATAAACAAAGCAAAGCCAGACTCCCCGGCGCCAGCAGGAGCCAACACAAAAGAGGTTAACGGACACCTCAAGACCGCCCATCGATCAGGGAACCGCTCCAGTATTGGAGAAATCGAACCAAGCGATTGGAACGAAGTCCAATCACCTAGAACCAGGTACAGGCTCCGCCCCGAAAGGCGGGAAGCCCCTGGGGACTATAAAGTTAAGCCCCCACGTTCAACTCGCTCGCTTCCTGCCCGGGTCACCCAGCAACGCAAACCAACCGTGACCAGTGCAGTGACCGCCGAAAGACCATAAGTCTTAATTCAACGCTCGCTACAAGATAGGCGCTCCTAGCTACCAATCTGTACCAACTTTGAATCCCGCAGACTCAGAACCCGAACGAAAGGCCATTTGTTCCCCTGACCTGGTGGGCCGGTCCGAAGTTAAGTATATGCCTGTTAGTTGTAGAAGTAGTTTAGACGTTGAATTTGTGCATGAGTAGCGATTACGGTGTATAATAAATGTGCTTTGATTTGAATCTTACTAATCGGTGTATTGAGTTATTGATCATTACTTGGACTTGAACCTCGTGGCGGTATCATAAAGATACCTGGCGACTCGAGAGCAACGGTAATAAAACAGAGCAAATGAACCAACCGAAAAGTTAGCAACACAGCAATGGCAGGAGTTTTGGGGGATTATTCAGGAGGAACAACAGAAATTCATCCCAAGGAGGAAGAAGCGGGCTAAGGGGAGGACAAGGCATTCATGGCTGACGAGGGAAGTCAAGGACATCATAAAAGCTTGGAGAAAAAGCATGCAAAGTGGCGAGGATTAGTGGGAAGCCAGAGGATTGGGAAGCCTTTAAAAGCAAGCAGAGGACAACTAAAAAAGCAATCGGGGGAGCAGATGAAAGTATGAGTGCAAGCTAGCTAGTAATATAAAGGAAAATAGGAAGAGTTTTTTTTTCAAGATATAAAAGGTAAGAGAGAGGCAAAAATAGACATTGGACCACTGGAAAATGTGGCTGGAGAAGTAATAATGGGAAACAAAGAAATGGCAGATGAACTGAATAGTTACTTTGTATCAGTCTTCACGGTGGAAGACATCAATGGGATGCCAGAGCTCCAGGAGAACCAGGGGGCAGAGGTGAGTGAAGTGACCATTAATAAGAGGAAGGTTCTGGGGAAACTGAAAGGTCTGAAGGTGGATAAATGACTTGGACCGGATGGACTACACCCCAGGGTTTTAAAAGAGATGGCTAAGGAGATTGTGGAGGCATTGGTGATGATCTTTCAGGAATCACTGGAGGCAGGAAGGGTCCCAGAGAACTGAAAAGCAGCTAATGTAACATTGTTTAAAAAGTGAGGGAGGCAGAAGATGGGAAATTATAGGCCGGTTAGCCTGTCTTCGGTCATTGGTAAGATTTTAGAGTCCATTATTAAAGATGAGATTGCAGAGTACTTGGAAGTGCATGATAAAATAGGACTGAGTCAGCACAGCTTCGTCAAGGGGCGGTCATGTCTGACAAATCTGTTAAGAGTTCTTTGAGGAAGTAACAATGAAGTTAGACAAAGGAGAACCAGTGGACGGGATTTATTTAGATTTCCAGATGGCCTTTGACAAGATGCTCTTAAATAATTTAAGAGCCCATGGTGTTAAGGGTAAGATCCTGGCATGGATAGAGGATTGGCTGACTGGCAGAAGGCAGAGAGTGGGGATAAAGGGGTCTTTTTTCAGGATGACAGCCGGTGACTAGCGGTGTACCTCAGGGGTTGGTGCTGTGACCACAACTGTTCACAGTATACATTATTGATCTGGAGGAAGGAACTGAACAAAGAACAAAGAAAAGTACAGCACAGGAACAGGCCCTTCGGCCCTCCAAGCCCGTGCCGACCATGCTGCCCGGCTAAACTACAATCTTCTACATTTCCTGGGTCCGTATCCCTCTATTTCCATCCTATTCATGTATTGTTAAGATGCCCTTTAAATGTCACTATCGTCCCTGCTTCCACCACCTCCTCCGGTAGTGAGTTCCAGGCACCCACTACCCTCTGTGTTTTAAAAAAAAAAAAACTTGCCTCGTAAATCTACTCTAAACCTTGCCCCTTGCACCTTAAACCTATGCCCCCTAGTAATTGACACCTCTACCTTGGGGAAAAGCCTCTGACTATCCACTCTGTCTATGCCCCTCATAATTTTGTCGACCTCTATCAGGTCGCCCCTCAACCTCCGTCGTTCCAGTGAGAACAAACCGAGTTTATTCAACCGCTCCTCATAGCTAATGCCCTCCATACCAGGCAACATTCTGGTAAATCTCTTCTGCACCCTCTCTAAAGCCTCCACATCCTTCTGGCAGTGTGGTGACCAGAATTGAACGCTATACGCCAAGTGTGGCCTAACTAAGGTTCTATACAGCTGCAACATGACTTGCCAATTCTTATACTCAATGCCCCGGCCAATGAAGGCAAGCATGCCGTATGCCTTCTTGACTACCTTCTCCACCTGTGTTGCCCCTTTCAGTGACCTGTGGACCTGTACACCTAGATCTCTCTGACTTTCAATACTCTTGAGGGCCTCAGCAATTTCCTCTCTAGCCTCCTTCAGTATTCTGGGGTAGATCCCATCCGGCCCTGGGGACTTACTTATCTTAATACTTTTCAAGACGCCCAACACCTCGCCTTTTATGATCTCAATGTGACCCAGGCTATCTACACGCCCTTCTCCAGACTCAACATCCACCAATTCCTTCTCTTTGGTGAATACTGATGCAAAGTGTTCATTTAGTACCTCGCCCATTTCCTCTGGCTCCACACATAGATTCCCTTGCCTATCCTTCAGTGGGCCAACCCTTTCCCTGGCTACCCTCTTGCTTTTTATGTACGTGTAAAAAGCCTTGGGATTTTCCTTAACCCTATTTGCCAATTACTTTTTGTGACCCCTTCTAGCCCTCCTGACTCCTTGCTTACGTTCCTTCCTACTTTCCTTATATTCCACACAGGCTTTGTCTGTTCCCAGCCTTTTAGCCCTGACAAATGCCTCCTTTTTCTTTTTGACGAGGCCTACAATATCTCTCGTTATCCAAGGTTCCCGAAAATTGCCGTATTTATCCTTCTTCCACACAGGAACATGCCGGTCCTGAATTCCTTTCAACTGACACTTGAAAGCCTCCCACATGTCAGATGTTGATTTGCCCTCAAACATCCGCCCCCAATCTATGTTCTTCAGTTCCCGCCTAATATTGTTATAATTAGCCTTCCCCCAATTTAGCACATTCATCCTCGGACCACTCTTATCCTTGTCCACCAGTACTTTAAAACTTACTGAATTGTGGTCACTGTTATCGAAATGCTCCCCTACTGAAACATCTACCACCTGGCCGGGCTCATTCCCCAATACCAGGTCCAGTACCGCCCCTTCCCCAGTTGGACTGTCTACATATTGTTTTAAGAAGCCCTCCTGGTTGCTCCTTACAAACTCTGCCCCATCCAGGCCCCTAGCACTAAGTGAGTCCCAGTCAATACTGGGGAAGTTAAAATCTCCCATCACCACAACCCTGTTTTTACTCTTTTCCAAAATCTGTCTACCTATCTGCTCCTCTATCTCCCGCTGGCTGTTGGGAGGCTTGTAGTAAACCCCCAACATTGTGACTGCAGCCTTCTTATTCCTGATCTCTACCTATATAGCCTCACTGCCCTCTGAGGTGTCCTCCCGTAGTACAGCTGTGATATTCTCCCTAACCAGTAGCGCAACTCCGCCACCCCTTTTACATCCCCCTCTATCCCGCCTGAAACATCTAAATCCTGGAATGTTTCGCAGCCAATCCTGCCCTTCCCTCAACCAGGTCTCTGTAATGGCAACAACATCATAGTTCCAAGTACTAATCCAAGCTCTAAGTTCATCTGCCTTACCCGTAATACTTCTTGCATTAAAACATATGCACTTCAGGCCACCAGACCCGCTGTGTTCAGCAACTTCACCCTGTCTGCTCTGCCTCAGAGCCATACTGTCCCTATTCCCTAGTTCTCCCTCAAGGCACAGTTGCTAAGTTTGCAGATGATCCAAAGATCTGAAGAGGGGCAGGTAATATTTAGGAAGCAGGCGGGCTTCAGAAGGATCTGGACAGGCTAGAAGAGTGGGCAAAGAAGTAGCAGATGGAATACAATGTGGAAAAGTAAGGTTATGCACTTTTGAAGGAGAAATGGAGGCATAAACTATTTTCTAAATGGGAAGCTGCTTAAGAAATCAGAAACACAAAGGGACTTGGGCGTCCTTGTTCACGATTCCCTTAAGGTTAACGTGCAGGTTCAGTCTGTAGTTAGGAAGGCAAATGCAATGTTAGCATTTGTGTCGAGAGGGCTAGAATACAAGACCAGGGATGTACTTCTGAGGTTATACAAGGCTCTGGTCAGACCCCATTTGGAGTATTGTGAGCAGTTTGGGCCCCGTTCACAAAAATGATCCCTGGAATGAAAAGCTTGCCGTATGAGGAACGGTTGAGGACTCTGGGTCTGTACTCGTTGGAGTTCAGAAGGATGAGGGGGGATCTTATTGAAACTTACTGGCGTGGCCTGGATAGAGTGGACGTGGAGAGAATGATTCCACTTGTAGGAAAAACCACAAGCAGAGGACACAATCTCAGACTAAATGGACAATCCTTTAAAACAGAGATGAGGAGGAATTTCTTCAGCCAGAGGATGGTGAATCTGTGGAACTCTTTGCCGCAGGAGGCTGTGGAGACCAAATCACTGTGTCTTTGCAACAGAGATAGATAGGTTTTTGATCATTAAGGCAGGAGATTGGGGATGAGAAAAATATCAGCCATGATTGAATGATGGAGCGGACTCGATGGGTCGAGTGGCCTAATTCTGCTCCCATGTCTTATGGTCCAAAATCGAGCAATTGCTATACAAGTAAATTGAAACCACTTTGGCGACACATAGAAGAGTGTATATATAATATATATATATATATATATATATATATGCAGCCTCTTGTGTTTTCCATTAAAGTTGGTTTGAAATTACTTTTTTTAGCAATTGGGTTTTTTAAAAATAAATTTAGAGTGCCCAATTTTTTTTCCCAATTAAGAGCAATTTAGTGTGGGCAATCCACCTACTTGCACATCTTTGGGTTGTGGGGATGAGACCCATGCAGACACTGGGAGAATGTGCAAACTCCACACGGACAGTGACCCGGGGCCGGGATCAAACCCGGGTCCTCAGCCCTGTGAGGCAGCATTGCTAAACATTGTGTCACCGTGCCGCCCTTTTTAGTAATTGTTGATTATAATAGAATAAAGGAAGCAATTCAACATTAAAAAGGTAGCATTTCTGAAGCTGAACAATTGTTTTACTTTATCTCATGGTACTAATATTTACTGCAGACATTTATTTAACTATCATAGCAACTGCTGTTCTCACTAGGGCCTGTTTCATAAAATCATAGGATGGTTACAGTTATTACAAAACGTCTGCTGCCATGCATGATCACAATAGTCCCTAATATTTTGAATATTCTAACCCTATTGCGATCTGATTTCTTCTTTAAGACCCATCCACCTCCAACTTTTATATGCATATTTTTTAAATATAAATTGCTGTGGGTGATTCCCACAAATCCAATGTTTGTGAAATCCAAGTTAACCTTGTACTTTTTGTTTTCTTACAAAAATTATCAGTACCCAATTCCTTTTTTTTTCCAATCAAGGGGCAATTTAGTGTGGGCAATCCACCTACTCAGCACATCTTTGGGTTATAGGGGTGAGACCCAAGCAGACACTGGGAGAATGTGCAAACTCCACACGGACAGTGACCCGGGGCCGGGATTGAATCCCGGTCCTCTGCGCCGTGAGGCAGCAGTACTAACCACTGTGCCACCGTGCTGCCCTAAGTTGACCTGGTTTAGCACAATGGGCTAAATCGCTGGCTTGTAATACAGAACAATGCCAGCAGCGCGGGTTCAATTCCTGTACCGGCCTCCCGGAATGTGGCGACTAGGGGCTTTTCACAGTAACTTCATTGAAGCCTACTCATGACAAGCTATTATTATTATTATTATACTTGCGTTTCCTCAGATTTCAGAACAGTTTCTGTGTTTTTAAAAAGAAACCCACAATATTTTTTCTTTTGGAAATGTGAAATTTATTGCTCAACCCACTTGTCCTGTAGACAATATTTCATGGTGGCTAAGGCCCCTCTAGTGCAAAAAATCCTTAAAATTCTCCCAACTATCCATTCTTCCCATGTTACCTTTAGTGCAGATGACAATATAAATGAACTTGGTCATGCCCTCCTCGCGCATACTGTTTCCCAAGTAGGATCAGAAATGATCACCGTAAGCTAAAGTTATCCGGCTCTTCCACACCCCTATGAGCCGTCTTTTCCCCTACATCTTTTCCCTCTTCTTTTTTTCTCCGCCCACTCCGCCTTTCCCCCCATGCTTCTATTGTTCTGTCATCAGACTGGAGCATTCCTGGTCACATTGAAAAGAACATTTTTCGTTCCCTGTCTTTATTCACTCTAATTTTTAATTGGCACCACCTCGAGCTGGTAGCTGCTGTAATCCATGTTCATTTGTGAGAAGGATCTTGGAGTTGCATTCACACACTAATTGGATCTGCAATTTGAGCAAATGGATACTTGCAGTAGTTGCTATGATAATTAAGTGACTGTAAGATTCTGTATTACTCCACAATGAAGGACTAATTTGAGCTACTCATTGGCATTAAGAGCCCAAGAGGATGCATCCCTTTACATACTGTGGCACTTTGCTGAAGCATTTCTCTTTTGAAAAGTTGAGGCAAACCGTGGTGAATATTATAGCCTAGGCAGATGGGTAGCCATATGTTTGAGGTTACCGTTGGCAGCGAATGCCCTGCCTATAGTGCTTTTGCAGGATGGGTCTGTCAGCCTTGTTAGTGACAAACTATTCTAATTGGTTAGCATACAATTATAAAATATTACCTATGTATTTACCTGGGTGCAGAGAGAAAGCAGGTGTTCCTTTTTATTCTTTTTGTTTTGCCTCCAATAGCTGGTGAGTTTTTTTTTTGTCTTTAAGCTGGGAGCTCGCATATAAACTAAATTTGTAGGGAGATGAGCACCAACATATAGAATAGAAAAGAGGAATGAATCATTTGCGTATGAATACTAGGGAGTTCTCAAGGGAATAGTTCCATATTAGATGGGAGGGGACTAAGAGGAAATAGTAAATTAGGTGGGTTCAGAGTAGAGAGAAAGTAATAAAATTAAATTAGGATTACTGTGCATGTAAGGAATGCGTGAAATGTAGTAAATTAGATTGGTGAGTTACAAACGCAGATTGCTCTGTGGAAATATAATGTTGCAAAGAGCAGTAGTAAGTAGCATGAGGATGGGAGAGGTTTACAAAGAAGCAAAGGGTAACCAAAAAAGTTGATGGAAAAGCGAATATATAGAATGAATAAACAAACTCAGAATATCTAAAAACTGGTTTAAGTGTTTTACAAGGACGCGGGAGTCCAAACTGAGTAAAAATAAGAACAAAGTTGTTTTTTTTATTTACAAACAGTATATTTACCCACTCCAGCAGACCCCTGCCAGGTCCTTCTCTGGTCACTGCTTTGCTGGCCGACCTTTTGTACTCTAGTGAATTGAGACACTCCGCCCCTAGCGGGGGAGCGCGTATTCCACAAGGAGCATGGGGAAGGCAAGCATTGCCACTCAGTAAGCCCCTTGCTAGATATTGCATTTCTCTCTCTTCTCTCCCCCCCCCCCCCCCCCGCCCCCCATCCACCCAAAGTCCGAAGATACCCTCGACGAACAATGAGACTTGAGAATTGAGCAGGCAGAGATGTCGGAGTCCCCTCGGCTCTGATAAGTCTTCATGGAACTAATGCTCTGAATCAGTCACCGTATAATCAGAGCAGTGAACGCCATCTGTGGTGACGTGGTAGTCGATCTTCAGGAGGCGGCTGAACTAAGGAGTCGGCATCCTAGGCCCCCAAGGTTTGCATCACCATCTCGGAGTCCAATGAGACAACTTCGGGCATGTCGGTGAGAGAGACTGGAAGCGCTACAGCAGGCTGCTTCGGCAATGGAGCAAGAAGATCAAGGCAGGCTTCTTTTAAGGCATTTCACAGGGGAGCAACCACCCTGAGTGAATGATATCCAGCTGTTATTTCATTAGTTGCCCCCGGACCCAAACTTGGTATGAGACTGGTCCCATTTGACGGATATCATTCCCAGAGAACCAGCAAGCAATATCGTTGGAAGTTGCGAACAAATACCGCATCATCGGGTATGGAGTGGCAAAGAGGTTGCATGGAACTGGGCCCTTGCGAAGCTTTGTTACGATGTAATTTCCTGCTGATGTTTGGCAGATTCAAACTCCGCCATGTACGAAGTTTGCGACCAATTAACATCTCAGTGGAGGCAACTCCAGTTACTGTGTGTAACGTGGTCCTGCACGAAATAGAAATCTTGCCAGTCTTGTGTCCATCGAGCCAGATGTCTGTTTCTTGAGCCCCCATTTAACTGTCTGGACAGCCTTCTCTGCCAAACCATATGATGCCAGATGGTATGGGGTAATGCGGACATGGCAAATCCCGTTGCCTTTCACAAAAGCGGCAAATTCTTCACTCGTGAAGGAGGCCCCGTTATCGGTCACATGTCCCTCTGGAATTCCATGGGTGAAAAAGGAAATGAGCAGTCGCTCAAGAGGTCGCTCGGGAGGTGATTGCTTTGAGTGGGTGTCCACCAGGATGAGAATCATCAACATAAGAAGGGACCGGCAAAATAGGCGTGCATGCGAGCCAAAGGGTGTCCCAGCCACTCCCAAGGATGCAGGGGAACTGCTGTGAGGAGCTTCTGGTGCTCTTGTCAGATGGAGCACTGTTGGGCCAATGTCTTGATATCCCGGTCCAATCCTGGCCACCAGACGTAGCTTCTCGCCATATCATCTTCATTTTGGACACTCCAAGATGTCCATTGTGAAACTCGTTTAGCAGAGCAGCCTATCCCTTTGCCGGAACAACTACCCTGGTGCCCCACAGCAGATGCCGTCCTCCGTGATCAACTCCCAACAATTTTGAGGAGAAAGCCTTCAACTCCACTGCTAGCTTCCGATGTTGCCTACTGTATAACACCAGATGACGTACCTTGGCAAGTACATGGTTGGTCTGTGTCCACACATGAGATAGTGACAGGCAAGGAGTCTGTGAAGTTCAGGACAGCAATCACTTTGTCTGCCGTGGGAGGGTCCACAGATTTGACCTGAAGGGGGAAGATGGCTCAACGCATCGGCATGCTCAAACTGGGTCCCTGGCGGTAATGACTTGCAACCTTGAGTTCTAGCTGACAAACCCCAAGACCTGATGGCTTGAGTCCTCGAGTTCTGAAAGAGGTAGCTGCAGAGACCGCTGATGCGCTAGTTATGATTTTCCAAAGTCACTAGATTCTAATGCAATCTCGGAGGAATGGAAGTTAGCTATTCAAGAAAGGAGGGAAATAAAAAATAGAAAACAGGACAGTTAGCTTGACGGCTCCTGGGAAAATGTTGGAATCTATTAGTAAAGATATCAGAATAATGCATTTCATTTTATGATCAGACAAAGCCAACAAAAGGGAAATCCTGTTTGACAAAGTTATTCAAGAATTGTTTGAGGATGTAACTAGTACTAGTAGGGTAAATAAAGGGGGCCCAGTCAATATTGTATACTTGGATTTCCAAAATGTATTCAAAAAGGTGCCATGCACGAGGTTAACATGCAAGATTGGCCACATGGGGTTGGGGTAATATATCAGAGTGGATGGGGATTGATTAACAGGCAGTGGGCAAGGATAAATGGTGCATATTCAAGACTTGGCATTAATGGAGTGCTGCATGGAACAGAGCTAGGGACTTAATTAGTTACAATCTATATTACTTGGACGAAGAGAGAGAGTAATATATCTAAGCTATGTGGGAATGGAAGGAAGACGAAACACGTACATTTATATGGCGCCTTTCACAACATTAGCCTTCTCTGTGCTTTACCGGTAGTGGCGTTTTTTAAAAGGTTTTTGCAATGTAGGAAGTTTGGCAGCCAATTTGTACATAGCAAGTTGCCACAAACAGCAATGTGATAATGGCCAGATAATATTTCGGGTGATTGATGACCCGTCGGCTGGTCATCAATCACCTATTTATTCGATTGTGATTTTTGTGGCCTTAATTGAAGGATAAATATTGGCCAAGACAATGTTATTGTGTAAGGTACTGGGTCAACTTCCCCTACTCTTTGAAATAGTCCCATGGAATCTTTAACATTCAACTGAGTGAACAGACCATACCATTGTTTATGCTCTTGTTTAAAACCTGGTAAACTGCAAGAACAATGCAAAGAGATGAAGACTGTTAAGTTAGTAGGCAACAAGGTAGCTGATCGGGCAGCACGGCACAGTGGCTAGCACTGCTGCCTCACGGCACCGAGGCCCCAGGTTCGATACCGGCTCTAGGTCACTGTCCGTGTGGAGTTTGCACATTCTCCCTGTGTTTGCGTGGGTTTCTCCCCCACAACCCAAAGATGTGCAGGCTAGGTGGATTGGCCACGCTAAATTGCCCCTTAATTAGAAAAAAATGAATTGGACACGCTAAATTTATTTTTTTTAAAAACAAGGTGGCTGATAAGAGTATAATATGGGGAAGTGTGAGGTTATTCACTTTGGTAGCGCGAATAGAAAAACAGAATTTTTTAAAAGAAAGTGTGAAATTCCTAAAACGTCCGTGTGCGCTCGTGTGAGGAACACCGTTACATGCAGATGTGACATGCAATCAGGAAAGCAAATGGTATATAGCAAGAGGATTGGAGTAGACGAATAAGGAAGCCTTGCTACAATTGTACAGGACTTCAGTGAGATTAACCTCTAATACCATGTGCAGTTTTGGTCTCCATTTCTATGTAAGGATCTACTTGTCTTGGAGGTGGTGCATTG
Source organism: Scyliorhinus torazame (assembly GCF_047496885.1). NCBI lineage: Eukaryota > Metazoa > Chordata > Chondrichthyes > Carcharhiniformes > Scyliorhinidae > Scyliorhinus > Scyliorhinus torazame. The sequence goes on from NC_092717.1 coordinate 223,126,318, forward strand.
CAGGTTCACTAAATTAGTTCCTGGGAATAGAGAGATGTCCTATGATGAGAAGCAGAATAAATTGGATCTGCATTCTCTGGAAACATACAGGGTTCTGAAGAGGCTTGAAAAGGTAGGCACTGGAAAATTGTCTTCCCTATCTGGACGATTTGGAATAGGGGACATGACAAATTTCAGACTTGGATGAGGAGAAATTCCTTCACTCAGTTGTGAATCTTGGAATTTTGTATCTCCCAGGGTTGTGGACGTTCAGTCCTTAAGTATATTAAAGGCTGAAATATGGAGACTTTTGGTGTCTTAAGGAATCAAAGAATATATATGGGAAGTGGGCAGAAGGTGGAGATGAGGCAAAGATATCGAATGACCACACAGATCCGAAAGGCCACATGGCTCCTATTTCTTTTGTTCTCATTACATGCCTCAAAAATACAGATCTGTGCTCTATAATGGGAAGTCAGGTGAGAATTTACCATCAAATTCAGAAGGAACAAAGAAGTCACAAGGTGAAGTAATGATATCTGGCTCCCGCCTATTGGTTCAGGAACCAACCCAACCTCGAAGGTCATTGGAACATGCAGTGTCAAATGGGCTCACCTTGGCAGGGTTACATTTTTTAAAAAAAATTTAGTTCTAATCTGCTGAATTTCAGGCAAAGGTGGATGCAGGGGTGGTAGTTCATGTTGTGTATGTTATAGCTAATATCTGCTACATTTAAACTATTTCCATTGGTGTCCAATTAGAAAATTAAATAGCTTTTCAATTAATTAAAATGTCAATCATCTGAATGCCTCAATCACTTTGAAACCTCAAAGGGACTGGTTGATAAATAAAAGTGTTCAACATATAGTAGCACAGCAAGCAAAAATTAACATATCTGATTTCAATCAGCTTGTAATTCTTTACAGCAGAAGTATATTCCAGGTTTAGGTGAAAGGAGGCATGGGCAAAGCTGCTATGTGCAAAACTAATGTTTTGGCAATGCCTACTCTTCATTCATCGAATTTACAGTGCAGAAGGAGGCCATTCAGACCATTGAGTCTCTTGGAAAGAGCACCCCACTTAAGCCCACGCTTCCATCCTATCCTAGTAACCCTACATAACCTTATTGGACACCAAGGGCAATTTATCATGGCCAATCCACATAACCTGCACATCTTTGGACTGTGGGAGGAAACCGGAGCACCCGGAGGAAACCCACGCAGACACGGGGAGAACGTGTAGACTACGCACAGACAGTGTCCCAAGCCGGGAACTGAACCTGGGACTCTGGCAATGTGAAGCAACAGTGTTAATCACTGTGCTACTGTGCTGCCCTATTCATGCCATCATTCACAGGATGTGGGCCTTGCTGGCAAAGCCATCATTTCTAGCCCATTCCTAATTGCCTTTGGGAAGATTGTAGTGAACTGCTGCAGTCTGTGGTTAAGTGCTGTTTGGGTAGTGCATTCCAGATTTTGACCCGGTGACAATGAAGGAACAGTGATATATTTCCAGTTGAGGCTGGTGCATTACTTGGAAGTGGTGGTGTTCCCACAGCTGCTACCCTGTACTTCTAGGTGATGGGCGTCATGCGGTTTGGAATGAACTGTCAAAGAAGAGTTGCTCTGCTGCACCTTGTATATAGCTGGAGCCCCATTGTATGGTGGTGGAGGGAGTGAATGTTGATGGGGTGCAAAATCAAGTAGACTTGTTATGGGAGAGGCGTTTTCAGAACCCCAAAATGTATCGTGGAGTTCAACCAACCTCTCCTTTTAATGCTATTGTTGCTTTTCCGAGCACACGGCTTGTTCTCCAGGTGTGGGATTACAATTATGGACACTTGGGTTTTTAAACACAAAGCAATGTTTATTCGATGAACTCAACTGAACCTTTTAAATAAACATTGGATCACTTAACACCCCTGACTTCAAAGATAACCCTGAAAATATTACAACACTAAATAATCCTTCAGTTATTCCTTTCAACATCCAAGAGACATAACACCTTTAAACAGGAACACATCAGGTTAAAGGCTTTACTATTCTGAGTTTAAATCACCCAAATGATCCAGAGATAGTCTTTCATGGCAGAGATTACAGCAGATCCAGCTCACTGCAAACACAGACACTCCCAAGCTCTTTTCAAACTGAAACTAAAAACTTAGAACTAACCTCAAAATGGCCGAACTGAGCTCCGCTCCACCCACTCTCTGACATCACTATTTTCTTAAAGGTACATTGTTTAAACATCAATTTCTTAAAGGTACTCTCACATGACAGACTGCTGTGTCTTGTGTTGTCGTTGAGCTTATTGAGTGTGGTTGGAGCTGCACTCAGCCTGGCGAGAATGGAAAGTGGAGAGTATTCAATCACACTCATGACCCATGTATGTCTTGTAGACAGGCTTTGGGGAGTCAGGAGGTGAGTCACTTGCTGCAAAATGCTCAACTTCATTTTGGGTTCATTTTTCAGTACCATGTCTGAGGTTCTACACGTGGATTTGGAGCCAGGTACCCTGGAGGCAATATTCGGGGCGTCAGACCTGTCGGAGTTGCAGACAGGTGCAGGGGCAGATGTCTTGGCCTTCGCCTCATTTATCACTCGCATGAGGGTCCTGTTGAGGTGGAGTCCAGCTTCTCCCCTCTGTACCTCGGTGTGGCTGGAGGATCTAATGGAGTTCCTGTATTTGGAGAAGGTGAAATTTGCTCTGGGAGGGGCAGATAAGGGGTTCCACAAGAGATGGGGTTTGTTCATCTTGCACTTTGGGGATCTGGTTGCCGTCAAAGGGGGGGGGGGTGTAGTGTTGGGAATGTGTTTATTTGTTGAAAAAATGTTAAATGTTTAAACCGTTGAAAATTTGAATAAAAACTTTTTTTAATACTCTGCTTCTGTCGGTTATGTTGATGTTCCAATTGAGTTTCTGATTGATAATTCTCAGGATATTGATGGTGGGAGTTTCAGCAATGTTAATGCTGTTGAATATGAAAAGGAGGTGTTTAGACTCTCAACTTGGAGATGATCATTGCCTGACATTTGTATGGCATGAATGTTACTTGTCACTTATCAGGTCAGACCTGAATGTTGTCTAGATCTTGCTGTGTATGGGCATTATCTGAAGATTTGTGAATGGAATTAAACAGAATGCAGTCCTCACAGTGAGAAATGGGAATACTCTATGATGGAGGGAAGAACATTGATGAAATAGCTGAAGATAGTTGGGCCTGACATTTCAGCCAGAAGATAGTTTTCACCCTGATTCCCATTGACTTCAATTTCACTACGGCTCTTTTGTGCCATACTTGATCAAACACTGCCTTGATGTCAAGGGCAGTCACTCTTGCCTATCTGTAGAGTTCTGTTTTTTTGTCTATGTCTGGGCCAAGGCTGTAATGGGGTCAGCAGCTGAGTAGTCCTGTTGGAACCCAAATTAAATGTCAGAGAACAGGTTATTGGTGAGTAACTGTTGCTTGATAAGATTGTTGGCGACACCTTCCATCACTTTGCTGAAGAAAGGTAATAATTGGACGGTTTGGGTTTGTCCTGCCCTGCACTCGGTTGCACTGCCCTGCTCTCGGTTGCGCTGTCGCTCACACATTCTTTTGGTCGGCCACAGCCATGATCATATCTGTAGTAGAGTAAATGGCAGTAGCTAAATGGCCTAATCCTCCCAATACTTGTGATCTTGTGTGAAATAAGGAACCTCACTCATGAAATTGGAGCTAGGTCACTCAGCAGTGAAGCAAGAACAAATTTTTCAACGCAAAGATGGTGGATACCTGGAAGTGCTATGGTGCTCTTTCAATTGGAATTTTCAAGCTTGAGATCAATTCATTTTTGTTAGGTAATTGAATGAGGCATTTGGGAGTAAACATATAAATTAGCCACACTCGAAGTGGCAGATTAGACTTGGAGCGGAATGGCCTACTGATGTTCTTACATTCCCATAATTCTTATCTGTGCTTTCATTTGCAAAGTTCACGATACCACTTGCAGTTTTCAAGTTTTTCTTTTCAAAGTAATGGTGAAATAGTACCATTATCAGTATAAACACTCGAGGCGGCACAGTGGTTAGCACTGCTGCTTCACGCTGCCGAGGATCCAGGTTCGTTACCGGCCCCAGGTCACCGTGTGGCGTTTGCACGTTCTCCCCGTTTCTGCATGGGTTTCATCCCACAACCCAAAGATGTGCAGGGTAGGTGGATTGGCCATGCTAAATTGCCCCTTAATTGGAAAAAAAAAGGTACCCTAAATTTTTTTTTAAAAAACACTCCATCGAAATGTTGTGGATGAAAATGTTATTCTGACGATCATGTGGCATTGGAAGATAATTGGGTAGTCCGCACCCAGCAGTTAACGGTTGGGAGCAGTGAAGGAAGAGAAGCAAGTGGCAATTTCAGATGAAGCAATGTGTAACATTTTTGTTATGGAAATTCTAACTTGCATCACTAAATTAGTAGATACTTACTAAAATTATGAATAATACTTTGTGGCTTTTGATTTATGCCTCACATTTAGGCCTTGAGATCGATATATAGATATGTTGTGGCTTTCCATGGGCAGGTTCCACAACTAGAATGGGTTTTCCTCCACAACCAGTCTTTTTAAAGAAAAGAAAACTGCGATTAAAGTGGTGTATGGAATTGAGCATATAACAAGATAGCTGTACAAGTTATTTAAGTGAGGTGTCATGTCAATCATTAATTTGATTTTTAGTTGGCATGTAATCCCTTTTTACTTAATGGAGATCATTATTTCTTTGAGCAAATCGTCATTATTTACAATCATGAGGGCCTTTATTGTTTTTCTTTTGTTTCCTTTTTATTAAAACTTTATCTCACCTAAATGATGTTTAAAATGTGTTTTTATTTAAAGTATGTATATTTTGTAATTTGGCAGGTGCACAATTTTGATCTTGTGAGAATGAGAAAGGAATTGAGTTTCCTATCTCATTTCTCTATTGTGCCCATTTCTCTATTGTGCCAAGTGTCAGACCCAATTTCTCTATCCGACTTCAATAAAAGAAACAATGGTTCTATACAGGAATCGCAGTATCTGTACTTTGTAACCTCCCTGACTTCATAGACTTGTTATATATGAAGTAAGCAAGTCAGGGTTTTGTGAGCTGCAATCCAAAGATCAATTAAACTCTACCATCACCCAGTGTTTGTTTAGCAGTAATTAAACTTTGTACCATTAAGAAACACAATTTTACCATGGCAGCAGACTAATAAATTGCACATTAAGTTATATGATATGCTTATTACAAAGCGGCTCTCAACCAGTCTAACATGAGTATCATCACCTGGGTTGTCTATGAATATAGTAAAATGGTGTGTCTAGCATGCATTTAAAAAATATATATTTCTCCATCATATGCACATTTCTTCCTTGCACAAAGTAATCAACAAGTTATTTGACGCAGGAGCTAAAGCACAATGCCTGGGGTGGAAAGGCTCCATTAGCCTCGAGCAAATAGATTATGGCCTTCGAGGTGAGCTAGTTACCATATAGCAGATAATATATTCTGCATTAGATGGTATAATGTGAGACCTATAAATGTTTTATTCTGTTGAGCATGGCTAGTTTCATAACTTTGTTCGTAACTGTGGTATTATCAGGTATTAGAACATAGAACATAGAACAATACAGCGCAGTACAGGCCCTTCGGCCCACGATGTTGCACCGAAACAAAAGCCATCTAACCTACACTATGCCATTATCATCTATATGTTTATCCAATAAACTTTTAAATGCCCTCAATGTTGGCGAGTTCACTACTGTAGCAGGTAGGGCATTCCACGGCCTCACTACTCTTTGCGTAAAGAACCTACCTCTGACCTCTGTCCTATATCTATTATCCCTCAGTTTAAAGCTATGTCCCCTCGTGCCAGCCATATCCATCCGCGGGAGAAGGCTCTCACTATCCACCCTATCCAACCCCCTGATCATTTTGTATGCCTCTATTAAGTCTCCTCTTAACCTTCTTCTCTCCAACGAAAACAACCTCAAATCCATCAGCCTTTCCTCATAAGATTTTCCCTCCATACCAGGCAACATCCTGGTAAATCTCCTCTGCACCCGCTCCAAAGCCTCCACGTCCTTCCTATAATGCGGTGACCAGAACTGTACGCAATACTCCAAATGCGGCCGTACCAGAGTTCTGTACAGCTGCAACATGACCTCCCGACTCCGGAACTCAATCCCTCTACCAATAAAGGCCAACACTCCATAGGCCTTCTTCACAACCCTATCAACCTGGGTGTCAACTTTCAGGGATCTATGTACATGGACACCTAGATCCCTCTGCTCATCCACACTTTCAAGAACTTTACCATTAGCCAAATATTCCGCATTCCTGTTACTCCTTCCAAAGTGAATCACCTCACACTTCTCTACATTAAACTCCATTTGCCACCTCTCAGCCCAGCTCTGCAGCTTATCTATATCCCTCTGTAACCTGCTACATCCTTCCACACTATCGACAACACCACCGACTTTAGTATCGTCTGCAAATTTACTCACCCACCCTTCTGCGCCTTCCTCTAGGTCATTGATAAAAATGACAAACAGCAACGGCCCCAGAACAGATCCTTGTGGTACTCCACTTGTGACTGTACTCCATTCTGAACATATCCCATCAACCACCACCCTCTGTCTTCTTTCAGCTAGCCAATTTCTGATCCACATCTCTAAATCACCCTCAATCCCCAGCCTCTGTATTTTTTGCAATAGCCTACCGTGGGGAACCTTATCAAACGCTTTACTGAAATCCATATACACCACATCAACTGCTCTACCCTCGTCTACCTGTTCAGTCACCTTCTCAAAGAACTCAATAAGGTTTGTGAGGCATGACCTACCCTTCACAAAGCCATGCTGACTATCCCTGATCATATTATTCCTATCTAGATGATTATAAATCTTGTCTCTTATAATCCCCTCCAAGACTTTACCCACTACAGACGTGAGGCTCACCGGTCTATAGTTGCCGGGGTTGTCTGTGCTCCCCTTTTTGAACAAAGGGACCACATTTGCTGTCCTCCAGTCCTCTGGCACTATTCCTGTAGCCAATGATGACATAAAAATCAAAGCCAAAGGTCCAGCAATCTCTTCCCTGGCCTCCCAGAGAATCCTAGGATAAATCCCATCAGGTCCCGGGGACTTATCTATTTTCAGCCTGTCCAGAATTGCCAACACCTCTTCCCTACGTACCTCAATGCCATCTATTCTATTAGCCTGGGGCTCAGCATTCTCCTCCACAACATTATCTTTTTCCTGAGTGAATACTGACAAAAAATATTCATTTAGTATCTCGCCTATCTCTTCAGACTCCACACACAATTTCCCATCCCTGTCCTTGACTGGTCCTACTCTTTCCCGAGTCATTCGCTTATTCCTGACATACCTATAGAAAGCTTTTGGGTTTTCCTTGATCCTTCCTGCCAAATACTTCTCATGTCCCCTCCTTGCTCGTCTTAGCTCTCTCTTTAGATCCTTCCTTGCTACCTTGTAACTATCCATCGCCCCAACCGAAACTTCACACTTCATCTTCACATAGGCCTCCTTCTTCCTCTTAACAAGAGATTCCACTTCCTTGGTAAACCACGGTTCCCTCGCTCGACGCCTTCCTCCCTGTCTGACCGGTACATACTTATCAAGAACACGCAGTAGCTGATTCTTGAACAAGCCCCACTTATCCAGTGTGCCCAACACTTGCAGCCTACTTCTCCACCTTATCCCCCCCAAGTCACGTCTAATGGCATCATAATTGCCCTTCCCCCAGCTATAACTCTTGCCCTGCGGTGTATACTTATCCCTTTCCATCATTAACGTAAACGTCACCGAATTGTGGTCACTGTCCCCAAAGTGCTCTCCTACCTCCAAATCCAACACTTGGCCTGGTTCATTACCCAAAACCAAATCCAACGTGGCCTCGCCTCTTGTTGGCCTGTCAACATATTGTTTCAGGAAACCCTCCTGCACACACTGTACAAAAAAACGACCCATCTATTGTACTCGAACTATATCTTTTCCAGTCAATATTTGGAAAGTTAAAGTCTCCCATAATAACTACCCTGTTACTTTCACTCATATCCAGAATCATCTTCGCCATCCTTGCCTCTACATCCCTAGAACTATTAGGAGGCCTATAAAAAAAACTCCCAACAGGGTGACCTCTCCTTTCCTGTTTCTAACTTCAGCCCATACTACCTCGGAAGAAGAGTCCCCATCTAGCATCCTCTCCGCCACCGTAATACTGCTCTTGACTAGCAGCGCCACACCTCCCCCTCTTTTGCCTCCTTCTCTGAGCTTACTAAAACACCTAAACCCCGGAACCTGCTTCATCCATTCCTGTCCCTGCTCTATCCATGTCTCCGAAATGGCCACAACATCGAAGTCCCAGGTACCAACCCATGCTGCCAGTTCCCCTACCTTGTTTCGTATACTCCTGGCATTGAAGTAGACACACTTCAAACCACCTACCTGAACACTGGCCCCCTCCTGCGACGTCAAATCTGTGCTCCTGACCTCTATACTCTCATTCTCCCTTACCCTAAAACTACAATCCAGGTTCCCATGCCCCTGCTGCATTAGTTTAAACCCCCCCAAGGAGCACTAACAAATCTCCCCCCCAGGATATTTGTGCCCCTCCGGTTCAGATGTAGACCATCCTGTCTGTAGAGGTCCCACCTTCCCCAGAAAGAGCCCCAGTTATCCAGAAATCTGAATCCCTCCCGCCTGCACCATCCCTGTAGCCACGTGTTTAAATGCTCTCTCTCCCTATTCCTCATCTCACTATCATGTGGCACGGGTATTGCAGTACCCGAGAGGCTGAAGTTCCATTGGTTAAACCTGGGGGTTTACCATTGGCTGTATAGTATGTAGCTCCGCCCTGATAGGTGGGGTATAAGGGTCAGTGCCATCCCAGCAGCCCTCATTCTGTACCTGAGCTGCTGGGGAACAGTTCTAGTCTATTAAAGCCTTCAGTTGTGCAACAACCTCGTTTTAGTAGTTATTGATCGTGCACCAATTTAATAGACTAGACTTAAGTAGAAAGGATGGATCTCCGAATCAAGCCGGAATGTCTGCAACTCGGTCCTCACGCGACAAACTCTGCGGTGATTTTCAAGCACTGGCTGGCGTGTTTCAAAGGCTACCTTGAGACGGCTGGAGGCACACCCTCGGGGAAGCAGAAACTGCATCTCCAGCACTCCAGGGTAAGCCCTGGGATCTACACCCTCAACCCACAGCTCCGAGGCGGAAGACTTTGATGCAGCAATTGAACTTTTAAAAGGACATTATATCCGCCCAGTAAATCAGGTCTATGCATGTCACCTGCTTGCAACGAGACGACAAAGCCCCGGGGAATCATTGGCGGAGCTCTACCGCGCGCTACTGGTCCTGGGCAGAAGCTGTGGCTGCCCGCAGGTTTCGGTGAGCAACCACAAGGAACTCCTAATCCGGGATGCCTTCGTAGCAGGTATGAGCTCCTCCGAGAACCGCCAGCGTCTTTTAGAGAAAGACACCCTGGGACTTATGGAGGCACGGGCCCTGGCAGGGTCCGTGGACGTTGCCTCCAGGAACGCACAATCCTACGTGCCCGACCGCGCAGCGGCCCCCTGGGCAGCGTGGAATCCCGCAGCGGCAGCCCCACAGAGCTTCCCCGTGTCCCCGCAGGCCTGCGCTGTAAGGCAGCCCGCCAACTCCGATGGGCCCTGCTGTTTCTTCTGCGGGCAGGAAAAACACCCCCCGCCAGCGCTGCCCGGCCCGCACATCCACCTGCAAAGGGTGCAGCAAGAAGGGCCATTTTGTGGGGGTCTGCCAGGCACGAGCGGTGGCCGCAGTCTCCAGCGGCGACTCCGGATGGCCACAGCGAACTTCTCCTCGTGCCCCGGGTGGCCAGCAGTCATCACCACCCCCGTATCCTAGGGCCACGTGCGGCCCACAGGCGCCGCCATCTTGTTCCCCGGACACCGCGCTGGGTGGATGGGCGCCGCCATTTTGTCCATCTCCGACCACCACGTGCGACCCAAGGGCGACGCCATCGTGGATGGGACCCCAGCTGGCCGACTACACACTGCCTGATCAAAATTCACAAATACTGCGTCTGGCCTCGTGACTCTGGACCAAACTCGACATCGAACACGACGGTCTTCATCAACGGCCACGAGACGTCCTGCCTGATTGACTCTGGGAGCACGGAGAGCTTTATACACCCCGACACGGTAAGGTGCAGTTCACTTTTTACCCACCCTGTAAATCAAAGAATCTGCCTGGCATCCGGTTCCCACTTTGGAAATAAAGGGGTTCTGTCTAGCAAACCTCACAGTACAAGGAAGGAAATTCAACAATTTCCGCCTTAATGTCCTTCCGCAACTCTGCGCGGTTACACTCCTGGGGTTGGACTTCCAATGTCACCTGCAAAGTCTGACCTTCCAATTCGGCGGCCCTATACCCCCCCATACTGTCTGCGGCCTCGCGACCCTTAAGGTCGACCCGCCTTCCCTGTTTGCGAACCTCACCCCGGATTGCAAACCCGTCGCCACCAGGAGCAGACGGTACAGTGCCCAGGACCGGACCTTCATTAGGTCGGAGGTCCAAAGGCTACTGAGGGAAGGGGTCATTGAAGCTAGCAACATTCCCTGGAGAGCCCAAGTAGTGGTGGTAAAGACCGGGGAGAAACATAGGATGGTCATTGACTACAGTCAGACCATCAGCAGGTTTACGCAACTGGATGCGTACCCTCTCCCCCGCATATCCGACCTGGTAAACAGGATTGCGCATTATAAGGTCTTCTCCACGATGGATCTCAAGTATGCCTACCACCAGCTACCCCTCCGCACTAGTGACCGCAAATACACTGCCTTCGAAACAGATGGGCGGCTCTATCAATTTTTAAGGATTCCCTTTGGTGTCACTAACGGGGTCTCGGACTTCCAACGCGAGATGGACTGAATGGTTGACCGGTACGGCTTACGCGCAATGTTTCCATATCTCGATAACGTCACCATCTGCGACCATGACCAGCAGGACCACGACACCAACCTCCAAAAATTTATCCAGACCGCTAAAATCCTTAACTTAACGTACAATAAGGATAAATGCGTGTTTAGCACCGACCGTCTAGCCATTCTCGGATATGTAGTGCGAAATGGAGTTATAGGCCTCGACCCTGAGCACATGTGCCACCGCACAAGTGGACCGCCTCCGAGCCCTCCACGAGGACCTCTGCCACCCTGGGGTCACTCGCTTCTTCCACTTTGTTAAGACCCGCAACCTGCCCTACTCCATCGAGGAGGTCAGGACAGCCACCAGGGAGTGCCAAATCTGCGCGGAGTGCAAACCGCACTTCTACAGGCCAGAGAGGGTGCAACTGATAAAGGCTTCCCGTCCCTGTGAACGCCTCAGCATGGACTTCAAAGGCCCCCTCCCCTCCACCGACCGCAACACATACTTCCTGAACGTGATTGACGAGTACTCCCGGTTCCCATTCGCCATCCCCTGTCCAGACATGACCGCAACCACGGTCATCAAGGCCCTCCATAGTATCTTTGCACTGATCGGTTTCCCCGCTTACATACACAGTGATAGGGGGTCCTCCTTTATGAGCGACGAACTGTGTCAATTCCTGCTCAGCAAGGGCATCGCCTCGAGCAGGACGACCAGTTACAACCCCCGGGGTAACGGACAGGTAGAGAGGGAGAACGGGACGGTCTGGAAGAATCGCAGACGCCTGGACTCCCACCGGAATCACCACCGAGGCCCAGACGATCCCAGAGGACGACCAGGGCACCCGACTGACTGATTGCTTCATCTTAACCGATCTGTAACTGTAAATAATAAACACTGACTGTATATATCTGCCATGACTGTAAATATCCTCTAAACACTGTAAGGAGGTATCACGGTACCTCCATATCTGATCATACCATGTTGAATATAGTTTCAATACAGTTGTAACCGTTGGCCACCACCCCCGCCGGACTCCTTTTTAACAGGGGGTGAATGTGGTATTATCAGGTATAGCAGTACCCGAGAGGCTGAAGTTCCATTGGTTAAACCTGGGGCTTTACCATTGGCTGTATAGTATGTAGCTCTGCCCTAATAGGCGGGGTATAAGAGTCAGTGCCGTCCCAGCAGCCCTCATTTTGTACCTGAGCTGCTGGGGAACCGTTCTAGTCTATTAAAGCCTTCAGTTGTGCCACAACCTCGTTTTAGTAGTTGTTCATCGTGCATCAGTAACATAAAAAAACAGAAAACACAGGGATCAGAGATATTAAAGAGAAAAAAAATGTAGTTTGCATGTGGAAGGTTCTGATGAAGGTTCTTCATAACATTGGTCTTGCGTAATTGGGTGTGCTGAAAAAGGAGTGAAAATAATATTCTTTGCCTTCAGTATGAATCAAAAGTACCTTGTGTCTATGATTAATGGGTTCATTTTAAGTTCCATCTCATCAGTGCTTGTATTGCAAGGTTGAAAAGTGTAGCAATTTTCCTCGACGGGCATTGTCTTACAATGTTAGAACATAGAACATACAGTGCAGAAGGAAGCCATTCGGCCCATCGAGTCTGCCCTGTCCCATTTAAGCCCTCACTTCCACCCTATCCCCGTAACCCAATAACCCCTCCTAACCTTTTTGGTCACTCAGGGCAATTTATCATGGCCAATTCACCTAACCCGCGCATCTTTGGACTGTGGGAGGAAACCGGAGCACCCAGAGGAAATCCACGCAGTCACAGGGAGAACGTGCAGACTCCGCACAGACAGTGACCCAGCGGGGAATCGAACCTGGGACCCTGCCGCTGTGAAGCCACAGTGCTAGCCACTTGTGCTATCGTGCTGCCCACTACGTTTTTTTAGGTAAAGGAATATTCTGTGCTCAACATGCTTGAACTTTCTAAAACAATGTTGCTAAGAACTTAAGTTATGCCTAAGAAGTGCAGGAGGAAAACAAAAGGAAGAAATGAGACATTTCCTACACTGAATGTATAGTTATGATGCAGGAAATTTAATTTTGGACTGCTGCATTTGAACCATTGGCTGAATGACCTTCCTGTACTTTAATCTTCTATCATGTGTTTGATGGTTCTTTGTATGAGCTCCCCAGTTAGTTGCACTCCACTCTTCTTTCCCTATAGCACTGCAGAATTGCTTTTTTTCAGTTCCCTTACTGTTGAATCTGTTCCACCACCCATTCAGGCAGCACATTCCAGATGATCATAACTGTGGCAAAATAATTTTCTCATACCCCCCACGCTGTTTGGCAAAATAATTTTCATATACCCCCTACGCTGTTTTGCCAACTGTTTTGCCAGTGAAAACAGAGCCTTCCTATGCACTTTAGCATAACTTTCTTGCTTTTGTACTCTCTTCTCATTATAAAGTCCAGGCTCCTGTATGCTCTATTGACTTATCCTGTCATTCGTGAAAGATCTATAAATGAGAACCCCTCTCTCTGATCCTGCATCACCTTTAATATTACCCCATTTGTTTCCATAGATTCATTGAATCCCTACAGTGCAGAAGGAGGCCATTCGGCCCATTTAAGTTTGCACCGGCCCAGGCAGCACGGTGGCGCAGTGGGTTAGCCCTGCAGCCTCATGGCGCCGAGGTCCCAGGTTCGATCCCGGCTCTGGGTCACTGTCCGTGTGGAGTTTGCACATTCTCCCCGTGTTTGCGTGGGTTTCGCCCCCACAATTGGGTACACTAAATTTGTTTTTAATAAAGTTTGCACCGACCCTCCAAACGAGCACTCCACCTAGGCCTATGCCCCTGCCCTATCCCCGTAACTCCACCTAACCTGTGCATTTTTATTTATTTATTTATTTTCACATGTACCGAGGAAAAGAATTGTTCTGCGTGCAATCCAGGCAGATCACTCCATATGTGAATACATAGAACATACTATAAATACTTAATGTAAATACATAAACATAAGACATCGGGTGCAGCATAAGGAATATAGTGAAGATACGTAGGAACAATCAGTTCAGTCCATAAGGGTAACAGCAGGGAAGAAGCTGTTTTTTGTATCTCTTGGTGCACATTCTCAAACTTTTGTATCTTCTGCCTGATGGAAGAGGTTGGAAAAAAGAATAACCCGGGTGGGAGAGGTCTTGGATTATACTGCCCGCTTTCCCAAGGCAACGAGAGGTGTAGACCAGTGTTTTTAAAACTTTTTTGGCCGAGACCCATTTTTACCAACCAGCCATCCTTCGGAACCCACGCTGGCTGACCTTCGCGACTCATGCTACCCTAATTTCGCGACTGACCTTTTTTGCTTACCTTTAATGCGACAGGTGAGCCTGCTTGGTTCTCCCGATCTCACTTGCTTTGTCATTCAATGTTACATTTCTGCAATGGGCTTCAGCTGATGATTTAAGTTCTTGCTGCCTCCTTTGAAAAAAATCAAGAGGTTTGTCCTCCAACTCGCCATGCTTCTTCAAGTGCTTTTGAAGTTTCGAGGGTTTAATCTTTTATTTGCCAGTACTTCCCTGCACATGGGCATTGCATCGGCACCAGTAATGAAGCCATACCTCAAGAAATTATCTTTATACTGCTTTGTTTCCGATTTCAGCTTCTTAATGGGTTGTTCATCAGAGGCCCTGGAGTTCACACCAGCACTGCTTTGTCTTGCCATGGAGTCTCCTGCGAAGCTCTCTCCAGTAGATTCAGTTGTGAGATCCTGCCTGTTTCTGTCTCTAGCCCTCTTTTCCTTGTTACAAACTGATGCATCTTCAGTTCTTCACACACACCTATTGCTTGCTTGCTGGAAACTACAAAGTGGAGGAATCTCTCCTCCAGGACTTCATGGCCAAAGCACGATCACGTGACATCTGCGTACGTGCTGGGTGCATGACCTGTTCTCACCACTTCTGGTATGAAGACTCTGCCTTTTATAATAAGAAATTTGGTCCGGGGGCAGCACACTGACGTCAGGAGGTAGCATTCTGCCCCATTGGGCACCGGGCCTATGCACTGCTGGACCTGCCTGAGAGGGCATCCATGTGGATGGCATTCTCTTTTTTTTTTAAACAGTACATGGTGCCCCATGAGTTTTATTTGTGAAGACTAATAACTTAAAATACACCATTATAGTGACACAATTGCAGAGGTTTCAAACATTCACACAGATTTCACATGGTGCTTAAATTCCACTTGCTGTGCCCCAGAAGAGAACCCCACACAATTTATTTTCTGAGATTGTTGGTGCCTTCTTCTTGGATCTCAATTTGAAGAACAAACAAGTTGCTGCAATCCTTGTTTATGTAGCTGTCAGATACTTCCTCCTCCCTGTGTTGGTGTAGGCATTGAAGTATTGTGGAAGCCAGTGAACTAGTGCTGACTGCCAGCATCGTGGCCTGCCATTCTCATCCCTCACAAACTTCACTCAGCCACTCTCCATATCCTTCACAGGCCCGAGCTCCAACAGTACCACTGCTGGAAGTAACGCCCCCGTTTCCTCCTGTTAGTTAGCGGAACAATTAGACGGCAGGTGTGAGGTTTGGAAAGAACAAAGAAAGCTAATCACCTTTGATAATCTGACTGCAAAGCAAAATGCTGCAGCTGCTGGCAGATGCGGGCGGCATTCTCAACCTAAAAGCCGCTAATGGCTGTTCAGCTCTCCCGCGACCAGGGGCGCCACGATCCTCCCGACACCCGCCGATGACCTACCCACGGGTCGCGACCCTGGGTTTGAAAAACCCTGATGTAGACAGTCAGTGGATGGGAGGAGGGCTTGCATGATGGACTAGGCTGTGTTCACAGCTCGCTGTAATTTCTTACAGTCTTGGGCCGAGCAGTTGCCATAACAGGCTGTGATCCAGCCAGATGGAATGCTTTCTATGGTACATCTATAAAAATTGGTAAGATTCATTGTGGACGTGCATAATTTCCTGAGAAAGTGAAGGTGCTGTTGTGCTTTCGTGGTTGTAGTGTCTACGTGGGTGGACCAGGACGGATTGTTGGTGATGTTTACACCTAGGAACTTGAAGCTGTCAACCATCTCCACCATTGATATTGACGGGCGTGTACGCCACTTCACTTCTTGAAGTTGATAAGCAACTCCTTCGTTTTGCTGACATTGAGGGAGAGATTGTTGTCATTGCACCATGCCACTAAGTTCTCTATCTCCCTCTTGTACTCTGACTCGCTGTTGTTTGCGATCCGACCCAATATGATCATGTCATCAGCAAACTTGTAAATGGGGTTGGAGCCACATTTTGCCACACAGTGGTGTGTATAAGAAGTATAGTAGGGGACCAAGTATGCAGCCTTGCGGGGGCCCCGGTGTTCAGGACTATTGTCAAGGAGGTGTCGTGGCTTATCCTTACTGATTGCGGTCTGTGGGTCAGGAAGTCATAGATCCAGTGGTAGAAGGAGGAGCCGAGTCCTAGGTTTTGGAGTTTGGTATGAGCTTGGCTGGGATTTTAGCTTTGAAGGCGGAGCTGTAGTCAATTAACAGGATTTTGACATGGATGTCCTTGTTGTTGAGATGGTCCAGGGATGAGTGTAAGGCCAGGGAGATGGCGTTTGCTGCAGACTGGTTATAGCAGTAGGCAAATTGCAGTGGATCAAGGTAACCTGGATGGTTGGAAGTGATGTATCTCATTTCTCAAATCTTGAAGCACTTCATAATAATAGATGTCAGGGACACCGGGCGGTAGTCGTTGAGGCACGTTGCCTGGTTCTTCTTTGGCACCGTGTATGAGAGTGGTCCTCTTGAAGCAGGTGGGAACCTCGGAATGGTGTAGGAAGAAGTTAAAAATGTCTGCAAACACACCCCACCAGCTGGATCAGACCAGTTACATTTTCCTCCAAATCATTTATATATACAGCATTATTATATCATAGAATTTACAGTGCAGAAGGAGGCCATTCGGCCCATCGAGTCTGCACCGGTTCTTGAAAAGAGCACCCTACCCAAGGTCAACACCTCCACCCTATCCCCATAACCCAGTAACCCCACCCAACACGAAGGGCAATTTTGGACACTAAGGGCAATTTATCATGGCCAATCCACCTAACCTGCACATCTTTGGACTGTGGGAGGAAACCGGAACACCCGGAGGAAACCCACGCACACACTGGGAGGATGTGCAGACTCCGCACAGACAGTGACCCAAGCCGGAATCGAACCTGGGACCCTGGAGCTGTGAAGCAATTGTGCTATCCACAATGCTACCGTGTTGCCCTTTTTATTATATCTGTGCAGGATCTGAGAGTACGACCGGGAACTCCCATCAGGTCCCATCGCGTTGCGTGAATTCACTTTCGAGAAGGCCGATCTAACTACTGAAGCTGTGATGCTTGCCATTTGTAAGGGCTAGAAGACTGGGAACAGACAGCCTGTGAGGAATATAAGGAATGTAGGAAGGAACTTAAGCAAGGAGTCAGGAGGACTAAAATAGGCCATGAAAAGTCATTGGCAAATAGGATTAAGGGAAATCCCAATGCTTTTTACACATATATGTAAAGAGCAACAGGGTAGCCAGAGAAAGGGTCGGTCAGAGGGTAGCCAAGGAAAGGGTTGGCCCATTCGAGGAAAGGGGAGAGAATCTATGTGTAGAACTAGAGGAAATGGGTGAGGTACTGTATGAGTACTTTGCATCAGTATTCACCAAATAGAAGGACTTGATGGATGATGAGTCTGGGGAAGGGTGTATAGATAACCTGGGTCACATTGAGATTAAAAAGAAGGTATTGGGTGTCTTGAAAAACATTTTAAGGGAAATAAGTCCCCAGGGCCTGATGGAATCTACCCCAGAATACAGAGGGAGGAAATCTCTGGGGCCTTGTCAGAAATCTTTGTATCCTCACTAGCTACAGGTGAGCTCCCAGAGAACTGGAGAATAGCTAATGTCATTCCTTTGTTTAAAAGGATAGTAAGGATAATTCCGGAAATTACAGGCTGGTGAGCCTTATGTCAGTGAAGGGAAATTATTGGAGAGGATTCTTCGAGACAAGATTTACTCCCATTTGGAAGAGAGTGGATGTATTGACGAGAGGCAGCGTGGTTTTGTGAAGGGGAGGTCGTGTCTCACTAACTTAATCAAGTTTTTCGAGGAAGCGAGAAAGATTATTGATGGAAGGTAGGGCAGTGGATGTTGTCCACATGGACTTCAGGAAGGCCTTTGACAAGGTTCCTTATGGTAGACTGGTACAGAAGGTGAAGTCACACTGGGTGAGAGGCGAGCTGGCAAAACGGATACAGAAGTGACTCGGGTCATAGAAGACAGAGGGTAGCAGTGGAAGGGTGCTTTTCTGAATGGAGGGTTGTGACTAGTGGTGTTCCATAGGGATCAGTGCTGGGACCTTTGATGTTTGCTGTGTATATAAATGATTTGGAGAAAAATGTAACTGGTCTGATCAGTAAGTTTGAAGACGACACAAAGGTTGGTGGAATTGCGGATAGTGTTGCGGACTGTCAGAGAATACAGCAAGATGTAGATCAGTTGGAGACTTGGGCGATGAGATGGCAGATGGAGAGTTTAACCCAGACAAATGAGAGTAATGCATTTGGAAGGTCTATTACAGGTGGGAATAAGAGTATTGACAGGCAAAGGTTTCTGGGTGTACAGGTCCACAGGTCACTGAAAGTGGTAACGCTGGTGGAGAAGGTTATCAGGAAGGCATATGGCATGTTTGCCTTTATTGGCCGGGACATTGAGTATAAAAATTGGCAAGTGATGCTACAGCTGTATAGAACCTTAGTTAGGCCACATTTGGAATATAGTGTTCAATTCTGGTCGCCACACAACCAGAAGGATGTGGAGGCTTTGGAGAGGATACAGAAGAGATTTGCCAGGAAGTTGCCTGGTATGGAGGGCATTAGCTATGATGAGAGGTTGGATAAACGCGGTTTGTTCTCACTGGAATGACAGAGGTTGAGGGACCTGATTGTCCATGCCCCTCCTAATTTTGTAGACTGAGTGGATAGTCAGAAGCTTTTTCCAGAGCGGAAGAGTCAATTACTAGGTGACATAAGTTTATGGTGCGAGGGTCAAAGTTTAGAGGAGCTGTGCGAGGGAAGTTTTTTTACACAAGAGGGTAGTGGGTGCCTGGAACTCGCTGCCAGAGGAGGTGGTGGAAGTAGGCATGATAGTGACATTTATGGGGCGTCTTGACAATACATTAATAGAGGGATATGGACCCCGGAAGTCTAAAAGATTTTGGTTAGACGGCAGCATGGTCGGCACAGGCTTGGAGGGCCAAAGGGCCTGTTCCTGCGCTGTACTTTTCTTTGTTCTCTATTCTATGGGTGTGTTTGATGCTGTTGGGGCAGGTACCATTGGTTCTTTGGCTTCCTGCTCAAAATGAGCATAGAATGCATTGAGCCCATCGAGAAGAGATTCTACTCTGCTTTGCTTTATAGCCCGTTATATTGTATAAGCCTTGCCACAATCGACGTGAGTTGGTGTCGTTAGTCTGCGACTCTAGCCTAGTCTGTTATTGTCTCTTGACATCCCTGATGGCCATTGGACGCAATGGTGCAATTTAATGTGGCCAAACCACCTAACCTTCACATCGTTGGACTGTGGGAGAAAACCAGGGGGCACTCAGGCAAACGCTAGGAGAACGTGCAAACTCTACACAGTCACCAATGTTAGAATTGAACCTGGTTCCCTGCCACCAATCTACAATTACACTCCACACCCAAGCTTCTAAAAAAGTATTTAAAGAAACAAATCCTCTAATTATTGCACCCAGTGATGTCCTGGGTACAATAATTAATAAACTTCCAGGAACCATTGGGGTAGCACAGTGATTACACTCACTTATCATGAACTGTATGGAGAGGGGGGCCACAAGCAAGGCCTAGCCTTGCTCTCAATAACAGAGTACTCTGGACATTGAAGGTTTTACCCTTGTTACATCTGATGAAAGAAAACCACTAGTTATGTATACTGCTAGTTAAGCCGAGCTTGCTTAGACAGGTGGAGTCAGGGGTACCAGCAATCCTACATCCATCTTTACAGCATAGAATCAGGACTTGAGACCATCTTTTAGGATGAAGAGTGACAGGGCCAAGTAACAGGAGGATCTAGTAGTAGTACTGAGACTGCAGCCCTTCTACCATCACGACTGGAAGCTGCCCCATTGGACATCAGGCAATTACCAAGGATACCATGTCACAGCCACTTGGTGCAAACTGGGGAGGTCAAAGTGGAATTATCCTAATAAAAGTTCACCTGTCAACCACCCACCATTTATACAACACACGTTAGTGGGCAGTGCTGCCAAATTTGTGCATGGTTGGTGGAACATGTTCCGGAACCTCCACCTGCAACTCTTCTCCCGTTAACCAAGAAATGTCTGTGTCCCAGCCAATTGGCTTCTACTCCCCGTCCTGTGTTTGATATTGCCATTCCTCATTCTTTCTTTCTTATTTTTTCTATTTAAATTTGATCTGCTGGTTTTTCTCACTCTGCTTTTCTTTCTTTTCTATTTTGGACCCTGAAGATTGATCATAGTCTAAACACGTTGTTGTTGTTGTTGCCACTCTTCTGTTCACAATTGTATGGAATGATTTTGGTTTCGTCCTAGGCCTGTTTTGGGGGTTTAGTTGTGTTGTGTGGTACATATGGAACTCCCCCTTTAGATCTGGTTTCTATATTTCTTGCTTTTGTACGGGTGGGTATGACTCTTGACTCCTTCATGCGTGGAAATGGGTTTAGTATCCAGAAAAAGGAGGCTGTGATGGGTTGTTGGCGCTGCTGGAGTTGAGGGGAATGTACGTTGGTGCGCACCCGATCATGGCATTTATCCTGATTTCTCATGTTGGTTGCCGGTTTGTGAAGTGTGGGAGGGTGTGCACCATTTTGTCATGTTTTCATGATTCTATCCTATTTCTCGCTTGGGCTCTGGTGGGGCAATACGAGTATGTAGTTTTGTCTAACAATTGTATTGAGCCAGTTGTGATGCTGTTCTCCTGTTCCATCTATAATAATCTTTATTAGTGTCACAAGCAGGCTTACATTAACACTGCAGTGAAGTTACTGTGAAAATCACCTAGTCACCACACTACAGCGCCTGTTTGGGTACACAGAGGGGGAATTCAGAATGTCCAATTCAACTAACAAGCACTTTCAGGATTTGCAGGAGGAAACGGAGAATCCGGAGAACGTGCAGACTCCGCATAGACTGACCCAAGCCAGATTGAACCTGGGTCCCTCGCGCTGTGAAGCAACAATGCTAACCACTGTGCTACCATGTTGCCCATCTGTATTGATCTGTGCTCATGTAGGTTAAGCCGTTTTGGGTTTTTTTCTCCTTTCCTATGGAAATGGATTAACGTAACGTTGTTTCATTATTCACTAAAATGTAAAATCGCAATAAAAATACTTTAAAGAAAAAGTCTATAACCACTCCATTCATATGCTTTATTGGGTGGCACAGTGGTTAGCACTGCTGCCTCATAGCTCCAGGGCCCTGGGTTCAATTCCGACCTCTGGTGACTGTATGGAATTTGCACTTTCTCTCTATCTACGAGGGTTTCCTCTGGGTGCTCTGGTTTCCTCCCAAAGTCCAAAGATGTGCAGGTTAGGTGGATTGGCCATGCTAAAGTATCCAAAAGGTTAGGTAGGGTTACTGGGTTTCAGGGATAGGGGTTTCAGGGATAGGGAGGAGGTGTGGGCTTAAGTAGGGTTCTCTTACCAAGGGCCTGTGCAGAGTTGATGGGTCGAATGGCCTCCTGCACTGTGGTGTTCTATGATTCCTTTGAGGTATTGGCACCCTCATTGGTATTCAGTGCTTTAAAATGGCTTGTGGGTGCCACACTCCCCAGATGATTGCTGCACTGCAAGCCTCGCCCTACCCTGCTGATACCCACCCACTTTATCCTGAATTCCCTGTGGCTGTGGGGCAGCCAACTCTTGGAATGTAGGATATGCGATATTTCCGGCCTCCAATGTGTCCTGAAATGATTCCAACCACCGTTCAGCTCCGAAGTCCTGAGATCATGCAGCTGGCGGTACTCCCTGCACATGTGGAGGCTTACTGCTGTTCCCACATCAAGATGAGAATTGAAGACAATTGATTTTGGTTGGTAATCTAATTGTATTGTGTACCTTGGTGAACTGCATTATCTCTAATTGGCCAGGTTATTTATTATTTAACTTTCTAAAAATGTCTTTATTTTAATAAACAATCTAATTCATTTCTATGCTGATTTAACTCTTAGTAATTTGTTTCACTATGAAATGAGTAATTTAACTGATTATAATCTACTTACCCTGTTATTCTGGTGCAGTCAGAGCTCTTCCTTCCATGTTTACTGAGCTGTTTTCACAAATTCTCTCATTTTTATATTTGCTGCTTCCATTGCTGCTCTTTTTAAATTTCCTCAGGCCTCATCTGTGGTGCTTTTTTCCCCAAGAGGTTGATTCATAACTTGTTTTTGGTGAGAGTCTGTTACATATCCACTATAGGGGCAGAGGAGGAAGAGCAATTTCTGTCAACTCCCTTCATGTTAATTTTAAACATATGTTTTCTGCTTTTACATCGCTGTCTACAGCACAGAACCACTTCAAGAAGAATTTATGTAACGTTTGGGTTTCCCAATCAAACAACTTCCTTCCTGTTCACATAGGGCAGTTTTAGTGTCACTGGAGAAAACAGTCATTGTGGATGTGAATTTATTTTAAAATTGTTTGTTGCAACTTTACTTTTGAAAGCCATTTCTTTGTAGAAGGCTGAGAAAATTTCTCTCAGATTAGTGATCAGAGGAAAAAATGCCACCCTACCAATCTGCTTGTGCTACCAGTGCACTGATGTTTTCAAAGCTGTGTGAAATCACAATTTTACAACAGGACTAGAGAAATCAGTGATACCATCAGTAGGCTGCTATAAGCCTGTCATAGAGGTCTACAGCACAGAAAAGGCCCTTTGGCCATTGCATCTGCACCAGTCCAAAACAACCACCTAAGTACTTTAATCCCATTTTCTAGCACTTGGCCCACAGCCTTGTATCCCTGGCATCACAGTGCTAATCTGAATACGAGGGTCTCTGCCTCCACCACCCTTTCAGGTAACCCTGTAATGGGCTGTGTGGGTGGATGGAGAATCCATCTATGGATGCAGCCTGCCTTTGACGTGATGAGTATTAGGTTCAGGACAATACAGGATATGTATATAGTATTATTTGTTGAAACAGTACATGAATGTACATAGAGCTTAGCAGGAAAGTTAGTGAAAGCACAAATGCGAAAGAAGACTTAATTTACATAGCCATTCACAACCTCAGGACATTGCAGATGTTACAAAGTTGGGTGGGAGGGTGAGTTGTGAGGACGATGCAGAGATGCTTCAGGATTTGGACAGGCTGAGTGGGCACATGCATGGTAGATGCAGTATAATGTGGATAGATGTGAGGTTATCCTCTTCGGTAGCAAATATAGTACGGCAGATTATTATTTGAATTGATGTAAATGGAGAGAGGTGGATACTCAGCGATACCTTGGTGTCCTCGTGGATCAGTTGCTGAAAGTGAGCGCGTAGGTACAGCAGGCAGTAAAGAAGCAAATGATATATTGGCTTACAATGTGAGAGGATTTGAGTATAGGAATGGGGATACTTTACTGCAATTGTATAGGGCATCGATGAGGCCATGCCTGGAGTATTGTGTGCAGTTTTGGTGTCCTTATCTGAGGAAGGATGTTCTTGCTCTGGAGGGAGTGCAGTGAAGGTTTACTAGGATGATTTCCGGGACGGTGGGGCTGTCCTATGAGGAGAGACTCAAGTCGGTTAGGATTAACTTTAACCTGGTATTGTGAGACTTGCTATAATCATCCAAAGCCGCCTCATTGTGTTCGCATGTCTGGGGTAGGACTTCAACCCACAACTATTCAACTGAGGTGAGAATGCTACCACAGAGCCATGGCTGACACCTGTTCATTTTTGATCGGAGGATGTGTTCTACTGACTATACTTGCAATATTCAAAACACTAGTTTTTTTCGTAATGTCAGAAGTTGAAATATCATTCACCATTCGAAAATAGTTTTCCAACAGGCCTTGGGGAGGAGAATGTTGAGAGAAATTTGATAGAGGTGTTCAAAGTGGTGACGGGTTGAGCAAATAAGGATGAACAGTTTCCACTGACAGATTGATAACCAGAAGAAAGCAGTTAAAGAGCAAGGCAATATGAGGGGGAAGAAATCTTTACAGTGAGGTACGATCTGGAAAGGACTACATCAAAGGGTGGTGACAGCTGATTCAAAAATGACTTTTAAAAGATAATTTGAAAAATACTTGAAAATAATTTTTTTTTAAAAATTTGTTCCTGGGATGTACTGGCTGGGCTAGGCATGTGTTGCCCTTGAACTGAGTGGCTTGCTAGACCATTTCAGTAGGAGCAATTAAGAGTCACCCGCATCACTCTTGTGGGTCTGGAGTCATGTGTAGGCCAGACCAGGCAGGACTGCAGATTTCCTTCCCTGAAGGGCATTAGTGAATCAGATGGGGTTATTACTTGAATGAAATGAAATGAAAATCGCTTATTGTCACAAGTAGGCTTCAAATGAAGTTACTGTGAAAAGCCCCTAGTCGCCACATTCCGGCGCCTGTTCGGGGAGGCTGTTACGGGAATTGAACCGTGCTGCTGGCCTGCCTTGGTCTGCTTTCAAAGCCAGCGATTTAGCCCTGTGCTAAACAGCCCCAAACACTTGCGTGTTTTTATCCACTTACAGAATCACACCGAGCAATGCTCTGAAGGTTTGTGATTTCAAATAAACTTGTTGGACTTTAATCTGGTGTTGTGAGACTTCTTACAGAATCACACCGTGCAAAAGAGGTCCTTCAGCCAATCGCATCTATACTGATAAGTGAAAAACACCTGACCTACCTCCTAATCCCATTTACCAGCACTTGGCCATAGCCTATAGCCTTGAATGTTATGATGTGCCAAGTGCTCATCCACCCTTTGGGTAAAAATGTTTTCCTGCCCCTCATCTTGAACTTGTGTTCCTTCATGACTGACCCTTCAACTAAGGAAGACAGCTGCTCCCCATCCATGCCCCTTATAATTTGTACACTTCACCGCCGAGGACCTGGGTTCGATCCCGGCCCCAGGTCACTGTCCGTGTGAAGTTTGCACATTCTCCCCGTGTCTGCATGTGTCTCACCCCCACAACCCAAAGATGATGTACAGGGTAGGTGGATTGGCCTCGCTAATTTACCCCTTAATTGGAAAAAAAAAGAGAATTGGGGACTCTAAATTTATATTAAAAGAAAAATGATCTAGTACACCTTGATCCAGGCACTGCTCTGTCTTCTCTGCTCCAATGAAAACTACCTAAGCATATCCAACCTCTCTTCATAACTTAACTTAAATGTTCCATCCCAGGCAACATCCCAATGCAATCACATCCTTCGTATAATGTTGTGACCAGAATTGCACACAGCACTCTAGCTGTGGCCTCACTACAAAGTTCTGTACAACTCCAACATGACCAATCTATGCCTCAATTGTCCCATATGCCTTTTTCACCACCCTATTAACCTACCTGTCTGTTTGACGTTTTAGTTGTTGTGAAATGAAGAGTCTAAAGTTCTTGTTCCTTTTCACCAAACACCATTTATTTCACTTCCACAGCCTCTGCACAAAACTCTTAACAACACACCACCCCCCAGACACCACCTGAAGCCCCTTTACATATCAGTGTCAATTAATAAATGAGACAACTAATTGCAATATCTCTTAACCCATTACTTAACACCGTCCGCCTTTAGAGATCTATGGACAAACACGCCAAGCTCCCTTTGTTCCTCAACTTCCCAGTGTCGGGCTGTTCATTGAATACTTCTTTGTCAAATTACTCCTTCCAAATTGTATCACCTCACACTTTTCAGGGTTAAATTCCATCTGCCACTTAACTGCTCATTTGACCATCCCATATATCATCTATATCATCTTGTAACCCAAGACACAACCTCACTGTTAACCACCCAGGCCAATCTTTGTGTCATCCTCAAACTTACTGATCCTACCATCCTCCCCCTCTCTCTCTCTCTCTCTCTCTCTCTCTCTCTCTCTCTCTCTCTCTCTCTCTCTCTCTCTCTCTCTCTCTCTCTCTCTCTCTCTCTCTCTCTCTTCCCCCCCCCCCCCCCCCCCCCCCCCAACACCACCACCACATAGTCCTCTATGTTGTTTATATAAATGACAAATAATAGGGGACCCAGCACAGATCCCTATGATACGCCACTGGACACCAGCTTCCAGTCACCAAAACAGCATTTGTCATCACCCCCTTTCTCCTACAACTAATCCAGTTTTGAATCCATCTTCTCAAATTACCCTGTATCCCATTTGCATTTGCCTTCTGTAAACCTCACATGTGGGACCTTGTCAAAGGTTTTGCTGAAATCCATGTAAACTACACTTATTTATGTTTATTTTCTGTCGTTGGCAAACAATGTCACTATTGAGGCAGAGGTGCATATTTTTGGGATCCTTTTTGCCATGTATTGTCGGGTGTACCCAAACCCAACAACTTCATAGAGGTTGGTTCGGCGCACCCGGGTTTTTCGTTTATTGTTTTGCACCCTGTCTTCTTAACTTTACAAAGGCTTTGTCGTCTTAACCTCCTGAATCTCTCTCTCGTTTCCTGGTTTATGTTCTATAGTGTAGATGGGCTTTAGAGTGGTTTCACAGGTCGGCGCAACATCGAGGGCCGAAGGGCCTGTACTGCGCTGTAATGTTCTATGTCCTACCTTTTTCCCCCTCAACTTTCTTGACGTTATCAACTGACTATATTATACCTTTTATCTGCACGCTGACTCTGCGTAAAAGCAGTGGATGTTGCTGCATGGAGGTGCTCACATATGTTTCTTTTTAAAACAACATGGGTACATTTTGTTATGGATACAGATGAAAACTTCAGAACCTGTGTCAGTTTAGAGCTGTAACAGTATTGTGGCACCCCATAAGCTTGCAAAAATGATATGGCTAGAATAAGATTTGAGGGTCATTTTGCCAGAAACACATCTGTTAATTATTTAATAATCAAATCTTTATTAGCGCCACAAGTAGGCTTACATTTTTTTTTAAATTTAGAGTACCTAATTATTATTTTTTCCCAATTAAGGGACAATTTAGCGTGGTCAATCCACCTAACCAGCACATCTTTGGGTTGTGGGGTTGAAACCCACGCAGACAAGGGGTGAATGTGCAAACTCCACACGGAGAGTGAGCCATGGCTGGGATTTGAATCCAGATCCTCAGCGCCGCAGTCCCAGTGATAACCACTGCGCCACTTGCTGCCCCACAAGTAGGCTTACATTACACTGCAATGTTACTGTGAAAATCTCCTAGTCGCCACACTCCGGCGCCTGTTTGGGTACACTGCGAGAGAATTGAGAATGTCCAATTCACCTAACAAGTATGTCTTTCGGGACTTGTGGGAGGAAACCCACGCAGACACCGGGAGAATGTGCAGACTCCACACAGACAGTGACCTAAGCCGGGAATCGAACCCGGGTCCCAGTGCTAACCACTGTGCTACCAAATTATTTACTTTGCTCACCAAATATGTAGTCAAATCAAATGAGATTGGCAGCACCTTAACAAATGGATTGGTATTTATTCGATTAAGTCGGACGCTATGTCGGAGAGAGGCTGAAGTCATTTGTTTCTCTATTTCTCTGTCCAAAATTGTCAATTTTACATATAACTCCTTGGGTCTGACTAAACCCATGGATTTTTCAAGCAGTGATTTCATCTCTGTTATTCCGCAGTGACTGCACTATTGCCAAGTTTGCGGATGAAAAAAATATGTGGGAAGATGACAGAGTCCACAGAGGAATATAGACCAGTTAGGTGAGTGGGCAAAAAGTTGGCAGATGGAATATAACATGAGAAAATGTGAAGTTATACACTTTGGTAGGAAGAATAAGGGAGCTGAATATTACTGAAATGGAAAAAGGCTGCAGAAAGCTGCAACACAGGGATTTGGGGGTCCTCGTGCATAAATCACAAAAAGCTAGCATGCAAGCTCAGCAGATAATAGGGAAGGCAAATGGAATGTTGGCTTTTATTTCAAAGGGAATGGAGTATAAAAATAGGGAAATCTCGCTACAAATATACACATTACTCAGACCACGCCAGGAATACTGGGAACCGTTTTGGCCCCCTTATCTAAGGAAAGATATACTGACATGAATGAAATGAAATGGAAATCGCTTATTGTCACAAGTTGGCTTCAAATGAAGTTACTGTGAAAAGCCCCTAGTCGCCACATTCCGGCGCCTGTTCGGGGAGGCTGTTACGGGAATTGAACCGTGCTGCTGGCCTGCCTTGGTCTGCTTTCAAAACCAGCGATTTTAGCCCTGTGCTAAACAGCTAAAAGACATTGGCGGCAGTCTAAAGAAGGTTCACGAGGTTGGGCCTGTACTCATTGGAATTTGGAAGAATGAGAGGCAACCTCATTGACATTAGAGGGTTCTCAGGGGCTTGACAGGGTAGATGCTGAGAGATTGTTTCCCCTTGTAGGAGAGTCTAGGACAGAAGACCTAAATCTCAGAATAAGGGATCACCCATTTAAGACCGAGACGAGGAGGAGTTTCTTCTCGGAGGGTACTGAATCTGGGGAATTCTTTACTGCAGAGATCTGTAGAGGCTGGGTCATTAATTATGTTCAAGGCTGAGATAGACAGATTTTATTCAGCAAGGGAATCCAGAATTATGGAGATAAGGTGGAAAAAGTGGGGTTAGAGGATTACCACATCTGATCAGTCATATGATCTCATCGATTGGCAGAGCAGACTCAAAGGTCGAATGACCTACTTCTATGTCTTATGGCCTAACTAGCAACCCTTGTTTGAGAAGATGTCAGTAAAATTCTGCAATCTGCGCTCTTGCTGGTTATCTAGCCTTTTTTTGCTGTAGCTTTTACATTATCTTAGCATTTATTGTATTGCTTTCCAATGCACGAAGGCTTGTCATATATATATGTCAAACGTTTGTAAGGCTGGTGGGCAGTACTGTATATTGTGTGTATTACGTTGCACTTTATTTCATCGTAAGTGAGGGCTTTCTTAGCCAATTTGTTTCATATTTGTTCTTGGGATGTGAGCGTCACTGGCTGGGCCAGCATTTGTTGCCCATCCCTAATTGCCCTTGAACGGAGTGGTTTGCTGGGCCATTTCACAGGGGGGCAATTAGAGTCAACCACATTGCTGTGAGTCTGGAGTCGCATATAGGTCAGGCCGGGTAAGGGTGGCAGATTTCTTTCCATGAAGGACATTACTGAACCAGATGGGGTTTTACGACAATCGGCAATGGTTTCATGGCCATCATTATACTTTAAATTCGAGATTTATTTTTATCGGCAATGGTGGGATTTGAACCCTTGACCCCACAGCATTACCCTGGCTCTTTTGATTACTAGTCTAGCGACAATACCACTATGCTACCACCTCCCCTAATAATCCCGGCTATTAAACATGAGAAATATGTATAAAAACTCAAATGTAATACAAGCTCATTCCAATGTGGATCTTTACAACTGTTACAGAAAGATGACTTTACCTTGCTGCTTCAGGCTCAATTCAGATCCATGTTCCAGCTGTGAAGAGCACTATGGGTTATACTTAAGAGGCTGTTTAGCACAGGCCTAAATCGCTGGCTTTTAAAGCAAACCAAGGCAGGCCAGCAGCACGGTTCAATTCCCGTACCAGGCTCCCCGAACAGGCGCCAGAATGTGGCGACTAGGGGCTTTTCACAGTAACTTCATTTGAAGCCTACTTGTGACAATAAACGATTTTCATTTCATTTCATACTGTATATGCAATCCAGTAATAGCAAGATGACTGCTTTCCTAAAATGATTACATTTCTTGCTCACTTATTCTTCCATTCAAATTGTGGAGACACTTTTCATGTGAAAGCGCACAACGTAAATTATAAATGCAGAAAAATACTTTTCATTGTACCTCGGTACACCTGACAATAAACAGAATCCAAATAAATTTGGAAAATGTTGCCGCTTTGGATTGGTTATTTGCAGCATATGTTCCACATTAAATAAATGCTACATTTAAATTCTGGCAATCTTTGGCAACAAGCAATATTCTTAATATTTCCTCTGTTTATAGTGTTATATTGCAGAGCAATGTTAAAATTTAATAAAGTCATCTAATACTGTAGCACACACCCACCATATTTTCTTCATTTCACTTTTCCATTTGTGCTTTCAAGATCTCCTAATTGAAATCCCTTGCATCTAATCTTTGCTGTCTTCCAGAGCCAATAACATCTAAAGATGGCAAAGCTATTAATGAACAGATTACTCATTTCTTTGTCAATTCATCGTTGAACATAGAACATACAGTGTAGAAGGAGGCCATTTGACCCATCAAGTCTGCACCGCCCCACTTAAGCCCCCACTTCCACCCTATCCCCGTAACCCAATAACCCCATCTAACCTTTTTTGGTCACTAAGGGCAATTTATCATGGCCAATCCACCTAACCTGCATGTCTTTGGACTGTGGGAGGAAACCGGAGCCCCTGGAGGAAATCCACGCAGACACTGGGAGAACGTGCAGGCTCTGCACAGACAGTGTCCCAGCAGGGAATTGAACCTGGGACCCTGGCGCTGTGAAGCCACAGTGATAATCACTTGTGCTACTGTGCTGCCCTCTTGGCCATATCTTGGCCAATCCCGTTACGACCTCCATAGAGACCGATAACTAAAAGGGAACAGTGCAAAATTGCATCTTTGCATTTTTTTTTTCATGTATTTAATGATCTGTTGAGCTGCTCGCAGAAAAATATTATTTCATAGTACCTCGGTACACATGACAATAAACAAAATCCAATCCAATCAGAAATTTTCATGTTTTAAGACATACTAAAATCAACATTGACTAAGCATAGTAGGCAACTAATTACCTAAACTATAGAAAAGGTACCCCCTCTCGCCTCGCACATTAACTCGTTGCCACAACCAAAACCCCATGCCACATTTATACATTGCACCACACTCAGCAGATATGTAACCTTCAAGTCAAAAATTCCTGGTGAAGATTCAACAGGTTCTCTTCTCCCTGTCCCACCAGGCTGAGTCTTCCAGTGTCCTTTTTAAAAGTCCTTTCACTTGATCTCATGTGTGTATTCAAATTGACTTCCAGTAGCAAGGCACCCTCTGGTGACTCCTGGATCTTTACATATCCACCGGTCTTGTCTTTTCTAACAAGGATCCATTCTCACAGCATCCTGCTAGGTGGTTAAAACAAAAACAGTTTTGCCTTCTGTTTGGCACAGCAGCCACTGTTTTTGGCCTTCCTTTCCAGGTCTCCCTATCTGGCTGAGGCTTAGAGACTATCCAACAAAACCAGCTGCTCTTCTTTTGTGTTAATGTGTGAAAACTAGCACTTGATTTTCTAGGAGATTCAAGTGAGCCTCCTGTCCCTATGGCAACTGACTTGCATGTTTCTGGAGAGATTTTGGCATGATTACCATTTCTCATTCCAGGACAATCTGTTTTATCTTAAATTAAAAGAGACAGTTTAAAACATAACCTGTCTTAAGTGTTGCATTCATAACAATTGCTTAGGTTTTTTCCTGGGGATCACTGAAATCATTTACCGAAATATTAATGTTGCAAAGTATATGTTGATGTTACTGTTGGGATGATCATTTTTTACAGCAAGATATGAAGTGAAGGCCCTGTAATTTGGAATTGATTTTTGTCCTGGACACTATATATTTTCTTTCTAATGCAATATATTCTTTATGCCACTCTTTTATTCTTCGTAGTGCATTGTTGCGATTACCAGAAAATAATCTTTATTGGCACAAGTAAGCTTACATTGACACTGCAATGAAGTTACTGTGAAAAGCCCCTAGTCGCCACATTCCAGCACTTGTTCGGGTACACTGAGGGAGAATTCAGAATGTCCAAATTACCTAACAGCACGTCTTTCGGGACTTGTGGGAGGAAATCGGAGAACCTGGAGGAAACTCACGCAAACATAGAGAACGTGCAGACTCCGCACAGACAGTAACCCAAGCCGGAATCGTACCTGGGACCCTGGAGCTGTGAAGCAACAGGCTGACCACGAATACTTAAGCCTTTTAAGTTTTTCTTCTTTACTTGCATTTTAGCAAAATTTGAAATTGAAAATAATGTCTCCAAATTTACAAGGATCTTGGACCATTTTCTCATTGACTTCCTCTTATTTTGAACACAGTAAGAAGTCTTACAACACCAGGTTAAAGTCCAACAGGTTTGTTTCGATGTCACTAGCTTTCGGAGCGCTGCTCCTTCCTCGGGTCCTCTTATTTTGAAAACTGACAAAGTTGCAGTGTATTAATAGACAATAAAAGCCTATTTCCATTATCCTTATTAATAGTATAATTAGAATTCAACCATGTAAAGTTTCTGGGCTGCATGGTAGCACAGTGGTTAGCACTGTTGCTTCACAGCGCCAGGGTCCCAGGTTCAATTCCCAGCTTGGGTCACTGTGTGGAATCTGCACATTCTCCCTGTGTCTGTGTGGGTTTCCTCTGGGAGCTCCAGTTTCCTCCCACAAGTCCCGGAAAAAAAAATAAAGACGTGCATGTTAGGTGAATTGGATAGTCTGAATTCTCCCTTACTGTACCTGAAAAGGTGCCGGCGTGTGACGACTAGGGGCTTTTCACAGTAACTTTCATTGCAGTGTTAATGTAAGCTTACTTGTGACAATAAAGAATATTATATATTATTATAGTGTAAAATATAGAAAATGTGCAGCATAAGCAATAAATTTAGAAACTCAAAGTAATATATTTGAGACTATTTTAGCTTTTTTAATGGGTGAATGGACAACGAAGAATAGGCAGTTTATCATTTACGACATACAAAATAGGAGCAGTGGTAGACTGTTCGGCACTTCAAACCTGCTCAATAAGATCATGGCTGACCTGTTGCATATTAAGAATATTTGTATCTGCAAATATGCAGAGTAAAACGGATGACCTAGTCTTTTTGTTCCACCTAAGCCCTTTAATGACCATCATTCTTTTATATATGTACTCCGTTTTTAGGATTGTGGCTTTTTTAATAATTTTAATTTCCTCCATGCACCTTTCTGGCGAAATGAGTCTTGCTTGTTTTATTCTGTTATGTGCCTTGCTCTAAGTGTAAAATCAGTCATTTTGTTTGTACAGATATGTATAGATTATTTCTCTTTGGTACATTGACACATACCAAACACATTCTGCTAAGGACTTCAGCTGATGATTGTTTTAAACTTCCATTTGCCAGTCCTTCCCTGCATATAACACACATGAACTTTGCAAACTGATTTTCAGTGGCTCAATTAATAAACCCATGCCTCAAGAAATCATATTTATATACTGCCAAGTTCCTGATTTCAGCTTCTTAATGGGTTGTTCACCAAAGGTCTTGGAGCTCACACCAGCACTGCTGGCAGCTACAAAATGGAGGAATCTCTCTCGTGCCCAGAGCATGTGACATCAGTATACGTGGCATGACCTGCTCTCTGCCACCGCCGCATCTGGAGAGAAGACTCCCAACGTTTTTTTTTAAAGAATCTGCGCTGACGTCAGGAGGAGGCAGTTTGCCTTGCTGGACTCTGGGCCTGCACACTGCTGAGGGGGCACACTTGTGCAGGATGGCTGGCATTTTGAAAGCCGGTCATGGCCGGCAATTTTAAAAGCCGGTGAGGCCGTTTGGCACTTCTTCCTGCAATCCGGAACATCGCGACCGATGGCCCTGCGACCCTCCCGACATCTGCCCACATCCCTGAATTTGAAAATGATTGGTTTTAAGGAATAATAAATTTGCAAAGTTCAGAGAAAGTCCCTTTGATACAAGTTTTTGTGGAACTTTTAGTACAATTATTAACATTGCCTTATCATCTCTTAGCAATTTCTAAGCTGTTTGTAATGTTGCATCACATTTTCCAAGTTGCGAGCAGGCCAAACCTCAATCCCTAAAAATTTTGAATCCCTTCCTCATGTACTTGTACAGAAACATATACAGAAGTTCTTCGTCCAAACATCTTCTCTTGATCTCTACGGGTGGTCAAGCAAGCCTTTGGAACCCCCCCCAAAAACCACATTCTGTCTTTTGGAGAAATTAGTTTGCCGCCTGCTTCAAACTCCATTTCCTAGCTTCCAACTTCATCCTTCTCCCTTGCAGCAGTCTTCAGAATTAACAAGTCTTTTTGCAATCTTCATGTCATAGTTGACTCTTGAGATGAACTTGCGATCACACATTCGTGCTATTACTAAGACCACCTATTCCAACCTCTGTAACATCACCTGTCTTTGCCCTGTCTGAGCACAACCACTGAAACTCTCATTCATAGCTTTGTTATCTCTAGACGATCTCCCACATTCTAATATTCCTAACCTTGAGATCATCCAAATCTCTGCTGCCCATGTCTTAAACTTGCACCAAGTCATGTTTGCCTATCACAACAATGCTTGCTGATTTATATTGGCTCCCAGTTGAGCAATTTTAAAATTTCCATCCTTGTTTTCATATCCCTCCCTGTTTCACCCCTCCCATCTCTTTAATCTCCAGTTCCACAACCATCCAAAATATTTGCACTCATTTAATTCTAGTCTTCTGAGCATCCCTGATTTTAATTACCTCACTCTTGGTGGCTGTATCTTCAACCGTTTCTGCCATAAGCTCTCCAATTCCCAGCCAACACCACTCCACAACAACCAATAGCTTCTTGAAATATTGCACTCTATTCTTGCTAGCAGCTCCAGAATCCTGCTCCACAGGTGAACCACCAATAAATTGTGAAAAATACTCCAAATAAGGTTTCACTAGTGTTTTGTACAACTTTATTCTCATAGTGGTACTAGACGGCTGTTTGCTTATAGGAGTGGAGGCAGGGGTGCAGCCTCCCAACATTGCAATTTTATCTTTGAGATTGGATCATTTTCACAGCAAAATCTTTCTGGCTTCGTAATGGCTTTACTGTACTCTCTAATGGAATACTTCACCATGCATACGTGCATGGATAACATGCATTTATAGAAAGAAAGATATTTGTTAGTCATGGGACTTCTTTCCTAAGCCCTGCAGATTCAATGCAATTTATTTCCCTCTTACGTTCTTTAACTTTACTGAACAGTTTTCTTTTTAAATTTAGAGTACCCAATTCTTTTTTGTTCCCAATTAAGGAACAATTTAGCGTGGCCAATCCACCTACCCTTGTTGCTCTTATTAGCCTTAGTTTTATTAGCTCTAATTCTGTCACCTTTGCTCACGAGTCGCCAGGTATCTTTCTGATACCGCCACGTGGTTAAAATCAACTGTCATTTATTATGTACAGCAATAAATACTTCTACAATAATCCTACTTTCTAGACTACTACCTACCACTACTGGCCAATACTTAACTTTTGGGAATGGCCCACCAGGTCAGGTAAACGAATGGCTTATCGAATTGGGTCTGGCCTGCGGGATTCAAAGGCTGATACAGGTCGATGGCTAGGAGTCTCTTATCGGGTAGCGATCGCTGGAGCCAAACGTACGGTTTCTGGTCGATGGTTCTTGCGAAGGTTGCGAGCAGGAGAAGAAGGGAGAGAAGGGTCGATCTGAACTTGGCCCCTATTTTTATAGTTCCCGGGGGCTTCCCGCCTCTCGGGGACCTTGACCCTGGTCCCAAGTGATTGGTCCCAATCACAGGGTTCGATATGCTCCAATAATGGGGCGATTCCTTGATCGGGGGGTGGTCGTTCACCTTTCTTTGTCTCGGCCACTGCTGGCGCCGAGAGGTCTGGATCGGCATTCAATTGCTAATATGTTGCAATTGTTCCCGGGGATAGCCGATTAAACTGTAGATGTATGGGTTGATGTGCTGCTAATGGTCACAGGTATCGATCTGGGCCGACTTCCCCAGAGCCGAATACGCTGTTCTGTCTGTAGCTGTCCGTTTGTGCCCTGTTGGCTGCTTTTCCCATCAGCCTTTTCGGTTAGCCATTTTACATTGGGTTTTGGCCAAATTAATCGGGAATCAGCCATTTTAGGTGGCTACACCCTGCACATCTTTGGGTTGTGGGGGTGAGACCCACGCAAACACTGGGAGAATGTGGCTTCCGGTTGCGGCGATGCAGAGCTAAGACGCACATTTCGGCGGCTCCCACTAGAATGGACTTTTGGGCTCTGAGACCAGAGGAGCCCCAATGGAAATTTTTCGACCGATTCCCGTGTGGGAAGGTGAGAGCAAGGTTCCCCTTCCGTCGTGTATGGAGGGGACCAGAAGTGGAGCGGGGGGAAAAGTGGCTTTGGAGCAGCGGTAGAAACTAGGGGGAAAAAACAAGATGGTGGAGGGCGGACATCGAGCAGCATGGGGGCCGGATCAGCAGGAGTTTCTCGGGCGCTGCGTGGAGGAGCTTAAAAAGGAGGTGCTGGCATCACTGCTGACGGCGATCGAGGGGCTGAAGGAGACCCAGAAGGCCCAGGAGATAGACCTCCGGGAGGTGATGGACAAAACCAACGAGGACGAGATCTTGGGCCTGGCGGTGAAGATCGAGGCGCTGCACAAGAGGTGGGCCGCAAGATTCGAGGACCTGGAGAACAGGTCGAGGAGGAAGAATCTCCGGATTCTGGGTCTCCCTGAAGGGGTGGAGGGGGCTGATGCCGGGGCGTATGTGAGCACGATGCTCCATTCGCTGATGGGTGCGGAGGCCTCTCCGAGCCCCCTGGAGCTAGAAGGGGCTCACCGGGTCCTGGCGAGGAGACCCAAGGCCGGCGAGCCGCCAAGGGCGATAGTGGTGAGGTTCCATCGTTTCGCGGACAGAGAGAGGTCCTGAGATGGGCCAAGAAAGAGCGGAGCAGTAGATGGGAGAATGCGGTGATCCGAGTCTACCTGGACTGGAGTGCGGAGGTGGCAAAGAGGAGAGCTGGTTTCAATCGGGCCAAGGCGGTGCTGCATAGAAAGAGGGTGAGATTCGGAATGCTGCAGCCAGCGCGACTGTGGGTCACATTTCAGGATCGACACCACTATTTTGAAACGCCAGAAGAGGCTTGAACCTTTATCCAAACGGAAAAATTGGACTCAAACTGAGGGTCTGTGGTTGTGGGGGAGATGCTGATTGTATACAGGGTTGTAAATATGTGTAAAGAATGTTTCACGGGCGGGACGATGGATGGGGATGGGAGAAGAGATTTGATGGGGAGACTGTGGGGAATGTGGGCGTCGGTGCTGGAGGGAGGTGAGACCCGGGGATGGGGGAATTGGGATAAGGCCGCAACAGGAGCTGCGCCACAGGGGGCGGGGCTGGCTCAGGAAAGCGCAGGCTTTTTCCCGCGTTGGGGAAGGGCGGAGGGGTGGGGGGGGGGGGGTGGAGGAGCGCAAGGTGGAGGAGGGATTTCCACACACTGGAAAGGCGGGGGTCAACGAGAAGGCGGGGGAAGCCGGGGTCAGCAGGAGTCAGCTGACTTACGGAAGTATTATGGGGGGAGCAAAAGAGCTAGATCCGGATCTAGCGGAGGGGGGGGAAATAGGGTTGCTGCTGCATTGGCCGAGGGGGAAGTGAAACGGAAGAGGTAGTCGGGGCGGGGGTTCCCTGTCTGGGGGACTGGAGGGTGTGGGAGTTGCGGGCACGGGACTGGCCTAAAATAGAAGATGGCTAGTCGGCAGTGGAGGGGGGAGCCCCCCAATCCGGCTGATAACGTGGAATGTGAGGGGCCTAAATGGGCCGGTTAAGAAGGCCCGAGTGTTCGCGCACTTAAAGGGACTGGAGGCAGACGTGGTCATGCTTCAGGAGACACATCTGAAGGTGGCAGACCAGGTCAGGTTAAGAAAGGGATGGGTAGGACAGGTATTCCATTCGGGACTGGATGCGAAGAATAGAGGGGTGGCAATACTGGGGGGAAGCGGGTGTCAAGAACATAGTAGCAGACAATAGAGGTCGATACATCATGGTGAGCGGCAGGTTGCAGGGGACATGGGTGGTATTGGTAAATGTATACGCCCCGAACTGGGACGATGCTAGATTCATGAAGCGTATGTTGGAGCGCATTCCGGACTTGGAGGTAGGAAGCTTGATAATGGGTGGGGATTTCAACACGGTGTTGGACCCAGCACTGGATCGTTCCAGATCTGGGACCGGAAAGAGGCCGGCTGCGGCCAAGGTGCTTATGGACCAGATGGGGGGAGTGGATCCGTGGAGATTTGCCAGGCCTCTGGCCAGAGAAATTTCTTTTTTCTCCTACGTGCACAAAGCCTACTCCCGGATAGAATTTTTTGTTCTGGGTAGGGCGCTGATCCCGAAAGTGGAGGGAACGGAGTATTCAGCCAGAGCCATTTCAGACCACGCCCCACACTGGGTGGAACTGGAGTTGGGAGAGGAGAGGGACCAACGCCCGTTGTGGCGGCTGGGTGTGGGACTGCTGGCAGATGAGGAGGTGTGTGAGAGTGTGCGGGGGTGCATTGAAAGATATTTGGAGGCCAATGACAACGGGGAGTACAGGTGGGGGTAGTATGGGAGGCGCTGAAGGCGATGATTAGGGGAGAGTTAATCTCCATCAGGGCTCATAGGGAGAAGAGAGAGGGCAGGGAGAGGTTAGTGGGGGAGATTTTGAGAGTGGACAGGAGATATGCAGAGGCCCCTGAAGAGGGACTACTCGGGGAGAGGCAAAGTCTCCAGACGGAGTTCGACCTGTTGACCACAGGGAAGGCAGAGGCACAGTGGAGGAAAGCACAGGGGGCGACGTCTGAGTATGGGGAGAAGGCGAACCGGATGCTGGCACCCCAGCTCCGTAAGAGGATGGCAGCGAGGGAGATAGGTGGAGTCGAGGATGGAAGGGGAACTACGATGCGGAGTGCGGTGAAAGTAAATGGGGCATTCAAGGCCTTCTATGAGGAGCTGTACAGATCCCAGCCCCCAGTGGGGGAAGAGGGGATGCGACGATTCTTGGACCAACTGAGGTTCCCAAGGGTGGAGGAGCAGGAGGTGGCTGGTTTGGGGGCGCCAATTGGGTTGGAGGAGCTGATTCAAGGACTCGGGAGCATGCAGGCAGGGAAGGCCCCGGGACCGGATGGGTTCCCGGTTGAGTTCTGTAGAAAGTACGTAGACCTGTTAGCCCCGTTGCTGGTGAGGACTTTCAATGAGGCAAGGGAGGGGGGGGACCCTGTCCCCGACAATGTCGGAGGCGATGATCTCTTTGATCCTGAAGCAGGATAAGGACCCACTGCAATGTGGGTCGTACAGGCCGATCTCACTCCTCAACGTGGATGCTAAGTTGCTGGCAAAAGTGCTGGCTACGAGGATCGAGGTGGTGATTCACGAGGACCAGACGGGATTTGTAAAGTGCAGGCAGCTAAACACCAATGTGCAGAGGCTCCTAAACGTGATAATGATGCCATCAGTGGAGGGAGAGGCAGAGATAGTGGCAGCTATGGACGCGGAGAAGGCCTTTGACCCAGTAGAGTGGGAGTATCCCTGGCAAGTGTTGCGGAGGTTTGGGTTTGGGGGAGGGTTTATTTGCTGGGTTAAGCTCCTATATAGAGCCCCGGAGGCGAGTGTGGTTACGAATCGGTGGAGGTCGGAGTATTTTTGGCTGTATCGGGGGATGAGTCGGGTGTCCCCTGTTTTCCCCCCCCCTGTTGTTTGCATTAGCAATTGAACCTTTGGCCATTGCATTAAGGGAGTCCAGGGAATGGAGGGGGGTGGTCCGAGGGGGAGAGGAGCATCGAGTGTCGCTGTATGCAGACAACCTGTATGTGGCGGATCCAGTGGAGGGGATGGTGGAGGTCATGCAGATTCTAAGGGAGTTTGGGGACTTTCGGGCTATAAGCTCAATGTAGGGAAAAGTGAGCTCTTCGTGGTGCATCCAGGGGACCAGGGAAGAGGGATAGACAACCTACCGTTGAGGAGGGTGGAAAGGAGCTTTCGGTACTTGGGGATCCAAATAGCTAGGAGCTGGGGGGCCCTGCATAAACTTAATTTAACGCGGCTGGTGGAGCAGATGGAGGAGGACTTCAAACAATGGGACATTTTGCCACTCTTGCTAGCGGGCAGAGTGCAGTCGATTAAAATGGTGGTCCTCCCGAGGTTTCTTTTTGTGTTCCAGTGCCTTCCAATTGTGATCACCAAGGCCTTTTTTAAGAGGATAGGCAGGAGCATTATGGGTTTTGTGTGGGCAAACAAGACCCCGAGGGTAAGGAGGGGGTTTCTGGAGCGTAGTAGAGATAGAGGAGGGCTGGCATTGCCGAATCTGGGTGGCTATTACTGGGCAGCCAATGTGGCGATGATCCGTAAGTGGGTGATGGAGGGAGAGGGGGTGGCATGGAAGAGGTTGGAGATGGCGTCCTGCAAAGGAACGAGCCTGGGGGCGCTGGTGACGGCACCGCTGCCGCTCTCGCCGACAAGGTACACCACGAGTCCGGTGGTGGCGGCAACGCTAAAGATCTGGGGCCAGTGGAGACGGCATAGGGGTACGATGGGAGCCTCGGTGTGGTCCCCAATCAGGGGTAACCATCGGTTTGTCCCAGGAAGGATGGACGGGGGCTTTCAGAGCTGGCATCGGGCAGGGATTAGAAGAATGGGGGACCTGTTCATTGATGGGACGTTTGCGAGCCTAGGGGCACTGGAGGAGAAGTTTGGGCTACCCCCGGGAAATGCTTTCAGGTACATGCAAGTGAGGGCGTTTGTGAGGCGACAGGTGAGGGAATTTCCTTTGCTCCCAGCACAGGAGATTCAAGACAGGGTGATTTCGGGTGTATGGGTCAGAGAGGGCAAGGTGTCGGCGATATACCAGGAGATGAAAGAAGGGGGGGGGGGGGGGGGGAGGCTTTGGTAGAGGAGCTGAAGGGTCAATGGGAGGAGGAGTTGGGGGAGGAGATTGAAGAGGGTCTGTGGGCTGATGCCCTGAGTAGGGTTAACTCTTCTTCATGTGCCAGGCTTAGCCTGATACAGTTTAAGGTTATTCACAGAGCGCATATGACGGGGGCGAGGCTGAGTAGGTTCTTTGGGGTGGAGGACAGATGTGGGATGTGCTCAGGAAGCCCGGCGAACTGCGCCCATATGTTCCGGTCGTGCCCAGCACTGGATGGGTTCTGGAGGGGTGTTGCGAGAACGATATCTAAGGTGGTGAAAGTCCAGGTCAAGCCAAGTTGGGGGCTAGCACTATTTGGAGTGGCGGACGAGCCGGGAGTGCAGGAGGCGAAAGAGGCCGGCATTCTGGCCTTTGCGTCCCTGGTAGCCCGGCGGAGGATCTTGTTAGTGTGGAAAGAAGTGAAGCCCCCCAGTGTGGAAGCCTGGATAAATGACATGGCAGGGTTTATCAAGTTGGAGAGAATAAAGTTTGCCTTGAGAGGGTCTGTGCAGGGGTTCTCCAGGCAGTGGCAACCGTTCCTAGACTATCTCGCGGAGCGTTAGATGAAGTTCGGTCAGCAGCAGCAACCCGGGGGGGGGACATCTCTTTCTGGGGGGGGGGAGAAGGGAGACGGGGAAGGGGTTTTTTCCGAGGGGCACTTGAGCAAGAAAATACATAAACGTGTGGGAAAGTCGATATGTGCGGGAGGAATCCAATGTACAAAGTTCTGTATTATGTTGATTTGATATGTTTATGTTTTGCTATGCAACCTTTTTTTTTTGTTACGGGGGAGGGGGTTTGTATGGTTGAAAAAATTCTTAAACTTTTTTTTAAGCCACTAGGAGAATGTGTAAACTCCACACACTGAGCAATTGTAACCATCTGTACATTTAATGGTTGTGCTATCCACGACGCGAGAGGCCAAGCCGTCTGAGCATTAGAGCTGCATACAATAATCTTCAGACATTCAAGAGCTGGGACAACCTTGAATAGTCATTTTTAAAATTATATTGCACATACTTCCATGAGGAAACCTTCAGCTTTTACATCCATATCTTCGAGACTTCCTTCACACACACTTTAGATCATGGCAAAAACAAACCCGGAGCACTGAAACACCTGAGCTAGCACATGCTCTACTCAACTGATTTTGACAGCCTTGCTCTTGCAGTGCAGAAAAGCAGTCCCAAAACAAAGGTTGATTTTACTGGAGGAGGTCAGAGTTGTAATGATGATCTTTATTATTGTCACAAATCGGCTTACATTAACACTGAAATGAAGTTACTGTGAAAATCCCCTAGTCGGCACATTCCGGCGCCTGCTCGGGTACACCGAGGGAGAATTCAGAATATCCAATTCACTTAACAAGCACGTCTTTCGAAACTTGTGGGAGGAAACAGGAACATCCAGAGGAAACCCACACAGACACGGGGAAAACGTGCAGACTCCGCACAGACAGTGATCTAAGCAAGAATCAAACCTGGGACCCTGGAGCTGTGAAGCAACAGTGCTAACCACTACTTGCAGAACAACAAATTTGAACCAGAGTACGTGTGTCCCAATAGCCTGTTCTGTATGACAGGTTGGAGGGTCAACAGTGGGAGGATGGGTGAGGGAGCTGGAGAAAGTAGCACTAAGGGTCACGTGACCTGACGTTAGACTAGTGCAAAACTATGAAATTAGTCTCGTTATAGCACTGAAATTAATGGTTGCTCTTGACCCTCCTCACCAATTCTCCCTCTGAATCTGATCATGGCTAAGATTTTACCCAGCTGCTCACCTCATTTGCAATGTGTGATTCAAGGGAGTGACCCACACTCTTGTGTGTCAAAGAGCCGCATGCGGATCATGAGCCACAGTTTGGCCACCCTGATCTGTGACCAGCCCAGATCAATAATGAAAATGATTAAACAGTTCCAGTTTCAGCACAAAAGATAAAATTCTCCCACCTGTCAGTTTTCAGCTTGTTTCACAAAATTTAAAATTTCAGTTAGCTTCACTGTTCTGTTGCGGCTGCATAAACAGGCTACTGAAACGTGAAGCAAAATATTTTGTTGCCAGTATTTGTATTTTTTAAATATATTTCCAAAAAAGGATTCTCTGTTGTAAATTCCTGCATCGCAAACAGTGAAAACACTTCAAACGTACTTCATTAGCAGCTGGCACAGTGGTTAGCACTGCTGCCTCATGAAGCCGAGGACCCGGGTTTGTGCCCTAAAATGCAGTATGTACTCAGTATCCTATTATAGCTAAGTGTTTGGTTTTGGTTAGCTTCCAACCTCTTTGGGTTTCAGAGCTGAAAATTTAGCTTCAAAGCGGAAAGATAGATCAGCTTTTCTCAGCTCCTATTTTCAAGCGTTTAGTTTTTAATCCGCCTTGTCCGTGATCTCCTGTCACTCTTGGACTGTTTTCGCCAAAACATTTGGATTGTTTTTGCCAGAATATTTAGAGTTTTGCTGTTCATTGGTAAACAATTTCAAAACCTTTGGAAACCACCTTTTGCAGTGTTACCCTACACTGTAGCATAAGACTTGCATCTTAGAAATTTAGCTCTAACCTGGCTTCCAGTTTTGCTCTGGCCTTGATGCTTTCTTGTCCTGCTACTCTGTTATGCATTCATCAGACTAACTTAGTACATTTTTTAAAAATCCCTTTTTTAAAAAGTTTTTCCAATTGAGGAGCAATTTAGCGTGGCCGATCCACCTTGCTGCATATCTTTGGGTTGTGGGGGTGAGACCCATGCAGACACTGGGAGAATGTGCAAACTCCACATGGTTAGTGACCCCAGGCCGGGATCAAATCCAGGTCCTCGGCGCCATGAGGCAGCAGTGCTAGCTACCGTGCCAACGCTTTTTTTAGTTTTGCGCAAGGATGCTGCTCCATAGAAATTGGAAGTCAGCCCATTCCAAAGTTTATCTCCAAATGTAAAGGACTGAGAAATATAATAAATTGTTTTTTCTCTTTCACCCCTCTTCCAGTTGTCAGGCCTTTGGTCTGATTCTGGCAAAGCTGCATTTATGTACCCTCTCCCTGTTACACTTGAGAAGGTAGTGACCGGTTTTAGGAAGAGTCAGTCTTTGTGGCATAAGAGAAAGCCATTTGGTCCATTGTGTCCATGCCTGCTGCATGGCGCAATCCACGCAGCCCTTCTAGGATAATGGTTCATAATAGGCAGTGCAGTTACCAGCTGCCATTTAGTGGATAGAAGATTTGGGTTCCAGTCATATTTCTGTTGATACCAACTTATTAAACTTAAAAATCATATTATTCGAACAGTGGGACTGTAAACCATCATCCTTGTATAGTCCCACCTACCCTAAAACTAGTCTCAATGCCTCAGAAATCTAAAGCCGCCCACCTCCTCCATTTCTCCAATCATATGTTTGTTGCAGGGAAAAAGTCAGCCTGAGTCAGAA
This sequence comes from Scyliorhinus torazame, assembly GCF_047496885.1. NCBI lineage: Eukaryota > Metazoa > Chordata > Chondrichthyes > Carcharhiniformes > Scyliorhinidae > Scyliorhinus > Scyliorhinus torazame. The sequence goes on from NC_092717.1 coordinate 223,170,501, forward strand.
GTTTGAACCGCAAGACAGGGTTTATTGTCTGAAGCTCCAGGGAGAACAGCGGGCCGCCGTTAAAAGACAGCACGGTCCACACTGAACTCAAAATACATACAGAAAGGCTTTATCTTATATAGTACAGATGTCTTACAAGTTTTGGCGGGCTTTTGGGTTCGTGCATATTTACAGGTTTACCCTGCAGACATGATTCTTGGCTGGCTTATTCATGAAGGTTTTATCGTAGGTTAGTTTCAGTGGGCCATTACCGGTTCCCACTTCACAGCCCATTCATTCATGATTTCATTCATTCATAGTTTTTCGCGGGCTTCCTGGTTCTGACGTCAATACCATGCATTTTAATAGGATTTATTTAGGTTCACAATAGAGCTCCCTTTAAATAGATTAAATGGTGATGGCTTTTGGGTGGCGGTTGAGATGTTTCATAACGAGGTGTTAAATGCAGGCTTTGTATTGATTGGGAATACTTTATTGTCCTGATAGGATCTGTGTCTGTGCTTTTTAAGTGTGGTCTTTCTATGCTACCCATCTGATTTAACCCTTTGCCTGCCTGTTTCTGGTACAGTGTCAGCCATGATTTATGGTCTTGATCCATTGTCCCGAATTTTCCCCTTGCATGTTGAACTGCCCGATCATCACACAAGCACGTAGCACTGGAAGGAATCTTGCTTTTGAGGTGCTCCTCCTTAATTTATTTCCTAACTCCTTAAAATCTGCTTTCAGGGCCTCATCCCTCTGGCTGTTCACCATCCCCAAAGAATGTCGTGCAGGCACCAATCCTGGCACCATGTAGGATACAAACTATCGTGGAGTCACATCTATGGCTGCAGAGATGCTTGCCTAAGCAATCCCTTACCAATTCCCCTTCCACTTTTCCTCCCTCCTCTTGTGCAGCTGAGCCATCCGTGGTGCCACAAACGCGGCTCCTGCTACAGTCCTCCGTATCCAGAATGGAAAAGCGGTTGGAGAAAATGAGAGAGCATTAGGCACTACCTAATCGAGCAGAGTGAGCATGACTTCACAAAGGGGAAAGCATGCATGACAAATTTATTAGAATTCTTTGGCGTGGTAACGAGCAGGATAGATGAAGGGAAACTGGTAGTTGTGATATACTCCGATTTCCAAAAAGCATTTGATAAGGTACCGCACAAAATGCTACTTAATAAGATGGTGTTGGGGGTAGTATATTAGCGGAAAGAGGCTATGTTAACTGATAAAGTTGGGATAAGTGGGGCATTTTCAAGATAGCAAGCGATAATTAGTGGAGTGCAACAGGGATTAGTGCTGTGGCCCCAATTATTTACAATATATATTAATGACTTGGCTGGGGCAAGTGAATGTGAATGACACAAAAATAGGTTGGAAGGCATGTGGGACGGATGATGCAGAGTTTCCAGAGGGATTATAGACAGGTTAAGTGAGTGGGCAACTGGAATATAATGTAGGAAAATGTGAAGTTCTGCACTTTAGTAGGAAGAATAAAGGAGCTGAATATTATTTAAATGGAGAAAGACTACAGCAAGCTGTAGCACGGAGGGATTTGGAGCTGCTCATGCATAAATCACAAATTAGCTTGCAGTTCAGCAAGTAATGGGAAAGGAAAATACAATGTTGGCCTTTCTTTCAAAGGGAATGGTGTATAAAAATAAGGAAGCCTTGCTAAAACTATACAAGGCACACCTAGGGTGGCATGGTGGTACAGTGGTTAGCACTGCTACCTCATGACGCTGAGGACCCCGGTTCGATCCTGGCCCTGGGTCACTGTCCATGTGGAGTTTGCACATTCTCCCCATGTCTGCGTGGGTCTAACACCCACAACCCAAAGATGAGGGCAGCACGGTAGCTTGGTGGTTAGCACAATTGCTTCACAGCTCCAGGGTCCCAGGTTCGATTCCCGGCTTGAGTCACTGTCTGTGCGGAGTCTGCACGTTCTCCCCGTGTGTGCATGGGTTTCCTCCGGGTGCTCCGGTTTCCTCCCACAGTCCAAAGATGTGCAGGTTAGGTGGATTGGCCATGCTAAATTGCCCTTAGTGTCTAAAATTGCCCTTAGAGTTGGGTGGGGTTACTGGGTTATGGGGATAGGGTGGAGGTGTGGACCTTGGGTAGGGTGCTCTTTCCAAGAGCCGGTGCAGACTCGATGGGCCGAATGGCCTCCTTCTGCACTGTAAATTCTATGATTCTATGTGCATTGGCCATGCTAAATTGACCGTTAATTGGAAAAAAGAGAATTGGGTACTCTAAATGTTTTGTTAAAAGACCACACTTGGAATACTGTGAACAGTTTCGTCCCCATATCTTAGGAAAGATATACTGCCATTGAAGGTGGTCCAGAGACGGTTCACTAGGTTGGTTGATCCTGGGTATAGAGGATTTTCTTCTGAAGGAGAGGTTGAGTAGGTTGGACCTGTACTCATGGAATTTAGAAGATAGAGAGGTGACCTTATTAAGGCAAGTATGATTCTCTGGGGTTTTACAGGGTAGATGCTGAGAGGTTGTTTCCCCTTGTAGGAAAGTCTAGGACCAGAGGGCATAATCTCAGAGTCACGGGTCATCTATTTAAGATTGTAATGAAGAGGAATTTCTTCTCTCGGAAGGTAGTGAATCTGTGGAATTCTTTACCATGGGCTGTAGAGGCTGGGTCATTAACTATGTTCAAGACTGAGATAGACAGATTTTTAATCAGTAAGGGAATCAAGGAATATGGGGATGAGGTGGGAAAGTGGAGTTGAGGATAGTCATAATCAAATCAAGCTCTTATGTCTCATAGTCTTGTGCCTGTTTCTCTTGATCCTCTGGCAGTCAACCATTCCTTTTCTACCTGTGTACTCCTTAGCTGCGATGTGACCACCTCTAAATGTGCTATCCGCATAATCCTCAGCCTTGCAGATGCACCACAGTAACTCCAACCACCACTCGATTTCAACTACCCAGAGCTCCAGTTTCTGCAGCTGGTGACACTTCTCCCAGATGTAGTCCTTGAGGGCACTTTGTACACCATGTCCCACACTCTGCAGAATGCACGTTCCACATGGTGGCGCTGCACTGACAACTTGGCGTTTATATATAATATAACTCACATTTCACTCACCAGTCATCCCTTCTATACCTACTTACCTCCTTTGATGGCACTTTCAGATTTTGTATATAAATTCCAGACTCTCGATTACTCATGATCTTTCTCGCTCTCAACACCCACTGCTCTATGGGCTTCCCCTGTAGTAAAGTCAGAGCAGCTACTGGAGTCTGAGACGAGTAGAAAATGAACGGATCACCTCCTTCTCTTCACCGAACTCCCTCACTCCCCAAACTTCAACTTAAACACTCTAACGCACACTTGTGCGTCTCAAAATCTTTTCAGATTTTCTTTTTGTGTCTTACACTACATATTGGGTCTTGGCTGTGATTTTGTTCCACAGAAATTGTGTTGTCTCCAGTTAACCACTTGGAAGTTGTTTTAAATTTGCTGCTCAATTTTTGTTTTTTCCACTTATTGGGAATCCAAAAACTAAGGCCATGAACATAGGATAGCCACTTAATCCAACGGTAATTCAGGAGAAACTTTTTAGAGAAGTGGTTAGAACGTAGAACTTGCTACTGCATGGAGTAGTTGACTAAAGTATGAAAAATGCATTTTAGTAAGTTAGTTACGTATCCGACATAGAAGTCGAAATTTGAAGCTTTGAAAATCCCCTCAAAAGCATGGGTTGACTTATACACCACACTTGTGAAGTGTTGGTGCAGGAGGACCCACTTGCACTGGGAGAATGTGCAAACTCCAAACAGACAGTGGCCCGGGATCGAGCCAGCATCCTCTGCACCATGAGGCAGCAGTGCTAACCACTGTGCCGCTCCGTCTGTGTGGGTGGAGTTTGCATATACTCCCCATGCCTGCGTGAGTCTCAGCCACACAACCCAAAAGATGCAGGATAGGTGGATTGACCATGCTGTCTGAACTGCTGCCAGATTCTCAGGGTGAACCGAGGAAATCTAACTGGAAAGAACGGCAATGATGTGGTTACTGTTGCACCAAGGCTGGAGCCCTTACAGAAATTCTCCTCCCATTTGCCCTCATATGGAACCCAAATTACTGAACCACAATAGTACCTTCTGAATATTGACCGCCCAATAGTAAAATAATAAATTGTGCAAAGCCACGCCTCCTGATTGCCGATCTCTCTGGAAGAATGCCGACGGACCTTTGGGGTCTTACCGCCCAACTAAGTGAGGACATGAGTTTATTATTTGACAAAGAAGGACTTGGGGGGGGGGGGGGGGGAAGGGAAGAGGAAGGGAAGAGGAGAGAGAAAGTGGGGAGTCATTGAAAAAGAAATAAAAATCTCGAGCGCATTCATTTTAATAGTTTGAACCCTATCCACCAAGGACAGGGGAGGTTGTCCCACTTCTGTAAGTCAGATTTGACACCATTAACCAGACTAGTTATAATTTAATTTAGGAGGAAGACCCAATTGTGGTCCACCCAGATTCCCAGATAATGAAAGCTAGATCTCGCACAGCTAAAAGGCAATACATACAGAATGTACAGTGCAGAAGGAGGCCATTCGGCCCATCGAGTCTGCACCGACCCACTTAAGCCCTCACTTCCACCCTATCCCTGTTACCCAATAACCCCTCCTAACCTTTTTGGTCACTGAGGGAAAATTATCATGGCCAATCCACCTAACCTGCATGTCTTTGGACTGACAGACAGTGACCCAGCGGGGAATCGAACCTGGGACCCTGGCGCTGTGAAGCCACAGTGCTATCCACTTGTGCTACCGTGCTGCCCCTCCACTTGTGCTACTGTGCTGCCCCGTAATATCCCCAGATAGGCTTCCCTCCCCGAAGGTTAACCGGGAACTTATCCAAATTCTCTTATCCTCTTCTCTCTCTTATTCTCTCCTCTCTTATCCAAATTCAATTTGTACCCAGAGAAGGGGCCAAACCTCCAAAGCCGCTTAATTATCTCATCCATAATGGATACTGTGTCCATAATATAAAGAAGCAGGTCATCCGCATACTAGGAAACCCTATGCTCCACCCCTCTCCGGTTTATCATCTTCCACTTACTAGAAGATCGCAGAACTATGGCAATTGGTTCTATTGCCAAAGCAACCCGCAGCTGAGACAACGGTCATCCGTGTCTCGTGCCCCTATTCAGCAGAAAGTAGCTAGAATTCAACGCATTTGTGCAAACACTAGCAGTGGGATCCCTAAACAATAAGCTAAATCCTGGATATAAACTTTGTCCAAATCCAAACCTCCCAAAAGAGATATTCCCACTCCACTCTATCAAACATTTTTTCAGCGTGTAGGGAAACCATCACCTCCAGTTTGGGCACCAAGGAGGGGCAGAGTACAACGTTTAACAGATATATTGGTTGACTATTCCCTACCCTTGACGAAGCCTGTCTAGTCTTCTGAGATCACCTCTGGGAGGCAGATCCACCTGCACGCCAGCACATTAGCAAGTAACTTAACTCTCGCATTTAAAAGTGAAATAGGTCAATACAACACACACTGTTGTGTCCTTGCCTGTCTTAAGGATCATGGAAGAGCCCAGCGTGAGTGTAAAGGGCAACAAACCCCGGGATAAGGAGTCATTGAACAGCTCTAAAATAAGAGGTACCAGTTGCTTTGCAAACTTCTTATAAAATTCAATGGGGAAGCCATCAGGGCCAGGGGGTTTACCAATCTGCTCCAACCCAATGCATTTCATTTTCACTGGACCCAACAGGGATTCCAACTCTTCACACCTATCCTCTCCATGGATGGGATGGTAATCCATACAAAAAAAATCAGTCATGGCCAAACTCTCCGCTGGGGACTCTGATCTATCGAGATCCCAATAAAACGTTTCAAAAGCCACATTGGTTTGCTGCCACTCTAGTCACGTACCTCTATAATCTCCCGGGAAGCCACCTGTCATCTCAGCTTGTGAGCCAAGAGGAGATTGGCCGTCTTCCCACGTTCATAAACTACACCCCTCAAACGTCGCCTTATCCGTTGATAATTCAAATTGTGTCCGCAGCTTTTTCCTGCTTGCCAACAGCTCTGAGGTTGAGGCCAGTGAATACTGGTGGTCCACCTCCAGAATGCAGTCCACCTGCATCTGTCGCTTGGCCTTGCTTGTCTTTACCATTTGCACTTTGTAGGAAATACCTGATAACCACCTTAAGCGCAGAAGGTGAGATAGACTCACTTTTATTAAACACCCCAATGATGGTGGACATACGTTCACAAAATCTCTTGTCCGCTAATAATGACGTATCCAATCTCCAAGGCAGTTGCTGGAAGGGACTTGATTCTAAAACAAACAACAAAATGGGAATGATCTGAAATTACAATTGTGAGTAACCTGCTGCCCCCAAACAGTGCCCTGGCCAGGCCTGATGGTGTCACAGGTTTGGGCCCGGATCGGTCCAGAACACTGCCGAAGTCACCATCCAAAATAAGCTGGTGCAAATCCATATTGGGGATGGAGTCCAGCAGTTTATTAATAAAATCCATATCGTCCCAGTTTGGAGCATAGATATTAATCAGAACCCCTAAAGTGCCTGCCAAAGATCCACAGACATTAACATGTCCACTTAGAGGTCAGCCAAGATGTTAGGGGCAAAAAACTGAACTTGCTTATTGATTAATATTGCTGCATCCCCAGACCCTACCTCAAAGCCCGAATGGAAAAACTTGTCCCACCCACTCCTTCCACAACCTTGCCTGGCCTCTGACCCGCAAGTGAGTCTCCTGCAGAAAGACCACGTCGGCATTTAAGCTCTTACAATGAGCAAATGCTCGCGACCTTTTCACTGGGGCGTTCAACCTGACATTCCAGGTGACCGAACAAATTGGGGCCCTAAACGCTCCCTTGATCCGGAGTCCGGCATTTCCAAGAGGGATTATCCAACAGTTACACAATTCTCCGGCTGCATTGCACTCAAGTGAGAGAGAATACCGGGAGAGGCCTCCGACAGTCTCTGCACCTCGCAAAATTCACTGGAGTCCTGCGAGATAGAGGAGTTGGAACCCTGCCCCAAATGGGCTGGACCGAATGACGCTCCCGAATTATCTGCAGGGTATCCACTGGCCTCCATCGATTCACCGGCCTCCCAAGGGAGGCTGCAGCAGGGCGCAGATCAGTGCTGGTCCACACAAACGTGGACCAGGCGGAACGGCACCCGGAGGTCTTCCAGGCCATCGGAGACCCCTGGGTGACCAGAGAAAATGCAGGGTGGCCCCTTTGTCCTTTCCTGAAACGTGGGCACCCTGGCACTGTCAAGGTGCCCGGGTGGCACTGTCAAGCTAGCAGGAGCGGTGCCCGGATGCCAGAGTGGCACTGCCAAGGGACAGGGGGTGAGGGGAGTTTGAAGAGTGAGGGAATGCAGGGCAGGTAAGTAAGGGCCTCCAGGAGGTTGGGGTGATGGGTGGGGGTCGTAGAAGGAAGGGGTGCTGGAAAGGTGTTTGTGGGGTTCTGAAGAGGGGGGGGGAATCCTATCGTGGGATGTCCTCACTTTGGTGGGTGTGGGGGTAGCGTCCATGTTTATGGGGGGTGACATTGGCCATGGGTGGGGGTGTGTGGAGGACCCACAAGCTCACTTAGAGATCGGGGCACCCTTTCAAAATGGCAGCCCGATCTGAGTTCAACTCCCCAGTGCTTAAAAAAAAAAGTCTTGGTGGTTTAAACCAGTGAGAAACTCCCCAGGGCCCAAAGAAGTAATTACGTGTCATTGAATAGCGGTGGGGAACTCGCCTGAAAAATACGCCACAAATTAACTTTGAAATATTTGGGGAGAATTACGCCTATAGAAAGTACAGCAACCACCCAAGATGCCTGCCAAGCCCACCAACAAGACTAATCTGAAATTCCAAGATGGCGCCAGAGCGAGGCGACTTCTTGCAAGCTGTGTCCAGCATACCCACTAATTCTATCTTTTACTCTCATTCTATGCTTCTAAAACTTCATTCTAACTCTTTTAAACTCCAATGTTCCAATTCAATCACTTGCAGATTAACATTACATTCTGTAGTCTCTCTTTCCTTCCCTATGTACTGTATGCGTTATCTGCATAGCATGCAAGAAACAATACTTTTCACTGTATACTATTACATGTGACAATAAATCAAATCAAATAAAAATTTGCAGGCACCGTTAGCAAACTACCTCCACCCCTCCTTCGCCCTCAGACACGGCTACACCCAAATACACATACTACTATAATGAGCTGCAGTCAACCCCTCAACACCGCCCCCGTTAGCTAACTCTTCGGCAAGCAGAGCAGCTCCCAGCCCCTGCTCCCGTTCGCTAACTCTTCAGCAAGTAGGGCAGCTCCCACCCAGAGTGAAGAAAATGTTTAGAGAAAAAAACATAAAGTATAAAACCTTCTCAAAACATAGTACTCCCAACAGGGAACAGTATATTTTCACAACAAAACTAAGCCCCAGACCTAAGCCCAACTTGTAAAATATTCAAACCCAACAAGATCAGAAATATGCAAACATGAACAAGGAACCTCAACAATCCTATTTATCCACATGCTCATCCCCAACATCGAAAACCATCCCTCCCCCCCCCCCCCCCCCCCGGCGCATCAAAAACAGTTATTTTTCTCAAAGGTCACTCAGCCGTGCCGGGTACACACCCCAAACTGGACTCTGCTTTCGTACAAGGCGGCCTTGACTTTGTTGAACGCAGCCCACTTCTTCATCCGCTCTGCCCCCACATCCTGGTAAAACCTGATGGCGTGGCCTTCCGATTTGTAGTCGCGATGTTCCCTGTGCAACTTCATGATTGCTGCTTGCGGTGGTTTTTCTGGACAAGGCTTCTGTCTGAGTGTCCTGTGGCTCGATCCAGCTCGAAAAGGGGATGTGTGTCCACCCTCAACCACCATCTACCCAAACATCTTCGCAAAATACTCTGTGGGAGTTGGGCCTTACAACCCCTTTGGCAGTCGATGTTTGCCTCCTGGAACGATTCTCCAAATCATTCACTTTGGCCTTCAGTGCTTTATTCGCATTGGCCATCAGAGACATCTATGCTTCCAAAAGAGGCAGTCTGGTCACAGTGACTCGAAAGGGCCACCTCCATGCCTTGTATCGTGGCTCCATGTACCGTAACCATTTTGTTGATCCTCTCCAATAACAAACTAATGGGAGCCGAGGCTTCTTCCATCGATTTGCGGAGATCCCTCAACACAACCCACCAGTGTTTGTCAAATTCTATCGCCAAGGTGCTCGTAAGCATCTTGGCAGTTAGTCGAGTGGCTGGAGTCCCAGAGGCTGCCTCCGCCATGTTTTCCACCAACGAGCCCCGAGAGGCCTCCAACTCTGAACCCTATCCACCAAGGACATGGGAGGTTGTCCCACTTCTGTAAGTCAGATTTGACACCATTAACCAGACTAGTTATAATTTAATTTGGGAGCAAGACCCAATTGTGGTCCACTCAGATTCCCAGATAATGCAGAACATACAGTGCAGAAGGAGGCCATTCGGCCCATCGAGTCTGCACCAACCCACTTGAGCCCTCCCTTCCACCCTATCCCTGTTACCCAATAACCCCTCCTAACCTTTTTGGTCACTATGGGCAATTTATCAAGGCCAATCCACCTGACCTGCACGTCTTTGGACTGTGGGAGGAAATCGGAGCACCCGGAGGAAACCCACGCAGACACGGGGCGAACGTGCAAACTCTGCACAGACGATGACCCAGCGGGGAATCTAACCTGGGACCCTGGCGCTGCGAAGCCACAGTGCTATCCACTTGTGCTACCGTGGTGTCCTACTTGCCCGTGCTGGAGTAAATACTAGTCACATTGGTACAGCAAGGGTGCTCTGTGAAATCGCCACTGGGAACATTGTTGAGGCAAAATGAAAGGAGCTTTATCCTGCTCTCTTGACTGAATTTTGAGTTTTAGTTCTTTTAAACTCCTCCGCAAAGTAACAAAATAATTGTTTAGCAAAGCCCAGCAGATGTGCAGGCCTTAATCATTGTAGTATCCAGTTCGCTCGAGCAGGCACGTGTATATGGGAGTATATACCCTGCAGTTCTAATCCTTCATCAATATCACATTTACTATACAAAAAGTGCCAGAGCTATGCAAGAGTACAAATCCTGTTTGTATAATTGGTAATTCAACATCTAAATTAGACCAAACTTGCTGAAACCTTGGGTCCAAGAACCAGATAAATAAGTTTTGTTGTCGAGTTCAAAATCGAGTGCATATTAAAAAGGATGCAGCTTTATTGGTTTTCTTCTTACTTGGCTCATCCATTGTAGAAGTGTTGGCAAAAGAATTTCCCAATGAAAATATAAAACCTTTTCTATGCATTTACAAAGATGGTTGTTCTAATATTTTCTTGCAATTCCTTTTAATAGGCAAAGTAATGTAGGAGGGCAGCTACTTTGTAGGAGGCAGTTTCAGGAGTAACTCTGATATTTTTCTGTTTGCTAGAAAATTACATGAAATCATTGTCATAGTATAAATCGATTATGGTTTCATAAACTATAAACAAATGACTATTCCATGGATGTACGTTGCAGTGATCATAGAATCAAAAAATGTTACAGAAGGCCATTTGACCCACAGCACCTGGGCAATTGTCAGCTCTTCAATTGGAACTGTCAACTCTTAAACCCCTTTCCTTGTAACCTCTTAAACAATGCATATTCAGTTATCTTTTAGCATCAATAGCAAGTGTGATAAAGCAGTACTTGTTCCAATAATGTTCTGAATGAAACAGTTTTGTCTAGCTCAGTAGTTTACTCCGGCAAATCGAAAGACCTTGCTTGGATATTGAGTGTCGTAATTTCTAAATTCTAGAATCCACTTTCCTACTTTTTTTTTATACGGTTTCTGCCATATAACTTTGAAAGCCTGTCTATCTAAAATCCTGAATGCCTTTCTTATTCCACACTTGAAAATCGTGCTGCGAGGACCCTAACTCTATTTCACTTTCCTTTTTTCCAAAATGTACTGCACAATTATCTGAACTTCATGTCCACCAACCTGCCTATATGTTCTTGCATTCTTCCTAACATTTTACTGTTCCTACTTATTTACTAAAATGTTGATATCACTTGTGCTATGAACAATTTATTTATATAAATGGAAATCAATACCATTCCAGGACACATCTCTTGGGCATATCCCTAACCCATATTCTGTAACCCAAAAATCTCCAATTTATTTCTGGTTTTGAATTTATGATGATGGAAAGAAAGATGGGCCAGCCAACACTGAGTAGTTATTGTTATATTGGGTGCAATTCTCCAGAAAAAAATCTAAGTGTGGCAGCGAGCAAGAATTCCCGCGTGCTTCCTAGTGCTCGGCCCAGAGGGGATGGCAATGCAATTCAACGTTAATTGGTCCACTTAACGAGGTCGCCAGCCCCCCCCCACCGCTACAAGGTCGAGCAGCACTTAAGTTGTCCTTGCTCAGCCAACCCCAGGCAGCTCGCAACAGTGGCGCCGAGAACACCGGCCCGAAGATTCGGGGATGCTGACCTGGGGAGGCTGTTAGGCGCAGTGGAGGGCAGGAGGGATGTCCTGTTCCCCCAAGTGTCCCAGGGCAGCAAGCCCAGCACCCCCGGGCTCTCTGCCTGTGAGCAACGATAGCTACTCACCTCTGCTCCCCACAGCAGCCCTTTCACTAGGTTCACGTTTTAAAAAGGAGTGTTAATCAATGCCAGCTGGGGAGGCCGATGAATGACAGGAAGCCGTTGGATATGGAGCGGCTCCCGTTAATTGTATGGAAATAGGGCTTGAGCGGTAATAATTGGTTTCTCGCCTCGCTACGGCGAGATCCTGATTTCGCCTATGGGAGTGGGCCAGTTGCAACACAACTATTTGGCGCCTGGCGGGGATCTAGTTTTTGGCCTCTCTCGCTTTTCACGGACCTCGTTTCACTTGAGCAAGGGCTTAATGAGGCGGGTGAATCACTTTGTAAGCCTCTATAAACATAGAAAAATTGTAGCACATAAGGAGACCATTTAGTCCATCATATCTATGCCATGGAAAAAAGATGCAGCCTAATCCCACCTTCCAGTTTTTGGTCTGGAACCCTGAAGTTTACCACACTTCTTGTATATTTTAAATGTGAGAGGGTTTCTGTCTCTACCACCCTTTCAGATAGTTAGTTCCTGAACCTAGCCCCACACTCTGATGAAAACATTTATTCTCCATTCCCCTCCAATTATTTTAAATATGTGCTGCCTTGTTATTAACCTCTTTGCGAAAGAAAATAAATCATTCCTATCCACTGTATACCAATCTTTCATAATTTCCTGCACCCCATTAAAACAGTCTCCTCTGTTCAAAGAAAACAGCCCCAGACTGTCCAATCTTTCTTCTTGGCCAAAATTGTCAACTCCTAGTAACATCTTCGTAAATCTTTTGTGTACCCTTTGTAGTGCAATCACATTGTTCTTGTGACATGGTGATCAGAACCATGTTCAGTGCACCAACTGTGACCTAACTAGTATTTTATACAGTTGTCACATCAATCCTCCTATATCGGTGATGGGCATCCTATGCTAGTGAGTCGGCCACATGGCTGGCCCTCCTTCACTCAGTGGGCCGCAAGTTAGAAATCAGGCTTGTTCACTAACCATGACCCCATGAATAAGATTAAATACATTTAATACAAATTGAATATTTCAACAAAGAACAAAGAAAAATACAGCACAGGAACAGGTCCTTCGGCCCTCCAAGTCTGCGCCGATCATGCTGCCCGTCTAACCTGTTTCTAACTTTGGTTGGCTCTTAATTTGTTGCTCGTTGTGTCTTTACTTAATTTGCTCTGTTTCTATAACCTTTGCTCTAGAGTCGCCAAGTATCTTTATGATACCCGCCATGAAGTTCAAGTGCTGATCAATAACTCAATACACCAATTAGTAAGATTCAAATCAAAACACATTTATTATACACAGTCAATCACTACTCATGCATAAAACTCTACTTACTAGACTATCTCTAACACTAAAAGGCCTATACGTAGCTTTGGAACTGGCCCACCAGGTCAGGGGAACAAATGGCCTTTCGTTCGATTCTGAGTCTGCAGGATTCAAAACTGATATGGACTGGTAGCTAGGAGCGCCTATCTCGTAGCGTGCGTTGACTGGAGACTTACTTGGTTGATGCGGCAGCTAGGCAGGTCACTGTCAAGGGTTGTTTCGAGCTGCTGAGTGACCCTGCCAAGAAGGACGATTTGAACTTGGGGGCTCTACTTTATAGTCCCCAGGGGCTTCGTGCCGTTCGGGGCGGACCCCGTATCTGGTTCCAAGTGATTGGACTACGTTCCGATCACTTGGATCGATTTCTCCAATACTGGAGCCGTTCCCTGATCGCTGGGCGGTTCCTGAATGTCCGTTGGCCTTCCTTTGTCTTGGCTCCTGCTGGCGCCGAGGAGTCTGGCTTGGCCTTATTTACCTTAAAAGTTTCAATTGTTCCCGGGGATCGCTCATTAATATGCGGATGGTTGCCAGTTTCAGTGCTGTCTGGGTTTCTGCAAGTTCTAATACACAGGAAACTTTGCACCTGCTAGTTTTTCCTGGCTTGACTGAATTTCCCTGCATTCTTTGCGGACTTCCATTTTAAGTCGGGAAGTGGCCAACCCAGGTGGCTACATTCCCTCCTTGTGATCCCTAACGTGAAGTGTGAAGGATCACATAACTGCATCGTCTTCACTTCCTGACCCAGCGAGCACTCTTCCATGGCCTCTACACTGACCATAACTATGAAATAAATTTTTAACTGACAATTCTAAGTGGCGCTATGTCACAACTGGGACATGCAGTGCAACATATGAGAAAAAAAACGGTACCTCTAACTATCTTCGATAAACTACACTCATTTAAACATCCAATCATACTAACTTCCTAACAATACAAAAATAATAGCAGCATTCACATTTCCCTCTGGCTTGGCGGTCAAGCTCAGAGTTGTACAAACTCTCAGTTGTCTTTATTCAGAAAATGACGCCGAACAAATGTCCTTTTATTGTAGATCCAAGGGGTTTGGGGGCCTGGTGAAAACCGAAAATAGGGGATCTCATCCTGTATACCGGGGTGCGAGAGCGGTAGGCTCTCCTTCGCCATTTTCTCATGCGGATAGTCTGCACGATGCTGCAGAATGTCGTCAATGCTAAAAGGGATTCAATTACGTATGAAAGGGAGTACCATGTTATAAACCTATCACACCATGATGGTGTGTTGCTACTTGTCACTGGGCTCTGGGTACTATGGGGAAGTGAATCATTGACGGCCGGGGGGGGGGGGGGGGGGGGGGGGTCAGGGTCAGGGGGTTCGCGTCCGCGCGTAACCGAATACAAATTACAATGATGACGAAAAACACGTATGATGTCTTCATTGTTCTCTTTTTTTCTTCCTTTTCGTCTCTTCCTGGACCTTCTGGAATTCTGTGGATCAAACACAGTTTCTGTTACTATCTTGTTTAATATCTTTGTACGTCAGCATGTCTGTCTTTTAGTGCCAATTTCCCTTTATGATTGGTCACCATGTGTGACTCCCTCATTTTTTTTCAAACCAAATATTTGGACTCGACATCTAAGAGAATACAGCCGTACTGCGAGCCGTCTCGCAGCCTGTGTGATTTACCATCCTAGTGTTTGAGGATGTAAATAGAATAGGGAAGCAATCCTAAGGGTTGCTAAAACCAAACAAACAATTTTGAACGTAATCGAGCCAAACTGTATGGGCCCTGGCGGGTAAGATTTGGATGGAAACCCTGGGTAGGACGGTGATCAATGCGGTATGTGCTCTACCCGAGCGTAGCTGATCAGAGGGGGGTCCTCAGGCAGGGCGGAGACTAATGTTGTTTCGCCACTGCCTGAGCAACCGGCAAGAACGGGTAAGAATGTGGTTGTCGGGGGGCTGCCTCTCGTGATTACCTTCGAATCAGGAGAGTAGTTATGATTGTTGTCTGCAGACAGACTAGTTCCTCTGAACTATTGTCTGGGACAAACTACACGTAACGATAACATTAATGAACAAACATTGAACAAACATGCTGCAGGTTACATCAGAAAGGACACCGTTTCTCCCAAGTGGTTCCTTTTTAAAACATTATCTGGACACCTCAGTTATCAGTTGCGAACAGGGTCGCAAAGGGGTTCTCGTTTTGGGAGTCAGACTCAATGTCATCATCTTCTCCCAGATGCCATACCCTTGAATGGATGAGGGTTGCTAAAGCTGCATGGCGTGACTTCGGGTCCATCTCGTCGTTTCGGACGAGCCTGTACGAATTGTCACGGTGCCAAATAGTGGTGTCTAATTCTGTGGGGATGGAGTCGGGGTCGTCATCGTAGGGCGGTGGTCTTTGGTGAGGTTTGTTAAGGAATTTGATCAGGAAGGGATCACTCGAATCGTGGTCAGATTCGCTGGGTGTGGGTCCTGTTGCATGGGGTTAGTAGGGAGGCGTGCTGTGGCTATTGCCTGTGTCACAGTCGCTGTCACTGCTGCTGCTGCTGCTGCTGTCTGGGCGTACCGGGGCGGAGTCTAGAGTTCGGGGGTGGAGTCAAGGTCGAGTCCGTGGATGGGGTGGGCGTGTTGGGGGAGGGTAGGGATACGTTGGCTGTGGGCGGGGCGGGGTCTGCTGCGTCGAGCATGACGTGATGTGCATGGTTAGACTGCGAGCCATATGCCTTGAGCTGGTTAATATGAAACCGCGCAGTCTTCCCGTTGGGGTACCTAATCTTATAGACGGAGGGGCTTACTTTGTCCGCAACGGAGTGCGGACCCGAATACTTTGGTGACAGGAACGTGCTGGGGTTGCAAATGGAGAGCATGACCTGCTGTCCTACTTCAAACTCAGTCGCATGCACTGTCTTGTCGAAACAGCTCTTGCTCTGTTTCTTCCTGGTGCCTAATTTTACTGCGGCTGCTAGCTGAGCCGGTTTTACATTCTCAACTAGTTGTTTCACTGCGTTTTTGTGTGCGAGGGCTGTCACTTCAGGACTGGTCAAGTCAAGTCCTAATAAAAAATTCTGTGCCTTTCATGGGGCGGCCGGTCATGAGGGTGTGTGGGGTGTATCCTGTGGATGTCAAAACAGTGTTACTCAAAAACATTAGTGCAAAAGGGAGGACTGAATCCCAAGTGGTGCTGTTTTGTTGGACCATTTTCCTGAGGGTTGCTTTTAGGGTCCGATTCATTCGCTCCACGATACCACTGGACTGGGGGTGGTATGCAATGTGGAATTTTTGGGTAATGCCAAATATCGTGAGGACATTCTTCATGGCACGTCCCGTAAAATGGGAACCTTGGTCGGATTCAATGCTGCGGGGCAGTCCCCATCTCGTAAAGATGTGGTGGGTTAAAATCTTAGCGGTAGTCTTTGCCGTGTTTGTTCTAGATGGGAATGCTTCTACCCATTTTGTAAACGTGCCTATCACACCTAACACATACTTGTGACCATTCCTGCTAGGGGGTAATGGTCCTTTACAATCAATCTGGAGGTTAGTCCAGGGGCTAAGCTGAGCTTGCTTTGCATATCTGTCCGGATTGTTTTGGGCACAGATGAGGCAATTTTCAACATAGTGCGTGACATCTTCCTTTAAATTTGGCCACCAACAGAGCTGCCTGAGGTGGGCTGTAGTGGGGTCAATTCCCTGATGCCCATGACTATCATGGAACAAACAAATAAGCTGATTCCTGTCCTGTTCCGGAACCACATAAAGGGTGTCTTTTAGGATCACATTGTCATGTGTGGTCAGTGCATTTTTAAACCTATCGTATGGGGCTGGAAAGTTTCCTTTTAAAATCTCCCTGAGATTCCTATCTTGCTTCTGGACCTGCACTAAATCCTCAATATTAGTCTGTGAGACCTGAACTGCATTCACTGGGGCACTTTCGGGGGGGGTTCCAGAAATGTCCATGTCTGGAACCTGATTTAGCCAGTGCGTCGGCTTTACATTTCCAGGTGGGGAGGAACGGTGGGAACTTCGGACTTTAATAATGGCAAAAATCCTGTCCAAAATGTGCCGGAGCAATGGGGCAGAAGGGAGGGGTTTTCCGTCCGCGGAAACAAATCCTCTCACTTTCCACAGGGGTAGGAATTCTGTGAGGCTGTTACAGACATAGAGGCTGTCTGAGTATATGTCTGCTGGGCTGGGGAAGGAATTTGGGTGATCTATAATGTACGCAATGGCTGCTAGTTCTGCCGCCTGCGCGCCTAAGTGTCCTTGCAGTTTTAAGGAGATTTATTCTAGGGCGCGTCCCTGCGCTTCCTCAACATAGATGCTGCATCCTGTAATGCGCTTCCCGTTTAATATAATGGAAGAACCATCCACATATATTCTCAAGAGTGCGCACGTGTCTGTGTGCTGGGGGCTCTGGGGTGAACTACCTATCTTTTGGGGGGGGGGGGGTTTCGCGATAAAGGGGCCTATGTTGTGGTGCGGTGAGATGATTTCACATTTGTGGGGGGTGCCTGGGTACTGAAGGTTGTCGGCTAGGAAAGTGTGGGTCTTGGTCCTTTTAACAGTGATGTCCCGTCCCTGCAAAAGAAGGGTCCATCTGGCTGCTCTGATCTGGCTTACTGTACCGCCCTTAAGTCGTCCGTCTAGTAAACGTTGGGTGGGGGTGTGTTCCGTGAGGATCGTGATGGGGTTTAGTCCGGTGATGTACGAAAAGTATTGAACTGCCCAGAAAACTGCGAGCAGGTACCTTTCACAGGCCGAAAATCCCTGCTCCACAGGATCTAAAACTCTGGAGGCGTAAGCCACGGGTCTTAACTGTCCATGCCGTTCCTGGAGGAGCACGGCCGAAGGGGTACGCTCTGTGCTAGCTATCTCTAGCATAGGGGGAAAGCGGGTCTGGAACCTGTAGTGCGGGGGCTACAGTGAGTGCGCGCTTTAAAACATCTACAGCATCTGTGTGCTGCGGAAGCCATTCCCAAGAAGCTCCTTTCTTTAGGAGTTCCGAGAAGGGTGCTGCTTTGGTGGCGAAACCGTCAATATGGTTTCGGCAGTAGCCAACCAGCCCTATCTGAATGCTCTCTTTAAAAATTTGGAACGAGGGGTACTAAGGCGGTGCTGTAAACACGGGTATGGCGTTCGCTATTTTCCGTAATACAAACTCCCGACAGTTTTCTCGCAACAAAAATCTATCAGTTTTACCTTGTAGCCCTGTTAGTTACGCGTGCATTAACACGCTTCCGAATTATGAGAATTGATCAGAACTGCTTGAACATTTGTGGTTTTTCTGTTCCCAATTGGATTCTCAATTCAAATTTTGGGTTCTCCCGGAGTGGTTAGGCCACTTCTAAATCTGGTCCCGTCAGAATGTCGCCAGTAAATGTTGCTAACTTTGGTTGGCTCTTAATTTGTTGCTCGTTGTGTCTTTACTTAATTTGCTCTGTTTCTATAACCTTTGCTCTTGAGTCGCCAGGTATTTTTATGATACCGCCACGAGGTTCAAGTTCAAGTGCTGATCAATAACTCAATACGCCAATTAGTAAGATTCAAATCAAAACACATTTAGAATACACAGTCAATCACTACTCATGCATAAAACTCTACTTACTAGACTATCTCTAACACTAAAAGGCCTATACTTAACTTTGGAACTGGCCCACCATGCCAGGGGAACAAATGGCCTTTCGTTCGATTCTGAGTCTGCAGGATTCAAAGCTGGTATGGACTGGTAGCTCGGAGCGCCTATCTCGTAGCGTGCGTTGACTGGAGACTTACTTGGTTGATGCGGCAGCTAGGCAGGTCACTGTCGAGGGTTGTTTCGAGCTGCTGAGTGACCCTGCCAAGAAGGACGAATTGAACTTGGGGACTCTACTTTATAGTCCCCAGGGGCTTCACGCCGTTCAGGGGCGGACCCCGTATCTGGTTCCAAGTGATTGGACTACGTTCCGATCGCTCATTAATATGCGGATGGTTGCCAGTTTCAGTGCTGTCTGGGTTTCTGCAAGTTCTAATACACAGGAAACTTTGCACCTGCTAGTTTTTCCTGGCTTGACTGAATTTCCCTGCATTCTTTGCGGACCTCCATTTTAAGTCGGGAAGTGGCCAACCCAGGTGGCTACAAACCTAAAACCTTTTACACTTCTGGGGCCCGTATCCCTCTATTCCCATGCTATTGATGTATTTGTCAAGACGCCCCTTAAATGTCACTATCGTAGCTGCTTCCACCTCCTCCGGCAGCAGGTCGAAGTCACTCAATACTCTGTGCAAAAAAACAACTTCTCTCGCACATCTCCTCTAAACTTTGCCCCTTGTACCTATGTCCCCTAGTGTTTTACTCTTTCATCCTGGGAAAAAGGTCCTGACTATCCACTCTGTCCATGCCCTTCATAATTTTGTAGACTTCTATCAGGTCGCCCCTCAACCTCCGTCGTTCAAGTGAGAACAAACCGAGTTTATTCAACCGCTCCTCATAGCTAATGCCCTCCATACCAGGCAACATCCTGGTAAACCTCTTCTGTACCCTCTCCAAAGCCTCAACATCCTTTTGGTAGTGTGATGACCAGTATTGAACACTATATTGCAAGTGTGGCCTAACTAAGGTTCTATACACTGCAGCATGACTTGCCAAATTTTATACTCAATGCCCCAGCCGATAAAAGGTAAGCATGCCGTATGCCTTCTTGACTACCTTCTCCACCCACTTTGTCACTTTCAGTGACCTGTGGACATGTATACCCAGATCTCTCTGCCTGTCAATGCTCTTAAGGATTCTGCCATTTACTGCATTTCCATCTCTTTAGACCTTCCAAAATGCATTACCTCACATTTGTCCGGATTAAACTCCATCTCTCCGCCCAAGTCTCTAACCGATCTATGTCCTGCTGTATCCTCTGACAGCCCTCATCGCTATCTGCAATTCCATCAACCTTTGTTGTCCGTAAACTTACCAATCAGACCAGTTACATTTTCCTCCAAATCATTTGTATATACTACAAACAGCAAAGGTCCCAGCACTGGTCCCTGTGGAACACCACAAGTCACAGCCCACACATAATGAGTTATAGAATATTTACACTTTGTAAGCAGAGGGAGTGCACAACTCTCAGAGTCAATGTTGTGAGCAAACTGCATGCACCTCACTTCAGTTTCCAGGCTCTGGTGACCCATCACACTTCCGTGTTCTGACCCACATTGGCTCCTAGTCCAGCAATGCCTATTTTTAGATATAAAAGTTTTCATCCTTGTTTTCAAAGCCTTCCAGGGCCTCATCCCTCCCCATCTCTAGCCTTCTCCAGCTCTGCTCCTGCAATTCTGGGCTCTTGTGCATCCCCAGTTTTTATTACTCTAGCTTTGGCAGCTGTCCCTCCAGCTGCCGAGGCCCTAAACTCTGGAATTTCCTACCTAAACCTGCCTCCATTCTTCACTTCTTGCTTCCTTTAAGAGGCTTTTTTAAACTACCTGCATGCCAAGTTTAACATTTTCATGATGTGGCTAAGTGTCAAATTCTGTTTACCCCTGTGAAGTGCCTTATGATGTTTTACTTTGTTAAAGGCACATATAACTAACTACATGTTGCTATGCTAAAGGTACTTGGAGGAACTAGAAATTAATGGTATTCCTGAAATTTTGCTGATTTTGTCCTTCTCAGTGGCGAAGCTACAGAACTGGAAGCTTTGTCAAAATAACCTTGGTGAGTTGCTGCAGTGCATTTTGCAGATAGTGCATACTGCAGCAATAGTATAATGGTGTTTGATATTGATTCCAATAGCAGGAGCATCAATCAGATGGACTGCTCTGCCCTAGATGTTGTTGAGCATCTTGAATGTTGTTCCAGCTGCACTTGACCTCAGCGAGTGCTGAGTTCCATGACATTCATGATTTGAGTTTTGTAAATAGTGGAGAGGCGCTAGAGGATCTGAAGGTGAGCCACTTATT
Source organism: Scyliorhinus torazame (assembly GCF_047496885.1). NCBI lineage: Eukaryota > Metazoa > Chordata > Chondrichthyes > Carcharhiniformes > Scyliorhinidae > Scyliorhinus > Scyliorhinus torazame. Next base: position 223,191,364 of record NC_092717.1, read on the forward strand.
TCAGATTATCTAACATTTATTCTCCTTGTCGTCTCTGCATTGATCAGGCTGACCCAAATAGGCTTCCTTGACAGTGACCGTGCCATTGAAGGGCAGGAGGAGGGGGGCGAATGGACATTTTCTTGCTGGAGATGTTCATTGCCTGCCATTTGCTTGGTGCTAATGTTACTTGCTAACCAAGTCGTCATGGCACCATGGAACTGATTAAAGTTGCTGAGGTGAGGATCTATTCCTGATTATATGAAGAAAATTTAATTCAGCAGCATCAGACAGCAAAATAGGAATGTAGTGCTTAACAGTTTTCGACTATTCAAATGAAGTTGTATTCCATTGTCAATGTGGCGCAGCATCAATATATTTACATCAGCTTTTAATCAATGTAATTTTTGTAAAGCAGAGCTCTGGATCACTTGATTCTAAAATCAATAACATACAAAAATATTTTGTCAGTTTAAAGGTTTAACTGAAGGATGTTTGAGTAAAGTTTACACATCAATAACCTGCTTTTTCACTACAACGGCAGGCATGACCAAACGGGTCTTCAAGATTGTGAAAAATTATCATAAAGATATAGATTGTTTCCAGTAGTTGGTGGGACTGTAACAATCGGGCACAAATTTAAGTTCATCTCAAAGAAATAAAATGAGTGGGTTGGGGGTGGGGGAAAATCACAGGTAGTTCATATTTGCAATTCTCTGCTGCAGTGCCCAAATTATCCTTGTGTCCCTCCTTTTTTTTCCTTGTGTTTCTTGAAGGCTTCTTTCTACTTAACACTCTATTCCTACAATACTGAACATTTCAACTACTTTCTGAGATATGGTTCCACAGCAATGATGACCCTGTAATACCTCAACCAATGGTGTTGTCTCTGTTCAAGAACATAAGCAATGAGTCTGTGCAAGCTTTCTGACTTGGGAGAATTACAGCTCGGCTAATCCTGTTTTCACCTGATATTCATCCAGATATGTGCGCTTCCCCACTGAGATCACTATCTGTTTATCATGAGTTAAAATCCTTTCTATGCCAATATTCCCTACTACCAATGTAGATTCAGGAACCCCTGAATTACTTTTGAGCTGTAGTTACTGTTTTGCAGGAAAAGGTAACAATCAGTTTGACAACAGTGAAGAGCAGTAACGTGATTGAGTTGGTTGTGTTGATTTATGGGTGAATATTGACGATGACACCAGGAAAAAGTGCCAAGCAACCTTAGGCCACCCGAATATGCAAACGGGGCCTCAGTTTAGTATCAAAGATGAACTTCAGACATTGTGTTCTGCAGTGAAGCATTGATCTATATTATATGTTCAAGCCCTAGAGTGGGGCGCTAATCTATATCTATATTCCTCTGACTCAAAGAAGAGAGAATGTCACTGAGCCAAGCGGACATTTCATCCCCCTTGAATGTAACAAGTTGCTTGTACTAAATATCTAGTTTTCACTGGGATATTTCTACATAGGAAATTCCCTTTCTTGTCAAACGTCCTTGGAACGTGCTGTCGCTCGTCCTTGGGGGGAGATGGTGGCATTGTGGTAATGTCACTGAACTAGCAATCCAGAGGCCCAAACTAATCCTCTGGGAGCATGGGTTCAAATCTCACCATGGCAGCTGGAGGAATTTAAATTCAATAAATATATTTGGAATTGAATGCTGTCCTCAGTAAGATGACCATGAGGCTATCCTCGATTGTTGTAAAAATGTATCTGATTCACTAATGCCCCTTAGGGAGGGAATTCAGCCATCTTACGAGATTAGACTTACATTTAATTGCAGACCCACAGCAACATGGTTGACTCTTATTTACCCACTGAATTCAAGAATTGGGGATGGCCAACAAATGCTATCCGTGCCAGCGATATGTTATTCTCTAAGTCTGAATGAAGTCTGAAGACTTTTACAGTTAACAAGCTCTTTATTCAAAGGGTTTGTTCTGTTTCCAGAGCTCAACTAGATGTAAAACAGTCAAGAGGTATGATCAGTGAAACTAAAGTAAACTGCCTATGCTGAGCTGTCTCTCTGTGCTGCTGCTCCCTAGCTCTGTGCTTCTCAAAGAGGCAGATCCTACCTTGGGCTCGACCCTTTATACCTGTCTCTGATGCTGCCCTCTAGTGGTGCTGTGACTGTTACATCTGGTGTATGTGCAGATGTATGTACAGATCACTACACCGCACCCCCCCTCCTTTTGAGTTGATATGTTTCCTAAACTGATGCAAGAAAACGGTACAGAACAAGTGGTGAGAATAAGCAAATCTGCACACTGCGAAAACGATAAAGTTATACAGAAACAATTAACAGTATTATGAGTCCATCATAAGAAATGTTCATATTCGTCTTGTGGGTGTGTTGAAGTGTTATTACAAATCCAGCCGGTCGGGTGCCTTACGGCTTCTGCTGGAGCGTCGTAACGGTGGAGGTGGGGGTGACGGTTTGATGTCATCAAGAGTACTGTCTGGTGTTGTCTGGCTAGGAACGTCCTGTGAACTAATGGACTTGGTCAAGTCCAGTGTGGGGAACACCGGCGTCGTAGGCCGAAGCATTAACAGATCCCGGCGGTTGCGGCGAAAGAGTACTCCTACCGACAACTTGACAATGTAGGACCGCGGTGCCTCCTGCCTGATCACCGTGGCTGGCTCAGACCATCCGTCTTCTAGTTCGCTGATCCTGACGATGTCCCCCATGTTCAGTGGCTTGAGTGGGATCACATGTTGATCGTAGTATTGTTGTTGCTTGGACCGTAGTACCCGCATTTTTCGAGTACCAGAGCATTATCGGGGTTTCGGAATTGAATCGCCGGTAGGGTTGTCCGGGTGTTCCTGCCAAAGAGCATCTGCGCTGGCGACAGTCCTGAGCTCAATGGGGTTGCTCGGTAGGATAACAGTGCTAGGTTGATGTCCGAGCGTGAATCTGTTGCCTTGCTAATAAGCCGTTTAACGATGTGGACACCCTTTTCCACTTTCCCATTTGACTGTGGGTAGCGCGGACTGGACGTTACACGCCGAAAGCTGTATCGGTCTGAGAACTCTTTCCACTCCCAGCTCGCGAAGCAGGGACCATTATCTGACATTACCTCACGCGGGATTCCATGTCGCGCAATGTCTCCTGGCACGCCTTGATGACAGATGACGACGTGAGATCATGAAGTTTCATTACCTCCGGATAGTTTGAGTAATAGTCCATGATCAAGACGTAATCACATCCTGTGGCATGAAATAGATCAATGCCCACTTTTGTCCACGGCGCCATTGTGAGTTCATGTTGCTGCAGTGGTTCTTTACACTGTGTGTGTTGATGTCTTTGACAGGTGTCACATGTCATGACCATGTCCGTTATGTCTTGATTCATGCCGGGCCAGTACACAGCCTGTCGTGCTCGCCTTTTGCATTTCTCAATGCCTAGTTGGCCTTCATCAATCTTACGTAGCATCTCGATGCGGAGTGTGGCCGGAATCACAATCTGCACATTGCGTAGCAGCAGGTCGACTTCAATCAGTTCTGGCTTGACATTCTGAAATTGTGGACATTGTCCCCTCGTCCAACCGTGCTGGAGTAGGTGCAGCACCCTCGGTAAGGTTGCATCTTTCTGCATCTCTTGTTGGATTAGGCAAAGCTTCTCATCCGAAGCAGGCAAATTCTTCATGCATAACTGTGTTTGGGCCTCGATTTCTCTGATAGGGGCTGACGGTGCGTTGTCAGTGCCAATGGATCGGGACAGTGCGTCAGCAATGGCAAGGTCCCGCCCTGGGGTGTATATTAAGGCAAAATCGTACCTTCACAGCTTCATCATGATGCGCTGCAGACGAGGTGTCATGTCATTTAGATCCTTGTCTATGATGTGGACCAACGGTCTGTGGTCGGTTTCCACTATTAACGTGGGCAGGCCGTAAACATAGTCATGGAACTTCAGAATTCCAGTGAGGAGTCCAAGACATTCTTTTTCGATCTGTGCGTATCTGCACCCAGTTTGGGGTCATGACCCTGGACGTATATGCCACCGGGACCCAGTCAGACTGGTCGTCCTGTTGGAGGAGAACGGCGCCAATCCCGTCCTGGCTGGCGTCAGTGGAGATCTTGGTGGGTCTGGTTGCATCAAAGAAAGCAAGGGTTGGTGCCCTCATTAGTTGCTGTTTTAGATCCACCCATTCCTTTTGGTGACATTGTGTCCACTCAAACGCAGTCGTATTTCGTAGGAGATTGCGTAAAGCTGCCGTCCGTGCGGACAGGTTTGGGATGAACCTGCCGAGGAAGTTGACGAAGCCCAGAAATCTTAGCACCGCCTTCTTGTCATGTGGCGTCTTCATGGTCCCGATTGCAGCGATTTTCGCCTCATCAGGGCTGACACTCTGAGATGATATGGTATCACCACAAAAGGTTACAGACTCCTTCGCAAATGTGCATTTTGCCTGGTTCAGTTTCAAACCATATTTATGAATCCTCTGAAACACCTTCAGACGACAGAGGTGTTCTTCTTCAGTGGTGGACCATACGATGATGTCATCCACATAGACTCTGACACCCTCGATGCCCTCAGTCATTTGCTCCATTATCCTGTGGAAAATCTCTGACGCAGAGATAATGCCAAAGGGCATGCGATTGAAGCAGAAACGTCCAAATGGCGTGTTGAACGTGCACAGTAATCTGCTCGAATCATCGAGCTGTATCTGTCAAAACCCCTGCGAGGTGTCGAGCTTGGTGAAGATATAAACATTCGCCATCTCAGACGTGATCTCTTCACTCTTGGGGATGGGGTAGTGTTCCCGGCTAATGTTCTGGTTCAGATCCTTCGGGTCTATGCATATGCAAAGATCTCCAGAAGGTTTCTTAACACAGACAATGGAGCTAACCCAGTCAGTCGGCTGTGACTCGCGATATGACGCCTTGTGACTGCAGTCTATTGAGTTCCGCTTTCAACTTCTCCCACAGTGGAGTTGGAACCATCCTGGGCGAGTGAATGACTGGTTTGGTGTCTGTCTTCAGCATGATTTTGTACTGGCAGAGTAAGGTGCCCATGCCTTTGAGTACGTCAGGGTATTCTTGTAGCATGCTGTGAATTTTAGCTTCCAGGCTTGATGGATCCTGGGTGTGCATGTAAATGCGTTGCACCAGCCGCAGGTCTTTGCAGGCCTGAGCGCCTAACAGTGATGATTTGTTGTCATCTGCAATCTCGAATCGTAGCTGCTTGCGTATCATCTTGCTGTCCACCCGGAGATGGCACGATCCCTTTGAGGCGATCTGATTGCCGTTGTAGTCCTTCAGCCGACATGCAGCGGATATTATTTCATGGTCTCCTGGAATCGAATGGAGATCCTTGCTAGTGAGGAGATTAACTGAGGCCCCAGTGTCAAGCTTGAAGACTAATGGAAAGTCATTGACTTGCACAGTCGCAGTCCACTCACTGCTGGAATCAATGCTGGTGACCGGGTGAGGCTTGGCGATTGTTGCGTCATGTTCCTCGATTGTCTCGATCGTGTCCACAACAAGCGAGTTGTCGCAAGCGAGGTTGTCCTCGTCCGAGGAATACTCATCATTGGGTTTTTTGTGCTCCGTTGAATCTATGCTTTTTACATTGAAGTTCATGTGTTTCTGTCTAGTTGTCTTCATTAGCAGTGCAGCTCTGCACTGTGAGGCAAAGTGATTGTATTTGCCACACTTTAAACATTGTTTTCAGAAGCTGGACATTGCCCTTTTAAGTGGGCATGTCCGCAGTGAGAACACATCATGACGCTGTCCCTCCACGCTCGTGCATGCGCAGTAGGCCTTTCTTCCGTGTCAAATCTTCGGGAGAACTGCGCATGCGTGTGGCCTGCATCCAGGTTCGTGCGCGGGGATTGCCGCTAGAGGAGCGCCTTCTGGACGCCTGGGCCACCATTTTGACGGGCTCGACCTAGTGGTGAAGGCCTTGGTCCCGGTAAGTAAACTCCTCATATTCTTCTTTACTTTTTTCATAAGTAGAGCATCTTTGCATGGCTGTTTCTAGGGCTAGGTCTTTTCATTTAAGTAAGGATTTTCTAAGTCCCTCATCAGATATACCACTGACTATCTGGTCTCTGAGGAGGGAGTCACGGAGGTTTTCAAAGTTGCAGGATTGAGCTAGTAATTTTAAATCCGTTACAAAACTGCTGAAAGATTCTCCCGGTTTCTTATCCATCCAGTCCAAGTTGGTGAATATTCTGCATTGGCTTCCCTTCCCACCTTTAAGTCATTCCTTATGGAGAGTCTTTCACCCCCTTTGGGCCCTTTGATTTTTGCATCTGAAAGCTGTCCCTCCAGAACGTCATCTGAAAAGGCAATATCAGGATCCAAATGTGCATTGACAAGCCCAAGCTTTACCTGTCCACTATTTCTCTCAACCCTTCCACCATCTCTTGTCAGACTACTTATCTGGTATTAAATACTAAATGAGCAGAAATTACCTGCATTTAAACGCTGGGAACACCCACACCATTGTCCCCCCCCCACCCTTGCCACACACTCCTTGGCAGTGATTCCATCCCCCTCCATAACCAGTGTTTCAGACTGCACAGGCTGTATGCCTCAGCCCCCAATTTGACCCTGAGCTCTTTTTTGCACCTGCCTCAGACTGTTTGGAAAGAAACCGTCAACCATTCATGCCTTGGATATTTACAAACTTGACTCTTCCAATGCCCTCCTGATTGTCTCCCCTTTTCCAGTCATCATAAACATGAGTCCGTCTAAAACTCTGCCTGCATTCCAACTTTTACAAGGTCTATTTATAGGAACATAAAATAGGAGCAGGAGGAGGCTATTTGGCCCTTTAAGGCTGCTGCGCCGTTCATTATGATCGTAGCTGATCATCCAATGCATCGCCTGTTGCTGCCCACCCTCCCCCATATCCTTCAGTCCCTTTCGCCCAAGAGCTATCTCTAATCCTTTCCTCCCCCCCCCCCCCCCCCCCCCCCCCCCCCCCCGGTGACGACCAGCTTACAGGTCACCCAACCATGCTGCTACCCCCGATGGCGATGCCGACCACCACTCCAGCAAAATTTGTCGCCGTGCAATCAGAGGCGAAGGCAATGACATTGGCCTTCCTCCTCTCCATGCGCTCCGGTTTCTCTGAATCCCCAAATATCACCACCAAAGGATCCGGGTCCACTCCCTTCTCCACTAGATTTTCTGCATCTTTAACACCTTTAGATAATCATCACTATTCTAACTCCACTTCGTAAAATTTATATTTTAAAATTGAGTTTCAAAGCATGTGTCCATTGCCACATCTGTACGCCAAGAACACACAGATGCAATACACTTTTCAGAACTGAATCTTTCAAATCTCTCCACTTTGCAGAGATCATAATTGTCTTCCACAGCTGTAGGGGAAAAGGTAATTGGCATGCAGCCACCGCTAAGTCTGAATGAAGTTCTGCGTCTGCCTGAATGCTGTTGGTACAGCTTCCCTGTGTTTGTAGTGTAATAACCCTGGTATGGAGTCCTGTGGCTTTACAGCCTGGCCTCTATCCTTCATTGAACTTCATGCGCTCAGTTAAATTAGTGTTGAGGTACTAAATTAATATGTTGTTTATGTCTTCACAAAAGGGGAGGTTACTGCCAGTGCTACAGTAAGAGAAGGGTCAAGAAATTGAGTAGATAAAAGTAGAAAGTCAGCACTTGGGTTGCTTGCTGAGGGTATTAAGGGTGGGAATAGCAGAGGCTTTAACCACCTTCCTTTGATATGGGAGTAATGCTGGAAGATTGCAAATGTTATACCCGTAAATGTTAACTTCAAAGAAGAAAGGGATAAGCTAAGTATATTGCATAAGAACCATAATTCAACACAGAATTAATTGTCACTTGGAAAGGCATGAATTAATAAATGATAGCCGTGACAGATTTGTTACAGGCAAATTTGATTGAGTTCTTCGAAAACACAATAAGAAGATTGAGGTTGGTGTGGTTGATGCTGTATGTCTGGACTTTCAAAAGATATTTAATGAAGTGTCACATAATAGACTTATTTGCAAAATTGAAGCCCATGGTTTTAAAGGATGTAAGGCCAGAAAAAGTCATAATTGGCTAGGCACAGGAAAGAAATTAGCCTGGTGATTTGGTATTAGGACTATTTAGTGAAGAGGATAGTCGCAAGCTTCATTAGGACTTGGATAGATTGGTGAAATGGGCAGACTTTATTCGCAGGATATGGGAGTTGCTGGCAAGGCAAGCATTTCTTGCAAATTTCTAATTGCTCTTGAGAGGGTGGTGGTGAGCCACCTTTTTGAACTTCTGCAGTTAATGTTGTGAACTTACTTCCACGGTAATGTTAGGGAATGTTGTGAACTTACTTCCACGGTACCGTTAGGGAGAGATTTTAACCCAGCAGTGATGAAGGAAAGGTATATTTTCCAGTCATGACGGCAGTAACCAGATGGAGAGTTTGGCTTGGTGGAGTTCCCATGCACCTGCTGTCCTTCCACACAGTGAAGGTCACAGAATTAGGAGGCACTGTCCTTCCATGCACTAAATACATTACACTAAAGGGGCTGGTTTAGCACAGTGGGCTAAATAGCAGGCTTGTAATGCAGAACAATGCCAGCGCGGGTTCAATTTCCGTACCAGCCTCCCCGAACAGTGCCGGAATGTGGCGACTAGGGGCTTTTCACAGTAACTTCATTGAAGCCTACTTGTGACAACGATTACTATTATTATTAATACATGGGGCTGAATTCTCCGCCGTTGGGATTCTCTGTTTTGCCGGCAGCCTGAGGGGCTGCCCCAAAATGGGAGACCCCATTGGCCAGCCGGCGAAACGGAGAATCCCGAAGGCGTGCCACACCAGAACTCTGGTGCGGCGGGGTGGAGAAACCGGCCCATGGTATATGAAATTTATCACGCATACATGTGAAGTGACTCATTTTGGAATTCTCTGGCAATAGAAACTAAATGGTATGATTTTAGAAAGGCTCCAGGATCAGAGACTTGGGAGTTCACATATACCGATCTTTGAAAGTCGCTGGACAAGTTGAGAAGGCGGTTTAAAAAGCATATTGGATCTTGGGCTTTATGAATAGATGTAGAGCATCAAAGCAAAGAAAGTATTCCAAACCTTAATCACTAGTTAAGACACGGCTGAAGTACTGGGCACCACACTTCAGGAAGGGTAATGAAAATTTGGCCCATCCAAGTTTGTGTCAAACCTCTAAGAGTAATTTGGCTAGTTCCGTTCTCCCACCTTTTCCCCATAGATTGCGTGGTGGGATAGGGGGACTTGGTGGCTGTAGGTTTCTGGGGAAAAGAACAGAGAAACAGGACTCGTTCAAAGAGCTGATATAGATGTGTTGGGTAGAATGACTTTCATTTACGTTATATGATTCGGTGATAATATTTGCGACTTTTCTTTGCTTTATGTCATTGTAATTTCTTATGGAGGAAGGAACATGTGTTATGAGCATTTGCTCATGTATTAAAGGCTCCAATGTTCAGCTGAAATAGTGAGGTAATGCTGACTCTTTATAAATCATTGGTGTTATGGGGAGATTCTACAACACCAAGACAGGTAAATATACAAGTTAGATGCAGGAATAGACCATCTGGCCCCTCGAGCCAGTTCTATCATTCAATAAGGTTTTAGCTGATCTGACTGTGGCCTCAACTGCCCCCATACCCTTTGATTTCCTTCTCAACCAATATCTGCCCAACTTTGTCTTAAAAACATTGGCCTGTCTCGGGAAGAGTGTTCCGCCGACTCTGAACAATTTTGTCTTAAATAGAAGGGGCCTTATTTTTAAACTGTGTCCCTTCGTTCTAGTCTGTCCCACAAGGGGAAGCATCCACTCTGGCAGGTTCCCTCAGAATCATAGAATTTACAGTGCAGAAGGGGGCCATTCAGCCCATCGAGTCTACACCGGCCCTTGGAAAGAGCACCCTACTTAAGCCCCACACCTCCACTCTGTCCCCTTTATCCCTGTAACCATGTCTAACATTATTGGACACTTGAGGGCAATTTTTAGAATGGCCAATCCACCTAACCTACACATCTTTGGACTGTGGGAGGAAACCAGAGCATCTGGGTGAAACCCACGCACACACTGGAGAACATGCAGACTCCACACTGACAGTGACCCAAGCCGGGAATCGAACCTGGGACCCTGGAGCTGTGAAGCAACTGTGCTAACCACTATGTTACCATGCTGCCCCTTTGTATGTTTCAATAATGTCACTTCTCAACCATTTTTTCTAAATTTGGAATACCCAATACTTTTTTTTCCAATTAAGGGCAATTTAGCCTGGTAATTAACCTACTCTGCACGTCTTTTTGGGTTGTGGGAGCAAGACCCATGCAGACACGGAAATAATGTGCAAAATCCACACGGACAGTGACCCGAGGTTGGGATCGAACCCGGTCCTTGGTGCCGTGAGGCAGCGCTAACCACTGCGCCATCGCGCTGCCCGTCACCTTGTCATTCGTCTGAACTCCAATGGATGCAGGCCCAGCCTGTCCAACCTTTCCTCATGAGATAACCTTCTGTCCCAGGAATCAATCAAGTGAATGTTCTCCGAACTACTTCTAATTCAGTTAGCTCCTCCTTGAATAAGGAGACCAAAACTATTCTAGATGTGGCCTCACCAATACCCTTTCCAACTTTAGCAAAACATCCCTGCTTTTATATTCCATTCCCCTTGCAATAAACAACATTTCATTGCCTTGCTGATCACTTGCCATGCCTGCATACTAACTTTTTGTGATTAGGGTGGCACAGTGGTTAGCACTGCTGCCTCACAGCACCAGGAGCCTGGGTCCAGTTCCAGCCTTGGGTGACCGTCTGTGTAGAGTTTGCACATTCTTCCCATGTCTGCATGGGTTTCTCCGGGAGCTCCGGTTTCTTCCCACAGTACAAAGATGTGCAGGATAGGTGGATTGGACCATGCTAAATTGCCCCTTAGTGTCTAAAGGTTGTGGCGTTACGGGGATAGGATGGGGGTGTGGACCTTGGTAGGTGCTCTTTCAGAGGGTCAGTGTAAACTCGATGGGCCGAATGGCCTCTTTCTGCAATGTAGGGATTCTATGATTCCATTCCAACATATACCAGGATACCCAGACCGCTCTGCACCTCGAATTCTGCAACTTGTCTCCATTCAGATAATATGCTGCTTTTCTATTCTTCCTGCCAAAGTGGACAAGTTCACATTTAGTTGCTCTGAATGGAATACTTCTTATGGACTTGGCCAAAGCAATACAAATATGGGTGTCTTTTTGTTTGAGTTTATTTGGCGCAGATTTACAAAGCTGATGTTTTCATATATGCTGAAGCTTATCAAAAAAAGCCTTGTATAATTCAGCAGTAAATTATTCAGCTTCTTGTCGCCCAGTAAATCCCTGCAGTCATAATGTATTCACTTACACATACAAAGACATTCAATATATAAATGCAATCATATTTGCTCTGGAGTTTATTGCTTTCCTCATTTTATTTGTTGGAGTTTACTAAGAAACTATCAAATTATATTTGCTTCAAACTCTCAAGCCTGAACTGAACTGGATGACTGACCTTGGTTAGTCCTTGAAGCAAGATCTTGCTGTTTTCAATGTCTGTTGCAGTGTATTTTTAGGTGGTCTTTATTGTTTGCTCAGTTACTTCATATATTAACACACTATGGCAATGATAGGTGTTCATCCATGTAGCTTGTCCTGTCATTTGGATTCTCTTTTTAAAGTCCACATTTACGGTTTTGTTTATGTCCACTTTAGACTCAGCAGTGTGCTCTCACTCCTGAGTCTTACGGTTGTGCATTTCACTGCAATGGTGACTTTGGGTAGCACTGCTGTTTCACAGCGCCAGGGTCCCAGGTTCGATTCCCCACTTGGGTCACTGTCTGTGCGGAGTCTGCACATTCTCCCTGTGTCTGCGTGGGTTTCCTCCGCGTGCTCCAGTTTCCTCCCACAAGTCCCAAAAGACGTGCTGTTGGGTAATTTGGACATTCTGAATTCTCCCTCTGTGTACCCGAACAGGCGCCGGAATGTGGCGATCAGGGGCTTTTCACAGTAACTTCATTGCAGTGTTAATGTAAGCCTACTTGTGACGAGAAAGATCATCATTGTTACTCGTCAAATCTATTTCATTTGCTGTCAAATAATTGGGATGACCTGGGGTCAAACAGAAAATCATTTCCTTAATGATTCTCTCTATGATCCGATACAACAAAGAATAATCTACCATATTATTCTTCTAGTGAGACTTTTTTACACTTAAATACATAAAATGTTTGAGTCAACAGTTTGTTTTTGGTTGCATCTAATTGGCCAATAATCTTGCATTTGAAATCAATATATGAACAACTGCAATAGCTGGGTATAAATTAATTTTTGTAGTATTGCAAGAATGCCAATTCTCCTATTGCCAGCTCAATTATGCCTATAATGTGCATCAACAGTAAGGAGATAAATATGGCAGGAGTTCACTTTTTTCATCAGTGTTTTGTCAAATCATAACGTTAACAAATTAGTCTACATTGTGTCACTGTTCAGCATTTTCCAAAATATACTTTATGCATTTAAGGTAAATAAGTTTGTCAATGTCCAAACACTATATTCTAATACTAAAAGTAAAGGTGTGGAAGAGGAGAAGAAAATGAATTTAAGAGGGCAGGATTGTAGTGCTCGAGGGGGTTTAAGGAAATTGGACAGGGTGAGGCCATGAAGGGTTTTGGAAACAAATATGAGAATTTTAATTTGAAGTATTGAAGGACCAAGTGTCAAAATACATCAGCAAGGATAAGGTTGATGAATAAGAGGCCCTTGTTTCAGGATAGGAGTCAGGCAGCAGGGTTTTGGTGAGCTGACATTGGCGGAGAACGGGAGGCTGGCCAGGAGACCAAAGCACGTCTAAATATTTTGATAGTAGATGAGTTGTGGGACATTGGTATTGAGATGCAATTGGCAGGTTTTCTGGTGGAGGTCATGGGAACAAAAACTCGACTTGGGCTGAAAAAAACAAGTTTGCAAACACTTTCTTTAAGCCCATGAGTGTGTCTGGGTAAAGGAGTGTGTCTGGGTAAAAGAATGGAGTTATTAGCAAGATTAGTGAGTTTGTGATGGAGGCCAAAGACAGTAATTTTGATCTTTCCAATAGTTGGCTAGCTAAATTCAGGGCTTATCTAAAATTAGATATTGAAAAACAGTCTTAACACCATAGAGGCAGTGAAGGAGCTGAAGGTTAGAAGTGCACATCAGTGAACATGTTTTGAATGAAGTTCAGAGGGGGGCAGGGAGAGATCTTTCTTGAAGATTCAAGGTGATGCCAAGTGCAGGGATGGGAAGCAAATCTATTAGTCCAAGTCCCCTGGCTAGTATCAGAAAACTGAGGGGGAACAAACTGAATATTGGAGGTGTGTTTAACCATGTCAAGGTTGCAGGGGATGAAGAATGAGGATTATGCACAGTGCTGTTTGTTGGCAGATATCCAGTAGTTACAGACGCAACAAGGATTGTTTTTTATGCATCTAGTGTGATTCAGGATCACATGGTTTCAAACGCACTTTAATGCACACTGTATAAAACCTATGCTATTTTTAAGCAACTATTGTACAGTATTACCAGCAATTAATATAACCTGTCCCCTTTACAAAGTTCAAGCTGATCATACTTTTAATCTTTCAACCAAGTCTGAAGAAAATAAAGACGTGGTCGAAGGTTTCAGCAGTAGATAACTGAGGAAAAGGGTGGAAGCAGGTATTGTTACAGAACTGGACATGGGCTGTCTTAATGATGATGTGGATGGATGGCGAGAAGCTCATTGAGGGGTCGCTTCTTTTGCCAAACACCTTAACTCAGTGTTCCCTAGTTGTCAACCCTCCCAACAATGGGAATAGTTTCTCCTTCTGCACTCTGTCCAAGACCCTCATAATTTTGAAGATCTCCATCAAATGTCTGCTTAATTTCTTCATCTCTAATGAAATCAGCCCCAGTGCCTCAAATCTTTCTACATAACTGAAACCCCAGAATCATTCTCCTCAATCTTTTCTTCATCCTCCCCTATGTTGTATAAATGTTCAGCATAACATCCTTCTCTTGTGTCTCTGTTTATTTTCTCCATATTCACACCCTGGCCAAATTGCTGGAGCAAAGCCAGCTGGGATATTCTTCCCATTTGGACTGCTTTAAGTGTTGATCAAGAAAATGTTATTTGTGACTTTGGTTAGTGACATTTTGGTGCTGTGGAAAGGGCACAAATCTGAGAACAGACTGCATGTTTTAGGACCTACAGTGATTTTTTTTGTGTGAAGAAGATGGTGGTTTTGAAAGGGAAATGGACAGTAGCTGAAGGGTGAGAATCAAAGTATTATAGCTTGTGCTCAAGAAAGAACTCATATCTGGAATTATTCTTCTGAAATTCTTCAAATTTGGATTGGACAGAGTAATTCAGGACAGCACTCAACAAGGGAGAGGAATGCTCTGGTCATTTTTGTTTCTCTTTAATATCAAATCCTGTTGCAGATCTTGAGACAAATGAGATGTGTCCAAAAAGGACTCCTCCTTTAAGATTATGAAGACTAGGTAACATGCAAGAGATTGAAGAGAAGTACTAAGGAGGATTTGTGGCCAAAAGTATAAATGATAACCGTTCTTCTGCTTGGCATGAAGGGGGAAATGTAGTAAACAGGGTCAAGTTGGAGCTTGGTAAAGGAAAATTTGAACCAAATTGACCTGTTGTGGAGTGCTGAATCAGCCCAGCCTACTGTGCTCTGGGCAGAAATGATAATTGACTAGCTGATGAAGTTCAATTGAATCTTGAGAGGTTGACATGTTTCTGGGAACTATGATTCTTCTTACTGGTTGCCAGATAATCTTGTAATCAGTGGCCAAATGGATACAGGTGGCCTGGTTAACCTAGATGTGTACATTCTACTAGTGCACACTGCTGTTTCGGCTGCTTGGTGTTAGCTAGTTAAACAACAGGTGTACTTCTAAGTGCACTTGGAGTCCCTGAGGTTTATTTCCTGTAGACTTGCATCTTTCTTGGTTTATGAAGTATAATTTGTCCCTACAGGGACTGTATAAACACTCCATGTCAGGCCAGTGTTGACTTGGTTAATATTCAGACTTCTTAGATTTAACTGACGTCAGACAAATGAAATCACCACCATACTGAAAACTAATTTTAAAAATCCTAAACAATTTCCATTACAGAATGTCAATTGCACTTCTAAAGCTTTGAATGCAGCAAGAAAAATGCATTTTATTTGTTCTATTTTTCAGATAAAGGATGATCATATTGTTGCCTGAAACAGGCAGCTGAGGGGGAAAGGAACAAAAGCTGTAAAATGCCCAAATCTGGGTCTGCCAGAACAGCACAGACTGAAAGTTCTGATTGCACCAGCAATATGGTTGAAAAACAGACTGGAAGAAAGGTAAACCATGCTTTATAGTACAATCTTCTTGTAAACAGTAGGTTTGAATAACTGTCTTTGTATGTTTGTTATAACCGTAGATTTGCGCACTTGTATTTAACATGTGCAAATTTGAATGTATTAATTTGAATTTCCCATCTTGGGGGGGGGGGGGGGGGGGGGGGGGGGGGGGGGACTCCAACGTGAAGTCTCATTTTCAATGACCATTATTCAAGAAAAGAGTTTTTGTTTGATTCTGTGAGCTTTGCCTATTTGAATTTTGGTTGAGTATTGATTTCCTCGTCGGACTGAGGACCTTTATCTGACAGGAGTCAAACGTTTGACTGGAAGAGAGAATTCTTGCCGTCACATAGACATGTATTCCATGTCCTCCATGTTAGTTACCACTAATCTCTCATACTGAGGATACAATATTCAAAATAATAATGTTACTGCATTCTACATTTTTTGGATCGAAGCATTTATGGTTTTAGTACCAGGTATAGTTTTTCTTAAGTCTGCAGGGAGAACACATTATTATGTAAAGCAGCATACTACAATTTGAGTCGTTTTCACACCAGTCACGTAGACATAATTTCACACTTTTATTTTTTCCTGAGGTTCTGAAGCCAATTCTGAGTCACTGTATATGTACAGAATTCTAATCATTATGACAGGACACTCCTGCTAAGTGCATTTCAGAGCAAATGACATTGGAAAACAATGCATTTAATGTGTGCTACTTTTCAAAATGCAGGAATAACGCTGCCAAATAAGAAAACAAGTTCTGTTCTGAAATTCTCTTCATTCTTTGTGCTGGTGTGTTATACTGTCATTTCCAGGGGCTGGGGAGTGATTGTTATTGCTGAATTATGCAGACAGGCCCTAACCTGATCCGAACTGTAGGGCAAGCTGCCCCTGGAGGAATGATAGGAGCCAGTAACTCACCTCTTATTAAATCAAGCTAATTTCAGATGATCTTCTGACCATTACTATAAATTCTGAGAGACCTTGACTGACCTTTGGTTTCAACTCCATTTTCCTGCTGGCTCCCCATATTCCTTAATTTGCTGGAACATTCTGCCTTTCCCAGCCTTAAATGTATTCAATGATGGAGCATCCACAACATTCTGGGGCAGAGACAAAGATTCCAAAAAAGTTCAAAGATGTGTATGCTAGTTGGATTGGCCATGATCAATGCACGGGGTTGCGGGAATAGAGTGGGAAAGTGGGCCGAGATAGAGTGCTCTTTCAGAGGATCAATACAGACTCGATGGGCTAAATGGTCTCCTTCAGCACTGTAGTGATTCTTTTGATGCACATCCCTTTGAGTGAAGGAATTTCTCTGCATCAGTCCTTTACCCTGAGATTGTGCCCCATGTTTTAGATTCCTCAACGCAATGGAAACAATCTCTGTGTCCATCCTATAAAGCCTTTAGAATTTTGTAGGATTCAGTGACACACCTCTCGTTGTTCTAAACTCCAGTGAATATAGGTCTAATTTACTTGGCATCTCTTATCGTAGAACAATCATAGAATTTACAGTGCAGAAGGATGCCATTCGGCCCATCGAGTCTGCACCGGCCCTTGGAAAGAGCACCCTACCTACACCCACACCTTTCACCCTATCCCAGTAACCCCACCCAACTTTTTTTAGACCGTAGGGCAATTTAACATGGCCAACCCACCTAACCTGCACATCTTTGGACTGTGGGAGGAAACCGGAACACCCAGAGGAAACCCACGCAGACACGAGGAGAACATGCAGACACCACACAGACAGTGACCCAAGCCAGGAAGTGAACCTGGGACCCTGGAGCTGTGAAGCAACTGTGCTAACCACTGTGGTAGGACATAGGACATGGAGGACATAGTGTACATGTCTATATGGAGGACATGGAATACATGTCTATGTGCCCCCCTTGATCCAGATACCAATTTAGTGAACCTTCACTACACACCGTTAACTTGCATTCTCTGTAACTCCATGATATTGTTGGCCCGGAAGAAATAACGCATTCGTTCAGCATATTGGTTCCAGTCTTTAACACCAGCATCAAATGCATCTAACCACCCAAATAGAGGCATGGCAAATCTAGGAAATCCAAACCTGGGTCCAGAAAATCTGGGAGATTGCTCGACAAAAACCCAGTTTACTCCTCGTCGCCAGTTTAATAAGTATGTGCGAGTCCAAACCAAGTAAAAATGGAACAAAGATTTATTTACAGTATATTTCCACTCCCCAAAAGACTCCTACCAGGTACCTTTTTGGTCGGTGTCTTACTGGCCAGCCTTATATACTCTGGGTTCTCTAGGTAATTGAGATAACCCCCCCCCCTCCCAAGCAGGGGAAGATGAGCATTTCCACCCCGTAGGCACCTCGCGGGATATTACACGGACCATTCCTGAATGTAGTGAATTTTGGAAAATCATAGCTAGAGTATCCACTATCAAAAGAACAAAGAAAAGTACAGCACAGGACCACTGCAGCTATCTCTTTTAGAACCCGAGAGCATAGGCCGTCGGACCCCGGGGATTTGTCGGAATTTCATCCTTCAAGTTTCTCCAATACTATACATCTCAGCTGATAGTAAATTCCTCACTTATTTTAGCCCATCAGTTAGCATTTATTTCTAGTATGGAACTTGTGTCTTCTACTGTGAAGACAAACACAATATTTGTTTAATGCTTCTGCCATTTCCTCATTCCCCATGATAATTTTTCCTGCCCAACTTCAATACTAGATCGAAGATTGTGGAACCAACGAGCAATAAACTTATGTTTAGATGGAATCTATGGATAAATGTGAGGCTATCCATTTTGGTTGGAGGAATAAAAAGGCAGCTTATTATCTAAATGAAGAGAAACTTCAAAATATTTTGGTGCAGAGGGTCTACATGTCCTCATGCATATCAGGATATTGAACTTGGTCAGCCATGGCAGAGCAGGCTCGAAGGGCCAAATGGCCGCCACTTTTTTAAAAATATTTTTATTCGCCATACTTTCATTTTCGCCATACAAAGAGAAAAAAACAACAAAACAACCGTAACAATATAAAACCTAAAACATTGACTCATAGAACAAAAACGAACCCCCCTTAGCATTCAATGGCAAGCAACTCCCAAAGGTGCATAATAAACAAACCCCAAGAATTGTAGAACCCCTCCTTTGCCCCCCTCAGCTCAAGCTTCACCTTCTCCAGGGTCAAAAACTCCAAAAGGTCTTCCCGCCACGCTGAAGCACAGGGCAGAGAAGCTGACCTCCACCCCAACAAGACCCGCCTATGAGCAATCAGCGAGGTGAAGGCTAAAATGTCTTCCCCACACCCACCTGCGCCTCTAGCCGATCTGACATCCCAAAAGCGGCTTCCAGGGGACCTGGCTCCACATTGTATGTCGAACCCCCGAGATAGTGCTAAATACCTCCCTCCAATAATTTTCCAGCGTTGAGCAGGACCAAAACATATGAACATGGTTTGTGGGACCCTTCCCACATCACTCACAGACATCCTCCATCCCCTCAAACAGCCGGCTCATCTTTGATTTAGTGAGGTGCACCCTATACACAACATTTGCCCTTCGAGCCTGCTCCTCCATCCTCCAGGGACACCCTACCGTCCTCTAGGATCCTTCCCATAAATCACCGATACAACCCACCTTCTCCAACACCCCCGCTGACCATACCGCCTCTAACTATGTTATCGGGAAGGTTGGGAAAACCTTCCTTGCAAAATCGCGAGCCTGCAGATACCTAAACCCTTCCCCCTGCTCCAACCCGTACTTCTCTCCAAACTCGCAAATCATCCCCCAAGAAACAGATCCTTCATTTCCTTATTCCCCCTCTCATCCATCTCCAAAACCTTGCATCCATCCTCCCCGGCTCGGACCCATGATTCTCTCTAATCAGCATCCCCCTTGACTGGGCCCCCATCTTAAAGTACTGCTTAAACTGTCTCCAGATCTTCAAAGTGGCCACAACCACCGGACTCACTGAATACATGCCCGGTGCCAACGCGAGCGGCGCCGTTGCCAGCATCCACAAACCTGACCCCTTACACGAACCCTCCTCCATCTTAACCCATCGGGATTCCCCCCTAACCCAGCCCTGCATCTTCTCCGCATTAGTAAGTTTGGGAGGACTAGCACCCTCTCCCTGCCTGACGCACTCTCTGCAAGACCACCCTCCTAACCCTGACCACCTCTTTCCCCCCTCCCCCCGCCAAAATAAACGAGGTGACCAATTTGTCCACCCCCTTGAAGAAAGATTTCAGTAGGAAGACCAGCAGGCACTGAAATCGTAACATAAATCACAGTAACACATTCATTTTAATTGCCTGCACCCGACCTGCCAACGACAGAGGGAGGTTGTCCCACCGTGCAAGATCGGCCTTCACCCTTCCCACCAAACTAGTAAAATTATACCTTCGGAGCCCACCCCAGTACCCCAGCCCACCGCGCCACCTGCATTCCCCAGTACCTAAAGTGGGTTTTGCTTCTATTTTTTATGTATGTTTGTATGTAATCACAGCAAGTTAGTATGCAGATGAAACAGTTAATAAGGAAGGCAAATAGAATTCTGATGTTCATTGCTAATGGAATAGAGTATAAAAGTAGGAAAGTGCTGTTGCTGCTATATAGGGCATTGGTGAGACTGTATCTGGAATACTGTGCACAGTTTTCATTCCCTTGAGGATGGATTTAAATTAATTAGAGGCGGTTCAGAGAAGGTTCGCTAGATTGATTTCAGGGATGAAGGACTTGTCTTATGAAGAAAGATTGAGCAGTTTAGGCCTCTACTCACTGGAGTTTAGAAGAATGAGAGGAGAACTAATTCAGGTATATAAGATGCTAAAGGGGATTGACAGAGTTGATGGAGAGTGGATGTTTCCCCTTGTTGGACATTCCAGAACGAGAAGCCATAGTTTTAGGCTAAGAGGTGGCAGATTTAATACAGAAATGAGGAGGAATTACTTCACTCAAAGGGCCGTGAATCTCTGGAATTTTCTGCCCCAGAGTACAGGGGGCAGGAAGGATATGAGGCCGAGGTTAGATCAACTGTGATCATATTGAATAACAGGGCAGGCACGAGGGGCTGAATTGCCTGCTCCTAATTCTTTTGTTCTTATGTATTGCTCCAAGAAACTGTCACAAAAACATTCTACAAACTCATTCTTGCCAATTTGATTGTCCCAGTCTATGAAGATGAAAGTCCCCCAAATTACACTTCCCTTGTTTCAGACTCCATAATTTCTTGTTTAATGCTCTGCCCAACAGTATAACTACTGTTTGGGGCCTAAAAACTACTCGCACCAATGATTCTTGCTAATCCTAACTATCCAACTATACTGATTCTACTTCATGATATTCAGATATTTTCTCATGTCATTTGCTTTCAGGGCTATCCCCCCCTCCTTCGCCATTCTGGTTGTCTTTTGGAAATATTGCGTACTCTGGAATATTTATTTCCCAACCTTGATCCCTTGTAACCATGTTTCTGTAATGGTGATTAAATATCAATCATTTATCTCTATTTGTGCCACTAATTCATCCATATTATTGCAGATGCTTCATGCATTCAGATAAAGAACCTCTAATTTTATTTAAAACATTTTTAAACTTCTATTCCCTACCTTATTCGCTAATGTATGTTTTTTGTTTAAACTCTGTCCTTTCCTGTCCCTCTATGCTTGTCTTTGCTCACATCACCACTGTTCCGATACTCCAACCTTTCTGTTTGGACTTCTCAGTCACCCGTTATCTCACCCCCATCCTCCTGTTAGTTTACAGCTGTATCCACAGCCCTAGTTATACAAGTGGCTAGGTCACTGGTCCCAGCCAGTTAAAATGGAGCCCATCCCAATAGAATAACTCTGTCTTCTTTGAGTACTGATGTCAATCGCCATGAATCAAAACCTCTTCTTTCCACTTTGAGACACCTGCTTATTTCTGTAATCTGTTTAAGTCTCTGCTAATTGGCATGTGGTTCAGGTAACAATCATAAGTGATCTCTTTTGATGTTCAGTGTTTTAATTTAGACTCTTAACTCCTCAAATTCTCTTGGGTAAAATGGTCAACTGTTTCCACATGGATCACGACAACTGGATGCTCCCCCTTCCACTCAAGTTCCTCTGCAGCCATGAACAAATGTCCTTAACCCTGACACTGGGCAGGCAACATGACCTTTGGAGTTCCTTGTCATGGCTGCAAAGAACAGTTTCAATCTCCTCTGACTATATTGTCTCCTATCACCACCATGTTTGTCTTGGCTCCACCCACTTGAATGGCATCCTTCACCATGGTCAATTCACTCATCCACCTTGCGGTCCTTCTCCTCATTCACACTGGCATCAAACACCTCATACCCATTGGACGAAGCCAGGGGGTCAGGTTCCTCCATAATTACGTGCTGGATTTCTATATCTGCCTGATCTGTAGTCACACCCTACTGCCTCTGAATGTTGACCAACTCTAAAGTTACCTTCCTAGCCCAAGGGGTGTGACCAACATCTGGAATAAGGTGTCCAGGAAATAGTCCCCCTTCATGAAGCATTGCAGTGTCCGCAGCTCTGTCTCCAGCCCAATGACTTTGAGCCAAAGTTTCTCAAATTGTAGACACTTAATGCAGATGTGTTTTCCCTTGATCACACTGGTATCCAGGAGCTCCAACATTCCACAGCTGCAACACATCATATGTCCTGTAATTTATATGTGTTAGTTAATTAATTACTTTTGCGTAATTATTAATAAACCCTATTACTCCCAGTAACTATTACTTCTGCTAACAAAACTTGATTATACCAATAAAACCTTGCAGTTATTAATAAATTACACACTTTTGAAAGTTGGGGGAGAAAAATACTAATCAACCAATCACTTATCCGTTTCCCTGTGACCTTGCACTTTGATCATTCTCTGAATACGGTTAGTACACAGCCCCCTGCTGACTCTGCTCTCTAATGGACACACGCCTCTCCTTCTGCATTCCCTAATGGACTCTTGCCTCTCCCTCCCCGCACTCCCGAATGGACTCTCGCCTCTTCTTCCGCACTCCCGAATGGACTCTCGCCTCTTCCTCCACACTCCCTAATGGACTCTCACCTCTCCCTCCCCGCACTCTCTAATGGACTCTCGCCTCTCCCTCCCTGCACTCCCTAATCAGTTGCCAACTAGCACGGAGTGTTAGGTGATCCTGACCTTCGCGCGGCCTCTGAGGCATCGAGGTGCCTGGATTTTATTGGGATTAAAAAATCACGTTGAGGGTGGACTACAGTAAGTAGACTCAACACGAGCTCTATCACTGATCATTGTAGAGCATTGCTATGTATTTAAAGAAAAGAAGTGCTGGAAATACTCGGGTCAGGCAGCATCAATGGGGAGAGAAGCAGAGTTAACATTTCAGAATTGTTGAAAGGTCATGGATCTGAAATTTTAACTCCACTTCCCTCATATACTGATGAAGTGCAGCTCATTACATTGCACATGATTAAGTTTCAGCAGGATTCACTTCATAAATCCTTGTTTTACTTGTGGAAACGGTGCTTTTTTTGTGAGCAGGAAACAAAAATGCTGAAAAAGTAAAGCTGAATCATCATGCATCTATTTAACCATACCTTCTGCTTTTTGTGGCCATTCTTCTCTTTGTGCTCTTTTACCTTTACTATCAGAAACTCTAATTTGAACATTAAATCTGTTACTTCATGAAAATATTTTTTGAAAGAAAGAAATGCACTGGATTCCTTTTGTCTATATACAGTTTCTTGTAAGAATTCAATTAAATTAATCAATTGTTCAGGACAATTTTGGACTCATGGAAAAAGGCGATTGTTTTCACACTTTTTATTCTTAGATTTATTGAATGTTTGAAACTTAATTTGAAAACACCCACTCATCATGGTGTACATGTATGAAGCATTAGATTTGCATTTTCCATTTGTGTTTTAGATTTGTGCAATAAAGGTGTAAAGCTATACTTCAAATTGGTGGCCGTTTTCCCTTTGAAATGGAAATCCGGATTTTATTGCCAAAATACTAATTTTTGGTATCTGGAATACTGATTCCTGTTGGGAAAAGTTGGCAGCTCTGTAATGGACCTTCGTCTCTCCCTCCCCCCACTTAATATAATAATAATAATAATCACTTATTGTCACAAGTAGGCTTCAATGAAGTTACCGTGAAAAGCCCATAGTCGCCACATTCCGGCACCTGTTCGGGGAGGAGGCCGGTACAGGAATTGAACCCATGCTGCTGGCATTGTTCTGCATTACAAGCCAGCTCTTTAGCCCCACTGTGCTAAACCAGCCCCTACTTTCATGGACTCTCGCCTCTTCTCCCCCCCCCCCCCCCCCCCGCCCCGGGTCCACCGCCGCCCGATCTAATGGACTCTACCCTCTTCTCCCCCCCCTGCGCTCTACCGGGCTCTCGTCTGCCCCCCGTTCTAATAGGCTCTCGCCTCCTTCTCTCTCTCTCTCTCTCTTTCCCCCCCCCCCCCCCCCACTGCTCTAATAGATGTTCTAGACCCTACTCTTACAGCTGCAATGTTATGTACTTGGCTAGCCTTCTGCTTTATGGAGACCCCAATAATTGATAATTGGGATGTAGGTGATCAAGCTGCGGTTGAATATTGAATGAAATTTGTTATTCAAACGTTATTGCTAGACAAGTGACAAATTGTATCTGCCGCATGCTAGTTCAAGCGTTTTGTCTTCCACTGGAGACTTGCATTGGCTGTTCTGTTCCATTATTAGTTATGAATTGAGCTGAGCACTGTATTAGTCAGCAAGCAATCCCACCTCTGACCTAATAAGAGAGGGGAGGTCATTGAAAAAGCTGGAGATTGTTGCGCTGATGCTGCTATGGTGTGGAACTCCGCCAATGGTGTCTTGGGACTTCAGAGATTGTACTCCATGATATCTGAACTATATTCAAATTTGATTGTCAAATATCTAGCAACTGTTGTAATGACTATTTTCTCATTGACCTCAGTCTTGCAGGAGCTCTGTACAAATACTGCCTTGTGCCCTTCACAATGAGAACACCCTCCATTGTGTTGTGTGGCACCACCACAGTGCTAATTAGAATAGATTCAGAATAGATCTAATAGCTCAACTGGGCATTCATGAGGTATTGTGGTGTGCCAGGAGTAATTAAATGATATTCCACCACAAATTATAACCATAAGGTCCAGCATATACTTACCATCAAGGCAGGTGCCCAACCTTGGTTCAGTGAGGAATATAGAAGAACACGCCAGAAGGAGCACCAGGCATATCTAAATAAGAGGTACCAACCTGGTGAAGCTACTACACGGGTACGGGAAACAGCGGAAGCCACATGCTTCAAGCGAAGTGATCCTACTACCAATAGCTCAGAGTTGCTACATCCAGTTGTGATTGGTGGTGCACATTTAAACAACTAATGGGAGAGGGGGTGTTCCATTAACATGCCCATTCTGAGTGAATCCAAGAGTGCAAAAGACAAAAAGTTAAAGCATTTATGGCCATCTTCAGCCGGAAATCTAAAGCAGATGATCCATCTCTACCTTCTCCTGAAGCCTCGACTATCACAGAAGCCAGCCCTCAGCTAATTTGATTCACTCTGCATGTTATCAAGTAAAGGCTGAGTACATTGGAAACCGCAACGATTGTAGACTCTTGACAACTTCCCAGTTGTAATGCTTGAAGACCCGTTCTTCGTAACCAGCTGTGCCTCTGGCAAAGCTGTTCCAGTACAACTCAACACCGACATTTACAAAATAACTTGTTAAATTCTCTGTGTATGTCCTGTCCATGAGGAGCAGGGTAAATCCATGTCGGCCAGTTGCTGCCATATCTCATCTACTCAATCTGTGAGAGATGGAAGGTTTCATTGTCGTTTTTCATTTTTTCTACCAAAACAGTATATACTTATTAATAATCTGCGCACTAGTCCTTCCTTTCGTTCTACCAGGAACAGTGGGCTGCAGACCTCACTACAGTCTTGGTTCAAATAATCTGCGCACCAATCCTTCTTTTGGTTCTCCCAGGAACAGTGGGCTGCAGACCTCACTACAGTCTTGATCCAAACATGGAGAAAACAGCTGAATGTCAGTCGTGAGATGAGAGTGAAAACAGAATATGCTGAAACTACTCAGCAAAGCAAGCAGCATTTGCAGAGCAAAAAACAGAATTAACATTTCAGGTTAATAACCATTCAACAGAACTAACCAAATTAAACGTTAACTCTATTTTTCTCCCTCGGAAGATGCTGTGTATGTCCAGCATTTTCTGTAATTATTTCCGATTTCTAGCATGTGCAGCTTTTTGCTTGTCTGAGGTGAGTGACTGATCCTGACATCAGAGCAACATTTGACCAAATGAGGCATCAAGGAGCCCTCGTAAAATTGAAGCCTGTGTTATCGACGGGAGGGCGATATCTCTTCACTGGCAGGAGTTATACCTAGCACAAAGGAAACTGGTTGTGTGTGTTGTAGGCCAATCCTCTCAGCCCAAGAACACCACTGCAGGAGTTCCTCAGGGTGATGTCCTAGGTCAATCACCCTCCATCCATCATAGGCTCAAAAGGGGCGGAGTTCACTATCCACAATGTTCAATTTGATGTGTTGGGTGTTCTGGATCACATACAGGTCACCAACACTTGAAATAGTGCAACACTATTTTATTGAATCATTAACTGTTTAAACATAGTTATGATGTGGAGATGCCGGCTGTAAACATACTTAGACTGTGGGTTAATACGATACTAGCTTTAACTAAAGATCTTTGCCTTGTCCTAACCAGTCGATGCACTCAGCACATGGTGAATGTCTGTGTTGCAGGCTGAGAGCTCTGTCCTCCTAGCTAGCTGCAACTCGAATGAGCGGGAACTCTGATGCTCCCTGTCTTTATAGTGCGTGTGCTCTCACTGGTGATTGGCTGCGGTGTTGTGTATGTTGATTGGTCCCACTGTGTGTCCATCAGTGTGTGTCTGCACCATGATATACTGGTGTATATTATGACACAGTTTTATTTTCAACTCCTTAGATTCTGAAGTCCCTGTCCATATGCAGCAAGACCAGGGCAGCATTTGAGCTTGGGCTGATAAGTGGCAAGTAACATTCGCACCACACAAGTGCTAGGCAATGAACATCTCCAACAAGAGAGAACCTAACCATTTCCCCTTTGACAACAGCATTATCATCACTGAAGCCCCAACTATCAGCACCCTGGATTTCACCACTGACTAGAAACCTAAATGGACCAGCCACACACATACTGTGGGTATAAGAGCAGGTCAGATATTGGATATCCTGTGACGTGTAACTCACCTCTGTGATTCCCCATAATCTTCCAACATCTAGAAGGCATAAATTGGGAGTGTAAGGGAATGATCCCTACTTGCCTGATGAGTGTAGTTCCAACAACACTCGAAGCTACCCATCCAGGACAAAACCCGTGCAACAACTTTTTAACATTCACTCCCTCCACCAACACACGGCAGCTATAGTGTGTCCATCTTAGAAGATGCGCTGCAGCAACTCACCAAGGTTTCTTCAACAGCACTACCCAAACCCTCAATCTCTGCTACCTAGAAGGATAAGAACAGCAGGTGCATAGCAATGCCACCGACAAGTTTCCTCCAAGTCGCATAACATCCTTGTTTAGGTTGTCTTTGCTTGTAATCTATGATTGTGTAAATAAATACTTATGAAAGTGTGCAAAAAGTGGCCCCTGTTATATCCTCCTTCAACTGACTTTCCCGAGTAGACCAAAAATGTGTTTGGCAATTTTTCACACTGTCTCGAAGATGTTAATGCAATAATTACACTGAAATAGCTTGGCTAGAGCAGCAACTCATCTTGGTGCATGGAATGTTATTAGGCCACATAACCTTTGTTCTGTCCAGCTGCCTTTTGACACAAGGTAGAGTAAACCAGATTAGCTGTGCACTAGCTTTTATAATGCCCGGGGCCTTGGTAGGAGGGTTAAGTCCTGTAAAATTGCCCTATAGCCATCTTTTACTGAAGATGCTTGGAGACAGCAGAGGATGTTGAAAGTGATCTAAAGAAAAATTTAAGGGCAGCACGGTAGCACAGTGGTTAGCACGGCTGCCTCACGGCGCCGAGGATCCAGGTTCGATCCCGGCTCTGGGTCACCGTCCGTATGGAGTTTGCACATTCTCCCCATATTTGCGTGGGTTTCTCCCCCACAACCCAAAGTTGTGCAGGGTAGGTGAATTGGCCACGCTAAATTGTCCCTTAATTGGAAAAACATGAATTGGGTACTCTAAGTCTTTTTTTAAAGAGGAAAAAAAAGGTCTGCGTGTGTCAGGCGCCATGTACGGTGCGACCACTGCAGGTCATCAGCGTGCGCATACGCGGCCAGGGACTCAGCCATTCTCCGGTTGTTTTCAGCGCGGGAGCCGGGAGTTTCGCCCGGTGCTCGCCCCTCACTGGGCCGGAATCGGTGAGGGATTCACAAATATTTTTAGGTCGTAAAAGACCACACATGCTCCACTGGCGTCAGCACTTAGCCACTGAAATGGACAATCCAGCCCAATGACTCTAATTATCTGCTCCACAGGGAGCCTTCTTTGTATATACAAAATTCAATTAGCCCAACTTCAGGTAAACAATATCCATCGTTGGAATGAATGATTATTTAGTTTTTACAGTGGTTTAATTGTACCTCTGTTGTCAATCTGTTGTCAAACATTAGTGCAGCAATCAAACACATACTAACCCAGGCTTTTTGTCCTTACCGCACCAAATACATATAATACAATATGGGCGCGATTCTCTGATCACGTTGCGTTCAAGTGAGAGCACAACTCGGCCGGAGAATTGTGGGAGAGCCTTTCAGCAAGCCACCCGACAGCCTTCGCACTTGTCAGATTCGCCGAAGTACCGCAAGACGTCGGAGTACCCAAATGGGCATGACCAAACATCGCTCCCGGACGTAGGTTGTAGACCTACTTACAACACAACTGCCTGGGATCCACCAGCCTCCCTTGATTCTCCGTCGTTCCCAACCCCCCCCCCCCCCCCCCCCCCCAACCACCACCACCAAGGGACGCTGCAGCCGGGCGACCATCAGTATTGGTCCACACAAACGTGGACCAGGCGGAATGGCACCAGTGGAGTCTCCCGGGCCATCAGAAACTCTTAGGTGGCCTGGATAAGTGCACGGTGGCCCCCTGCCCTCCCCCTCCGGAATGTGGGCATCTTGGCACTACCCAGCTGGCACCTTGGCAGGTAAGATGGGGACTTTTGGAGATTGGAGGGGTGATGAGTCGGGGTCCTGTAAGGGGGCTTGGGAAAACCTGAAGAGGGGACCCCATAGTGGGGTGTCCCCACTTGGGAGGTGTGGGGTAGTGTCCACTTGTGTGGGGGGAGGGGGTGACATTGCCCATGGCTGGAGGCGATCCACAACCTCACTTAGAGATCGGGGCACCCTTTCAAAATGGCTGCCCGATCTCCGCGTTCAGCTCCCCTTGCTAAAAGAAATTCTAAGTATGGGCTAAACCGGTGAGAAACTCCCCAGCTCCCAAAAACGTGACTAAGTGTCATTGAATAGAAGTGGGGAACTCGTCAACAGAGTTAGCAGGAAACTCCCTGAAAAACGGCCACAAATTGATTTAGAAATTTTTGGGAAGAATCACGCCCTATAAATCTGAAATTCCTACATTCATCACAAGTCATGATCTTTGGATGTTTGAATTTCTAAAGGTAGGCCACCTGACTGCAAACTCGCAATTCAGTTCTATCTACACTTTTACAGATTGTCTTGTCTAAATTTTCTAGGCTTCAAAGTTTGTATAAGGAGTTTCTTCTGACACCTACCTAATTGGTAGATAGATCTATATGTTCCAATTTAAGATTTATGTGTATCCATAGTTTGAGAATAATGTAAATTAATGAGAACATTAATTTAAACATTTTTGGGGCGTGCTGTTTCTATGCAAGACGCAACAAGTTGCATTATAAAGATACATCTTGGACACTTCTGCTATAAACATGAGAAGACGAAAATACCAGAAGCATGTAGTGTGTTCATCAGTTTGTAGCTAAATGGTTTAGCTCAGAGGGCTAGGCAGCTGGTTTGTAAGCAGAACAAGGCCAGCAAGCGCGGGTTCAATTCCCGTACCGGTTGAGAATTCTGAATTCTCCCTCTGTGTAACCAAACAGGCTCCGGAATGTGGTGACCAGGGGCTTTTCACAGTAACTTCATTGCAGTGTTAATGTAAGCCTACTTGTGACAATAAAAAGATTATTTTTAGGACCCAAATTATTTTTTTTCCAACCTGCACACCTTTGGGTTGTTGGGGTAAAACCCACACAGACACGGGGAGAATGTGCAAACTCCACACAAACGCCGTGAG
This sequence comes from Scyliorhinus torazame, assembly GCF_047496885.1. Lineage (NCBI taxonomy): Eukaryota > Metazoa > Chordata > Chondrichthyes > Carcharhiniformes > Scyliorhinidae > Scyliorhinus > Scyliorhinus torazame. The sequence continues at coordinate 223,221,054 of NC_092717.1, forward strand.
ACAGCAGTGCTAATCACTGCACCACCGTGCCGCCCTCAAACAATCGTTAACCTGATATGTCTTTTATAAATGCTGAAGTATCTGCTTTGTATTTCCACAATTAATTATTTCAGATTTCAAACAGTTGCAGATTTTTTTCGATTTGTGTTTTCTTTTGGGAGCTGATGCTGTCTTTCAGAAGTTAGGAAATGAGGACCTGAGAATGTGTGTTCCAAATACTAGAAAAACATTGAATTGGTGTCACTGCCCTGATCCCGAGCATGCCTGCTGGCTTTGTTGTTACAATGCTGTGCGCCTACTTCCTTATTTTCTTCTACAGCCCAAACCACCACCTGACAAAGTAACAGAAGCCATTGTGATCTTAAGCCGTTGAACATGTGACTAATAATTGAGTCTCTTTTGTCAAGACCGTTGTGCAATAGAAGCAAATTGCTGGAAGTGTGCAGGCGATAGTTGGCTTCTGAAAAAGAATAACTGCTTTGACCTTAAAATTTAACTGATCATCAGAAGAGTGCAGACTGTATTTCTGCAAGATATTTTTATATTTTAAAACATTTATGATTTTATAGAATACTGAAACTTGAAACAAAATATTAATAATTGAAAAAACTTTGTGATATTTTTTAAAACCCAGAGCAGCGAAATAAATTTGAGGTAAATTCCCATAGTAATAAACTAATGTTAAATTTCTAATGGTTGCTATATTCTACGCTAACTTGTACGGATTATTGGTCAGGATAGTTGACATTTGTTTAGCTTGAATTGCAGAGGAGAGTTGTTCCAAGCCGTGGGCCAGTTTCCATACCCTGGTGACAGAATTAAATAGTTTCTGCTATGTATTTCAAAGATTGCACCATTTTAAATGTTATGCTTTATCATCTGTACCCATTGTCTTGGCTAGACAATTAGGATTGTCTTGAGACTTGCATAACTATCACGTATGCAAGTTTGAAAAAAGAATCTGTTTTCACATTGCTCCTTGTTCCAGAACTTTTGAATATACGGTGATGTATTCTCTGAACTGAGTATGTTTGTGTGGTTTATTTTGGTAAAAGTTTTCCATTCCGCTTTCTCCTCAAAGCTCGGGTTGCTGAGGGAGCAGTTGTACCTTCTTGACATGTCTTTCTCCTGTTACTACTATTGTGCCTTCTGCAACTTGACACCATACCTTAACATCTCAAAAGTGTTTTCATTTTGGTACAGCTTAATATTTTTACTCTTGCAAATCAAAATGCAGCGAAGAAAAAGCTGATCAGATGGTGAAATTTGCAGAATGCAAATCATTTTGTTCTTAATTGTGCTGTTCTATGAAAGGAAAAGGAGTACTTTTGTTTGTAATGCACTTTTTTAATTAATAGAAGCAAATGATAGACTCATGCAGACTTTTACCAACATGGAAGCCCTCTAACAGCCCTCCGCTATTTCGAAGAGGCATATTTTGTTTACTTCAGAGATCAAAAAGAACCAGGTCAAAACACCATTTGAAATCATAAATCTCAACTAGCTGGATCATAAATGCCTGCCGTAGATCCTGTACTTTTAGTGGATTGTTGATTAAGAGCTAAAAGAGCCAATATTTGCAATATGAAAATATTGTTAGTATTATAGTAGAAGGTCAGCCATGACCTAATTAGATGGTGTACTAGACTCAAAAGGGATATATGATCTACTCCGATTTCTCATTTTTATTTGCTGGTCCTTATTTTAAATCCACTAGTTCGGGTCGCTAAGAAGAACATAAAGAACATACTAACAATCCAATGATTGCAATTTAAACCCGCTTTCCCACTTTTCAAGTTGTTCATCTTGAGAATGCAGTTTTCATAGCTAAGAAATTGCAGCACAGAAAATTAATCCATATATTGTACTTTTGCTAGCTCTCACTGGAGCCAAATACCCGAATAGGATTTGTGTGCATAGATAGGCTGGAGAGATGTATCAATATAGGTGCATTGGGCCAAACGTTATTCTGCGATTTGATAATTTGGGGCTTCACAGTAGCACAGTGGTTAGCACTGTTGTTACACAGCACCAGGGGCCCAGGTTCGATTCCTGGCTTGAGTCACTGTCTGTGCGGAGTATGCACATTCTCCCCGTGTCTGCGTGGGTATCCTCCGGATGCTCCGGTTTCCTCCCACAATTCCCGATAGACGGCTGTTGGATAATTTGGACATTCTGAATTCTCACTCCGTGGACCCGAACAGGCACGAACAGGAATGTGACGACTAGGTGGCTTTTCACAGTAACTTTATTGCAGTGTTAATGTAAGCCTACTTGTGACAATAAATATTATTATATAATAAGCCCATTTTTCTGTTTTTCCCTGTATCCTTTTATATTTTTCATTTTCAAATACCTGTCCAGTTCCCCCACAAGATTTAGTTTCTAACTCCTCAAACACTTATGGAGGAGGTGGTGGAGTTAACGACACTGGTCTAGTAATCTAGAGGCCCAGGCTAATGCTGTGGGGGCACAGGATCAAATTAAAATTAAAATTCATAAGCCCGGAATCAAAAAGCTGGTCTAATGGCAACCAAAAAAACATTTTTGGTTTTGTACGAATTGTTGTAAAAACTCATTTAGTTCAGTAAAGTCCTTTTAGGGAAGACAATCTCTGACACCCTTACCTAGTCTGGCCAACATGTGACTTCAGATCCACTGCAATGTGGTTGACTCTTAAGTGCCCTCTGATATGGCCTAACAAACCACTCGGTTGTATCGCTATAAACTCTAAAAAGAATTAAACCAAACCAAGGAACCACCTGTCATAATCCTGGGCACCAGAAACGACAACAGCGCACCCAGCACTGCTGACCCTGCAAAGTCCCCCATACTAACATCTTGGGGATTGTGCCAAAATTGGGAGAGCTGTTTTACAGACTAGTCAAGCAACAGCCTGATATAGTAATACCCACAGAATCACACCTTACAGACTATGGTCCAAACACCATCATTACCAGAGATGATGTCAGTGGTATACAATTGGGCAGGGATCCTCAATATCTATTCTGGACCTCATGAAGTCTCATGGCATCAGATCAAACATGGGGCAAGCAAACCTCCTACTGATTACCACTTACCACTAACAGCTGCGCTGATGAACCAGTATTCCTCCATTTTAAACACGCGTTGGAGGAAGCACTGAGGGGGGCAAGGGCACAGAATGTACTCTGGGCGGCGGACATATTTCAGATTGTTGTGTCACCATGAGTGGCTCGTTAGCACCACTACTGACCGAGCTGGCTAAGTCCTAAAGGATGCAGCTGCTAGACTGGGTCTGTGGCAGATGGTGAGGGAAAAACCCATTTGTCCTCACCCATCTGTCTGTGATAGTATGACTGCATAGTCCTTGTAGAGATGCAGTCCCATATTTACATTGAGGATGGCCTCCATTGTGTTGTGTGGCACTAACACTGTTCTGATTGGGATGTATTATGAACTGATCCAGTATCATCAAAACTGGGCATCCAGGAGGCGCTGTGGGTCATTAGGAGCAATAAAACTGCATACAAGCACAATCTGCCACCTCATGGCCTGGCATATCCATAACTCTACCATTACCGTCAAGTCGGGGTCAATCTTGGTTTAATGAAGGGAGCAGGAGGGCATGCCAGGAGCAGCATCAGGCATACCTGAAAATGAGGTGTCAACCTGGTGAACCAACTACATAGGGCTACTTAATGCCAGACAGCTCCACAAATATCCACATCCTCTATGATGGTGGGTGGGTGGGTGGGGAGGGTGTAGATGGAAGCCCAGCATATCAGACCAATGCAAAAGACAAATGTGAAGAATTTGCAGCTGTCTTCAGCCAGAAGTGCTGAGTGGATGATCCATCCCAGCCTCCTCCAGAAGTCCCCATCATGTCGCGACTAGGGGCTTTTCACCGTAACTTCATTTGAAGCCGACTTGTGACAAGCGATTTTCATTTCATTTCACAGGTGCCAGTCTCCAGTTAATTCACTGTGGGTGTTTGTACAACACATGGATTGCAGTGGTTCAAGAAAGCAGCACACCAACACATTCTTGAGGGCAATTAGGAATGGGCAATAAATGCTGACCTAGCCAGCAACACCCACATCCCATTAAACACATCTTTAAAAAGCACTGCATGTTTTCATAATCCTTTCTGGGGTAAGGGGAGATCTCCTAAATACTGCTTTTAGTTAACTCTTTAAAAATCCTAAATTTAAGTCTCATCTTTACCAGTCATTGGAAACTATTTTTCATTATTTATTTTCTGGAAAGCTATCAAACGTTTAAAAAATCTCTATTGTACCCAGGGAGGGCGGGCAAGCTAGTCTGTCGCAATGGAAAAGAGTGTTAATGCAGGATCAATTTTGTTTGAAAGAACTGAATAAAGTATTATTAACCTGTACCCGATGAAACAAGAGCCTTCCTTGTTCCTGTGAAAAACGCTTAACCCTTTTTATATAACTGTAACTTTACACTCCTTGCATTCAAGTAAATCTTGGTTGTCTACTTTCCAAAGTCCTGATGTCTTCCCTTGACCAGGTATTACACATTTCGAGAAACATTAACAACTGTGACTTAACAAATGTATTGTATAAATTCAGTGCCATGTGCTTGTTTTTGCATTGTGTACAGAATCCTCTTTACTTTTTCTCAACTCTCTTAATCCTACTGCTTTTATAAACTCATCTCCCACCCATCTCCACTCTCTTATGTCAGTGATATTCTCTACCAACTTAGTACCACAATAAGAATTTGAACAGCAGCAATTCGTATTTATGTAACATGGAAAGTATTCACAATGACGACCAGTCAACAAAAATTGAGTGCCACTGCAGCTCTGGCTAGGATGTCAGGATGTTGAAACATTTTATTAGATAAACTTTACTCATGGAAGAGCCTATTTCTTTGTCCTTAATAAATACATGAGCTGTTCTAAGTAAAGAAAGTCACCAGTAGGAACAGAAGCTTGTTTCTCCCGAAGAATCCTTTTTTTTTTAAAAGCTATTAAACTGCTGGGGGTGGGTGTGGAAGATCAACTCTACACAGGGTGTCCACATACTTAATAAGCTTGAATATAATACCCGTATCATTTTAAGACAGACCATGCAGACTCCTTGAATTCAAGGAAATTTTTATTTGCAGGAAATTTGCATTCCAGTTTGTGGGCAATTACTAGGTGAACTCTGCGATCGTAAGAAACTGGTCCCCCTAACATTGTGCGCAGGAAAAACCTTCAAGTCTGGCATTGTTAATAAAGGATGTCCTGCAACTACATGTGAACATTCAAAGTAGGAAAGCCATCCCTCAAAAAATTGACTTTTTACAATGACAGAAAGGGTAGCACAGTGGTTAGCTGCCAGGGTCCCAGGTTTGATTCCCGTCTTAGGTCACTGTCTGTGCGGAGTCTGCATGTTCTCCCCGTGTCTGCGTGGGTTTCCTCCAGGTGCTCCGATTTCCTCCTACAAAGTCCCGAAAGATGTGCTTGTTAGGTGAATTGGGCATTCTATAATTCTCCCTCCCTCAATGTACCCAAACAGGCGATGAATTGTGGCGACGAGAGGATTACAGTAGTGTTAATGTAAGCCTACTTGTGACACTTATAAAGATTATTATTATTATTATATTGAAAGTTGTTGGTATCAGACAACATTGTGAAAAACACTCTAACTAAAGATAAGATTGTCAAATTCAGAAGCCAGTGACCGAATTTATGAACACCTCATGCAAAAGAGGCAAAAACAAGCATCTCTTAACCCAACTTTCAGCATGCATCAACTGCCTTTTATAGGGGATTTTCAAAGAAGCAAATTTAATTGTGGGAGAATTTTCCATTAGTTGTAATCCTGAATAACGGGAGTAGTTGGATTTTAATAAAAATGAAAAATTCATTGAGAGCAGTTTTATCCTTCATTTTATTTCTGTCCCATAATGTTTAAATTATCGTAGCATTTGAACAAGGCTTGATATTTTGTATTAATATCTTTGTATTTTTTTTCTTAGAATAAAGAGAAAGTTTCATCTTACAACAGGACGCCTAAAATAGACCGCAGTGAATTGGAAAAAGAAGTGAAAGAGAAAACTTCTATGAAACGTAAACTACCTTTTACTGTTAGTCCATCTAGGAGTGAGCAGAGGGAATCTGACACAGGTACATCATTTCCTTTTAAACTGTTTAAATGTATGATTGTGATACTTTTGAATTTTTGCACCTTAGTATTTTTGTGCACTGTGAAGAATAAAATATATGTGCATCCAGTTATGTTTATTGACATTACAATGAGCATAAAATGTAATAAAACACAAAACATCACAAGCTCTCCTCTCCAATGTCATTCTTGGGTTCAGATTGTCAGTACTATATTCTGAATCGTCTCATGTTCCTTGATAAGATCCCCACTTGGCCTTTTCTCTACTAAAAATCAACTTGCTGTCCCCTTTCCTTGTACTTCAGACATCTAATGGCAGGTATTGGATGGGTAGGCCTTTGCTGCACCATTGCCAGTGATGCAGTCTCCTTCCTTTTAAGATAGTGAGGTATCCAGCACCCACTTCTCCAGATGGTGACACATCTGTAATTATTTTCCATTCCATTTACTTTATTGAGCCTGATCGTATTTACTTCTACATATTGGGCAAGATGGCTCCAATAAATCTGTTCATCAACATAACAAAAATCCTTTCTCATACGGTATCCTGTAGAATAAAGCTTTTTTTTAAGTAGTAATTTATATATATTACATCCAAGTTATACATACACACAAAACTTGCATTTGTATAAAGCTACAACAATGACTTGCCTTTATATAACATTTTATCTGCAGAAAAATATCTCTAAACACTCTACAAAGGCGTAATCAAAGAATATACCAGCATACAGCATCCTCAAGATGTCTCCCAGCATATGGAAATGTAATTACGATTCCATGGTAATTTAGCTGTTCAGCAGGAAACTAAATATGGCTCGCCGTACAATAAATTAATACATAAACAATTAATATTTTCATGTTTTTATATTTTTGGACAATTTTGTTTTAGCATTCGTAAAAGCGTGTGAAGAATTATTTGAGAAGTTAAAAATGTGTCCGCCTGAATGCACAGCAGTAAAGCACTGGTTTGCAATTTCTTTCAAGCAGGCCTCCAAGGAGAGAACTTTGTAACTACTCAGGTAGCCATCATTATAATTACTTAAGGCTGTCATCTTCTGGAATGCAAAATGATTAGGCCTGAAAGGGATGATGGCCAAGGAGCTGTGAACTTTTTTTTCTTTCAGGGGCAACAATTGCAACATAATATGAGGACATTTATCTAAGTATACAGCTCTACCAAACTATGAAATCATCCTGTAAAAATGTATCTTCATCTTATTTAATAATTACAAGAAAAGCACAACTGAAAGCATGTTATAACTTCATGATTTTCAGCACATGCTGCCACCTTATGAACTCACTTCAAAAGCTATTAGTGTCACTGGTTATTTTCGTAGCAAATTCTGCAACGGTTATCATTGCCAACTAATTTATGTAATTTAATAGTACTCCAAACAGGATTCAAAATCCAATAGTATACCCTGTTCGATATTTCAACCTAGTAGAGACCTGCATAAACCAACATAGTTGTTTTTAATTTATTTTTACGGGGTGTGGGTGTCACTGTTTAGGCCAGCATTTATTGACCATCCCTAGATGCCCTTCTGAGCTGCAGCAATCCAGAAGGTGTAAGGAGACATATAGTGCTAATAGGGAGAGATTTCCACAATTTTGACCTCACAACAATCAAGGAACTGCGAGGGGAAACTCCAGGTGGTGGTGTTCCCAACTGTATGCTGCTCTTGTTCTTCTAGATGGTCGGAGTCTCTGGTTTTGAAGTTGCTGTTAAAGGAGGCTTGTTGAGTTGCTATCGGGCATCTTGTATAGGTATACACAGCATCAGTGGTGGAGGGAGTAAATGTTTACGGTGCTGAGCGAGATGCCGATCAAGCAGGCTGCTTTGTCCTGGACGGTGTTGAGTTTCTTGTGTTGTTAGAGCCACGCACATCCAAGCAAATGGAGAGTATTCCAACATACTTGTGACTTGTATATGGTGAACAGACTTTGGGGAATCAAGAGGTAATTTACTCAGCACATAATTCCCAGCCTCTAATCTGTTCTTGTAGCGACAGTATTGATATGGATAATCCAGTTTCTGGTCGATGGTGACCGCCTGGATGTTTTTTTTAAATTTAGAGTACCCAATTATTTTTTTTCCAATTAAGGGCAATTTAGCATAGCCAATCCACCTAAACTACACATCTTTGGATTGTGGGGGTGCAACCCACGCAGACACGGGAGAATGTGCAAACTCCACCCAGTCAATGACTCGGGGCCGGGATCGAACCCGGGTCCTTAGCGCCGTAGGCAGCAGTGCTGACCACTGCGCCACCGTGCCGCCCCTGAATGATGTTGATGGGGAATTCAGCAATTGCATTGCCATTGAATGCCGAGGTGAGAAACGTTAGAATTCTGGTCATTGTCCTCATCACTTGTATTACACGTCTGTTACTTGCCACAGCTTGTCCAGGTCTTGCTGCATGTAGATACGGACTGCTTCAGTGTCTGAAGAGTTGTGAATTGTACTGAACATTGTGCAGTTATCTTGTTTCCTCTGGTTCCTTTATCAATTATCTTAAATCGGTGTCCTCTGGTCTCTGGTTATCAGTCTTTCAACTGTTGGAAACAATTTCACTTTACATTTTGTAAACTCTGATTTTAAACTCAAATCTCATCTTTGCTTTCTCTGCTCATAGGAGAACAATCTCAGCTTCTTCAGTCTATCCCCTGCACTGTAATCCCTTGTTCCTGAAACCATTGTATCATGGCTTCTGCACTCTCTTCAAAGTCATCTTATCCTTAAAGTGTGTTACTCAGAATTTGATACAGCTGTTTCCACTTGTGTTTTATTTTAGCTTTAGTGTACCTTCCTAGCCTTTGTACTCTATGCCTCTATTTGCACTTCTTTTTTTTTTTAAAAGGTAAATTTAGAGTGCCCAATTCATTTTTTTCCAATTAAGGGGCAATTTAGTGGATTTAAGGGCCAATCCACCTACCCTGCACATCTTTGGGTTATGGGGGCAAAACCCACACAAACACAGGGGAGAATGTAGAAATCCACACAGACAGTGACGCAGAGCCGGGATCAAACCTGGGACCTCGGTGCCGTGAGGCAGCAATGCTAACCACTACGCCACACATAAATACATAGAAGGTAGGAGCAGAAGGAGGCCTTTTGGCACTTCAAGCCTGCTCCGCCATTCATCACGATCATGGCTGATCATCTAACTCAATAGCCTAATCCTGCTTTCTCCCCATAGCCTTTGATCCCATTCTCCACAAGTGCTACATCCAGCCGCCTCTTGAATATATTCAAAGTTTCAGCATCAACTACTTCCTGTGGTTTCCAACAGTTGTGGTAATGAATTCCACAGGCTCACCACTCTGTGTGAAGAAATGTCTCCTTATCTCTGTCCGAAATGATTTGCCCTGAATCCTCCGACTGTGACCCCTGGTTCTGGACACACCCACCATTGGTAACATCGTCCCTGCATCTACCGTGTCTAGTCCTGTTAGAATTTTATAAGTCTCTGAGATCCGCTGCTCATTCTTCTGAACTCCAGCAAGAACAATCCCAACCTCGTCAATTTCTCCTCATATGACAGTCCCGCCATCCCTGGAATCAGTCTGGTAAACCTTCGCTGCACTCCCTCGAGAGCAAGAACATCCTTCCTCCGAGAAGGAGACCAAAACTGCACACAATACTCCCAAGTGTGATCTCACCAAGATCTGTACAATTGCAACAACGCATCCCTGCTTTTATACTCTAAACCTCTTGCAATGAAGGCCAAGATACCATTAGCCTTCTTTACCGCCTGCTGCATCTGGATGCTAACCTTCAGCGAATGGTGCACAAGGACACCCAGGTCCCGCTGCACACTCCCCTCTCATCTGCCTTTCTGTTCTTGCTCACAAGATGAATAACCTCACACTTATCCAAATTATACTGCATCTGCCATTGATTTGCCCACTCGCCCAACCTGTCCAGACCTTGCTGTAGGATCCCTGCATCCTCGTCACAATTCATCCTTCCACTAATTTGGTATCATCTGCAAACTTTGAGATGTTACATTTTGTTCTCTCATCCAAATCATTAATATATATTGTGAATATCTGGGGTCCTAGCACTGATCCCTGTGGTACCCCACTAGTTACTGCCTGCCAATTTGAAAAGGACCTATTAATCCCTACTCTTTGTTTCCTTTTTGCCAACCAGTTTTCTATTTCGCCCAATCCCATGCCCTTTAATTTTGCACAACAATCTCTTATGCGGGACTTTGTCAAACGCCTTCTGAAAGTCCAAATATACCACATCGACTGGCTCCCCCTCGTCGACTGTACTGGTTACCTCTTCAAAGAATTCCAACAGATTTGTCAAACATGATTTTCCCTTCATAAATCCATGCTGACTCTGACTGATCCTGCCACTGCTTTCCAAATATTCCGCTATAAAGTCCTTGATAATGGATTCAAGCAATTTCCCCACTAGCGATGTTAGGCTTACTGGCCTATAATTCCCTGCTTTCTCTCTACCTCCTTTTTTGAATATCGGAGTGACGTGAGCTACATTCCAATCTGCAGGGACAGTTCCAGAGTTTATAGAATCCCAGAAGATGACCACCAATGCATATTTGTACTTCTATTGATTTTTTTCAAAAGCTGCTTTCAACATTTTACAAGATGGTCCTTCTATCTTGGATTCTAGTCATGGGACTTGGTTAGTCGACAGACTATAGATACACCATGTGTCTGCCTAACGTTTGTTAGTACTACATCCAAACAGGCTACAAGGTAGGCATGTTGCTCAGAGGTATGATTCCAATCTTGCATATTCTCCCCGTGTTTGCGTGAGTTTCTCCGCCACAGCCCAAAGATGTGCAGGGTAGGTGGATTGGCCATGCTAAATTGCCCCTAAAATTGGGGGGGAAATGAATTGGGTAATCTAAAAAAAAATTTTAAAGGTATGATTCCAATCTCTCTCTCCCTTTTTCTCTCCCTCTCTCGTCAAACAGATGACTGACTAATGTCAGTAGTACCTCATCATCTACGTCATACATTAGCATATCCCATCTGTTAACCCTTTTACTACAGTGACACTCTGTACTTGAAGCATTTTGTTTCTCAGTGGAACATTCTGATCCTGAAAAATGCACATTTGAGAAATTCCTCCCCTTTTTTGCCCTTAAATGTATCACTGCCCCATTTAATATAGTTTCTACTATATTTTGATGCTGAAATCCCAACCAAATTAGTTTAACTCCGTCCCCAGAGTAACCGTTAACCTGTACTCCAGAGTAATGGCCCAGCTCTGATCAGCTACAGCTATCTTTCTTGACGAGATACTTCCTGTCATGTTCCAGCAACCTGAAGCCTTCCCTCTTGTATCATGTCTCTTAACTATGCACTAACCTGCCATGCCCCTCTATTTCTATTCTCGCCATCTCATAGCACTGAAAATAATCTAAAAATTAGAATGTTTTGCTTTCTGACTTCCTAGCTCTGTAAACATATGACTGCAGGATCTCAAACCTCGTCCTCCTTTTGTCCTCTGTTGCAACATGCACCATGATTCTTAGCTCTTTTCTTTTCCCTACGACAAGTTCTGCAGCCAGCAAGGCAAAGTGCCACACAGGTCTGAGGTTGCCAGAGCTTATGTTCTTCAACTGAGCCTGAGATTCCAATATGTTTTCAGAGTTGCACATTCATGTTATAATAAAGAAATTGACACAACAAACCAACTGCACACTTGCAAGTGATCCGGAAATCGAGGGGCTGTTTTCCAGGAGCATGATGCTCCCGATAGCCTCTGTTACCTGCGTGAATATGGTGACTCTTTATAACAGGTATTAGCAATGAAATATGTTCTGGCAAAATACAACAATACAATGCCTGAAATTGTAATGCAAACACAATGCAGTAAATAACTACAAAATAGATTGCATTACTTGTACAAAGTGGGTGGGGTTTTCCACTTGTGCACTCACTTGTCCCTTATTTTCTCTCTTCATTATAATTAGCAGAAAATGACACCTTGTCAAGCAAGCATAAACCCCACTATTTCTTCCTTCCCAATGCCATTTTTTTCCTATCATCAAGACACTGCCCTTGTCCTGTCTCCTGTCCTGAGCCCCAATCACTTTCAAGCCACTGTATTTCATTTGGCTCCGTCTGAGCCTCTATATTAAGTGGTAAAATGGACTTGAGGTAGAAAATCCACCTTAATCCTAGGTAATCAAAGAAACTTGAGGGACTCTATGGACCCTTACGTTTGTAATCTATGCTGCCATCTTTGTACATGCCAAAAATGCTACAGTTGAGTACAATAGTACGGCAACATGTACAGGAGGCATACAGTGAAAATGATAAAAACTTGGAGAGAACAAAGTAAGCAGTGAGGTGGGAACAATTAGAGAAAAATGAAGAATTGCAGGCAGTAACGGAATGTAATGTATGCTAACCATAGAGAAAGAGAAACAGGCAAAAAAGAATGGGGAATACAGATCAAAAGCAAAAAAAAATGGGGAAGTGTGGTACACCTTTGCAGGAAAACAGATGCATATTTCTTTTCTGAGAAATCCTACAAGAGGAACTATTAGAGCATTATCATCACATGCAATGCTATTCAAGTCGAATCGATCTGCTGGGGTATTGTGTCCTGTGCACGTTGATGAGAAGAGCAAGTTTAGCACAGTGCACCAACTGGCAATCTCGCACACTGGGGCAGGAAGTTACCATATTCAATCCCAGTCTGTGCTGAATTATGTAACCTTAAATTGGGAGAACAATAGGTGTGCTATATTTGGCTTAAACGGCAGTGAGTTAGGAAGAAATAAAATGGAGTTCAGCTCCGGCTATCTTCATAATCCCTGGTGAAATGTGCTTGTTGGATCCTTAGTTTTTTTAGATAGAAACAGGATACAAAAGCAAAGACATTTTTTTAAAAAGAACTACTAAACATTTATAATTCACTAGCTAGGCCTCAGGTGGCATATTGTGTCCAATTCTGGGCGCAGCACCTGAGGAAAGGTGTCAAGATTTTGAATAGGGTGCAGAGGCGATTTACTGGACTGATCGAAGTAGTTATGCAGAGAGGCTTGAGAAGCATCAGCACCCATGGAACAGAACCCTCGCAAGGAGTCATTCACACCATTTTGGTGGTAAGAATAATGCTAAGGCTATCGGTGATCTCTTATAAATCCTGCAACTTCCAGCTTTTGAACATGCACAGTTAAATGCAGAAATCAGGAAATTGCCATCTGCTTTGCCCTCTTTCACAACCTTTGCTACACCTGTAACTCGCCAAGAGACTCAGTATTAAAACTCCAGGAAGGGCATGAAGTTCCAATAATCACCAGCTCGATATCCACAAAACATTCCAGAAAACATTTTTAAGTGAATTTTTAATGGCATGATGAGTCTTTTTTAAATGTATTTTATTACAAACATGTGGAAAAACATTAACGTATACATCAACACACTCTACGACCTCACCATCCACAGTTTGTATAATTTTTCCCCTTTTTACTGCCTACTGTCTCCCCACCCCCACATCGTCCAGTTCCTCAAACATTGACATAAACAACCCTCACCATGTCTCAAAGCCCTCCTCCAACCTCCTTAACTCAAATTTGATCTTTTCCAACCGAAGGAAGTCATACACATCCCCCAGTTAGGCCGCCACCCCCGGCGGCGTATCCAACCTTCAATTCGCTGGGCAATTAGAGAGGCGAAGGCCACAACATTGGTCCCCTTCCCCTCCATCAGCTCCGGCATTTCCGATACCTCAAAGATGGCCACTATTGGGTCTGGCCTTGCTTCCACCCCCATAATTTTAGACAACTTCCCAAACACCGCTTCCCAGTACCTCTACAGCTTCTTGCAACCCCAGAACAGGTGCACATGATTTTGCCGGCCCTCACCCACACTTTATGCAGTCATCAACCACCCCTTGAAAGAATCCACTCATCCTCATCTGAGTCATATGCACCCTGTGCACTACCTTGAACTGCACCAAGCTCATCCTCGCGCAAGAAAAGATTGAATTCACCCAACGCATCGCCTCACACCACCGACCCCTGTCTATTCTCGCCGCCGCCCCCCCCCCCCCCTCACCTACTCCTCCCACTTACTCTTAATCCTCATCACTGCTCCTGTAACCTCCCATAAATGTCGCCAATCCGACTCTTTCCCGACTCGTCTGGGAGCAGCAGTTGCTCCGTTAAGGTATACCCCGGCAACCTGGGAAATGCCCTCCACTCCTTACTTACAAAGCTCTGCACCTGCAGATATCTAACCTCACTCCCCCTCGGCAACTCAAACCTCTCCCTCAGCTCATCCAGACCCGCAAACTGCCCTCGCTGATACAAGTTCTTCCCTCTCCAGACCCACCTCCCTCCACTTCCCGTACATCCCAACCATTTCCCTTGGCTTAAAGCTGTGGTTCCCACACAGTGGCACCAACACCGACGTCCCCTTCAACTTAAAGTGCCTCCTCAGCTGTACCATCGACTGTACCACCGGACTCCCTGTATGCTTTCCCGGAGCTAACAGCAGTGGAGCCCTCAAACTGGATTCTCTACGGGATTCCTCCTCCATCCTAACCCATTTACCCCCCACCCACCTCCCACCACAATCGCCTCACCTTCTCCATGTTTGCTGCTCAATAGTAGTGCAACGGTTTCGGGAGCACCAACCCCCCCCCCCCCCCCCTTTTCTGCCTCTGTAGCAGGGCCCTCTTTATCCTCAGCACCTTCCCTGCCCATATAAACTCTGAAATCACCGAATCCAATTTCCGAAAGAAGGACTTCACGAGAAAGGCCGGGAGGATCTGGAAAAAAAAGTGTCTGGAACCTTGGCAGCACATTCATTTTCACAAACTGCACCCTCCCTGCCAGTGTCAGGTGCAGTGTGTCCCATGTCTTAAAATCCCTCCTAATCTCCTCCACCAATGTTGTTGAAATCCACTTGTGCATTGTAGCCCATTCCCTCGTCCTTGAATGCCCAGGTACCTGAACCTTTCCCTAGCTACCTTAAATGGCAACATCCCCAAGTTGCCCCGCTGCATTCACCGGGCACACCTTGCTCTTCCCGACATTTAACTTGTACCCAGAGAAGGCCCAAACCTCTCCAATATTCCCATGATCCTACCTATACTCTCCAGCGGGTCCGACACAAACAACAACAGATTGTCCGCGTACAACAACACCCGGTGCTCTCTGCTCCCCCTTACAATCCCCTGCCACTCCACTGACCGCCTGAGGGCCATTGCCAAGGGCTCAGTTGCGAGTGCAAACGGCGGACACCCGTCTCATACCTCTGTGCAGCCCCAAATTCGGTGAACTCTTCCTGTTTGTACATAGATTTGCACCGGAGCTACACATAACAAGCACGCAAATGCCACAAATTTTGGGTCAAACCCAAACCTACCCAAGATCACAAATAGTTACCTCCACCTGATCAAAAGCCTTCCCTGCATCCATAGAGAAAATGACCTCCGGCACCCACCCCATCGACGACGACATAACCACATATAACAGCCCCCTGGTGTTGCTGGATAGCTGCTTGCCCTTTATAAAACCCGTTTGGTCCTCCGCAACCACTCCCGGCACACATCCCTCCATCCTTCCCGCCACCAACATAGCCAGCACCTTCACGTCTGTGTTCAGCAATGAAATGGGCCTATATGACCCAGACTCCCATCCAATGGATCCTTCCCCTTATTCGGGATTAACGTGATCGGCACCTGCATCAATGTCTCTGGCAGCTCCCCCTTCTCCAATGCATCACTAAACTTTCCCAACAAATGCAGTGCCAGCTCTTTTGCAAATGCCTTGTAGAACTCTGCTGGAAAGCCATCCAGCCCCAGAGCCTTCCCCGACTTCATCCCCCTAATGCTATCAATCAACTCCCTCAGTCCCAGCAGCTCCTTCAAATCCTCTCTTCCCCCAACTTTAGAAACTCCAATGCATCCAGGAACCATCCCATATCACCTTTATCTCAATCCAGCTCTGCCCTGCATAACTTCTCATTGTACCCCCGGAACACCTCATTTATCTTCCCTGTCCTTGACTATCTCCCTCTTCTCCGTTCGCACCGTAAAATTTCCCTGGCGGGCCAGCATGCGGATCGCCTTCGCTCCATATTCATACTGAATCCCTCCTTCCCTCCTCAGCTGCCCCACTTCCCACCCCGTCATCAACCAATCGAACTGCTCTTGCAATCTCTTCTTCTCCGCCAGCAACTCTTTAGTGGGGACCACTGCATATCTCCTGTGCATTTAGACTATCTCATCCAACAGCCATCCATGCTCCTCCTGTCCCTGTGTGCCTTGAACAAGATAATCTCCCCTCGGAACACCACCTTCAACGCCTCCCAGAATGTGGCTGCCGCCACCTCGTTCTGATTGATTTCGAAATACTCGCCAGTCGCTGACCTAGTCTTTTCACAGAACCCGTATTGCGCCTCCATTGTGGCCTCTGGACCTGCCCCTCGCTGAGCTTCACCTCCAACCAATGAGGCGCATGATCGGATATCACAATTCCCGCATATTCCCCCCCCGCAACAACACCTCCCGTAGATAAAAAATAACCAGTCACAAACCACCCCCTCCAAAAGAAAAACATCACAGAGGGCAGGGGATGGGGGCAGCAGCAACCCCTGTACAAACTTACAACTCCCCAAAGTACAAAAACATAACATAACTGTCGACCTTTACAGATGTAGCTCCTTCACCTCACACCAACTCGTTCTCTCCAGTCTATAGAACATTACAGCTCAGTACAGGCCCTTCGGCCCTCGATGTTGCGCTGACCTGTGAAACCACTCTAAAGCCCATCTACACTATTCCCTTATCGTCCATATGTCTATCCAATGACCATTTGAATGCCCTTCGTGTTGGCGAGTCGACTACTGTTGCAGGCAGGGCATTCCACGCCCTTACTACTCTCTGAGTAAAGAACCTACCTCTGACATCTGTCTTATATCTATCTCCCCTCAATTTAAAGCTATGCGCCTCGTGCTAGACATCACCATCCGAGGAAAAAGGCTCTCACTGTCCACCCTATCCAATCCTCTGATCATCTTGTATGCCTCAATTAAGTCACCTCTTAACCTTCTTTTCTCTAACGAAAACAGCCTCAAGTCCCTCAGCCTTTCCTCATAAGATCTTCCCTCCATACAAGGCAACATTCTGGTAAATCTCCTCTGCATCCTTTCCAATGCTTCCACGTCCTTCCTATAATGCGGCGACCAGAATTGCACGCAATACTCCAAATGCGGCCGCACCAGAGTTTTGTACAGCTGCAACATGACCTCATGGCTCCGAAACTCGATCCCTCTACCAATAAAAGCTAACACACTGTACGCCTTCTTAACAACCCCCTCAACCTGAGTGGCAACTTTCAGGGATCTATGTACATGGACACCGAGAACTCTCTGCTCATCCACACTGCCAAGAATCTTACCATTAGCCCAGTACTCTGTCTTCCTGTTATTCCTTCCAAAATGAATCACCTCACACTTTTCTGCATTAAACTCCATTTGCCACCTCTCAGCCCAGCGCTGCAGCTTATCTGTGTCTTTGTAACCTGCAACATCCTTCCGCACTGTCCACCACTCCACCGACTTTAGTGTCATCTGCAAATTTACTCATCCATCCTTCTACGCCCTCCTCCAGGTCATTTATAAAAATGACAAACAGCAGTGGCCCCAAAACAGATCCTTGTGGTACACCACTAGTGGACTCCAGTCTGAACACTTCCCATCAACCACCACCCTTTGTCTTCTTCCAGCTAGCCAATTTCTGATCCAAACTGCTAAATCTCCCTGAATCCCATGCTTCCGTATTTTCTGCAGTAGCCTACCGTGGGGAACCTTATCAAACGCTTTACTGAAATCCATATACACCACATCAACTGCTTTAGCCTCATCCACCTGTTTGGTCACCTTTTCAAAGAAGTCAATAAGGTTTGTGAGGAACGACCTACCCTTCACAAAACCGTGTTGACTATGTCTAATCAAATTATTCCTTTCCAGATGATTATACACCCTATCTCTTATAAACCTTTCCAAGATTTTGCCCACAACAGAAGTAAGGCTCACTGGTCTATAGTTACCGAGGTTGTCTCTACTCCCCTTCTTGAACAAGGGGACAACATTTGCTATCCTCCAGTCTTCTGGCACTATTCCTGTAGACAAAGATGACTTAAAGATCAAAGCCAAAGGCTCAGCAATCTCCTCCCTAGCTTCCCAGAGAATCCTAGGATAAATCCCATCCGGCCCAGGGGACTTATCTATTTTCACACTTTCCAGAATTGCTAACACCTCCTCCTTATGAACCTCAAGCCCTTCTAGTCTAGTAGCCTGAATCTCAGTATTCTCCTCGACAACATTGTCTTTTTCTGTGTGAATACTGACGAAAAATATTCATTTATCACCTCTCCTATCTCCTCGGACTCCAAGCACAACTTCCTACTACTGTCCTTGACTGGCCCTACTCTTACCCTAGTCATTCTTTTATTCCTGACATATCTATAGAAAGCTTTAGGGTTATCCTTGATCCTACCTGCCAAAGACTTCTCATGTCCCCTCCTGGCTCTTCTTAGCTCTCTCTTTAGGTCCTTCCTAGCTAACTTGTAACTCTCGTGCGCCCTAACTGAACCTTCAGGTCTCATCTTTACATAAGCCTCCTTCCTCTTGACAAGTGTTTCGACTGCCTTAGTAAACCACGGTTCCCTTGCTCGACCACTTCCTCCCTCCCTGACAGGTACATACTTATCAAGGACACGCAGTAGCTGTTCCTTGAACAAGCTCCACATTTCCATTGTGCCCATCCCCTGCAGTTTTCCTCTCCATTCGATGCATCCTAAGTCTTGCCTCATCTCATCATAATTGCCTTTCCCCCAGATATAACTCTTGCCCTGCGGTATATACCTATCCCTTTCCATCACTAAAGTAAACGTAATCGAATTGTGGTCACTATCACCAAAGTGCTCACCTACCTCCAAATCTAACACCTGTCCTGGTTCATTACCCAGAACCAAATCCAATACGGCCTCGCCTCTCGTTGGCCTATCTACATACTGTGTCAGGAAACCCTCCTACACACATTGGACAAAAATGGACCCATCTAAAGTACTTGAACTATAGCGTTTCCAGTCAATATTTGGGAAGTTAAAGTCCCCCATAACAACTACCCTGTTGCTTTCGTTCCTATCCAGAATCATCTTTGCAATCCTTTCCTCTACATCTCTGGAACTTTTCGGAGGCCTATAGAAAACCCCTACGAGGGTGACCTCTCCTTTCCTGTTTCTAACCTCAGCCCATACTACCTCAGTAGACGAGTCCTCATCAAACGTCCTTTCTGCCACCGTAATACTGTCCTTGACTAACAATGCCACCCCTCTTTTACCACCTTCCCTGAGCTTACTGAAATATCTAAACCCAGGCACCTGCAACATTCCTGTCCCTGCTCTATCCATGTCTCCAAAATGGCCACAAGAACAAAGCCCCAGGTACCAACCCATGCTGCAAGTTCACCCACCTTATTCCGGATGCTCCTGGCATTGAAGAAGACACACTTTAAACCACCTTCCTGCCTGCCGGTACACTCCTGCAACTTTGAAACCTTACTCATGACCTCACTACTCTCAACCTTCTGTATACTGGAGCTACAATTCAGGTTCCCAAGCCCCTGCTGAACTAGTTTAAACCCTCCCGAAGAACATTAGCAAATTTCCCCCCCCCCAGGATATTGGTACCCCTCTGGCCCAGGTGTAGACCATCCCGTTTGTAGAGGTCCCACCGACCCCAGAATGAGCCCCAATTATCCAGAAATCTGACTGCTTCCTCCCAGCCCCTCTCACTGTCACCCATCTATCTTTATTCTTCGGAGTAATTACATCCTGAAGCTTCTATCTATGACCACCTCTGCCTCCCGAATGATCCAAAATTCAACTAGCTCCAGCTCCAGTTCCCTAACGTAGTTTCTGAGGAGCTGGAGATGGGTGCACTTCCCACAGATGAAATCAGCAAGGACACTGTCGGCGTCCCTCACCTCAAACATTCTGCAGGAGGAACATTGCACTACCTTCCCTGCCATCCCCTATAGATTTTTAAAAAAAAAAAGAAAACTAAAGAAAGAGCTTACCTGTTATTCATTCCCCTTCTCAGCAAGCACTCACTCAGCAACCTCTGCGCCCTGCACGATAACACCTGAGGGAAAAGAAAACAAAAACTACTTACCAGTCACCAGCCAATCCCTTACCTGCAGGCTGTGATGTCACGGTTCAACTTCTTTCTACTTCTACCTGCCCTTGAGCCTTCCTCTTGATCTTTACAGCGGTTGGTTTTTTTTTGGTTGGAGGAGGAGGTAGGGAGGGAAACACTGAAGAAGTGTTTCGGGTTTAAGTGTCACTTGACAGCAGCTCCTCCACAAACCACCTTCAAGTTAGGGTGACCACAACGGAGGAATGCAAATTTCCCTTGCAACAGCCAATCAGCAGCTCCGCTCTACTGCCCTCTGCTGGATGCTTGTCTTCACTTGAACAGCTAGGGTCTCTAGCTCAGGTACACCTTCATGTTAGGGTGACCACAACGGAGGTATGGAAATTTCCCTTGCAACAGCCAATCAGCAGCTCTGCTCTACTGCCCTCTGCTGGATTATAAGGGACTGTGGTCCCTTATAAAGTCATTAGCCTCTTCTGGCATTTCAAAATAGTGCTCCCAGCCTCCAAAAGTGACCCACCGTTTCACTGGGTGCAGCACCCCAACCGGATCTGCCTTCGGTATAACACGACCTTGGCCCTGTTGAATCCTGCATGCCTCTTCGCCACTCCACACAATATCCTGACTTAGTCGGCCATGGTTCCCCTCCCATTCACAGTTTCGCTTCTCCCTGGCCCATCGTAGGATCTTTTCCTTCTCCACGAATTTGTGCATCAGCACAATCACCACCCATGGTGGCTCCCCCACTCTTGGCCTCAGCCTCAAAGGCCTGTGGGCCCTGTCCACCTCTGGGGCCTTGTCCAGCACTCCCTGCTCCACCAGCAAGGTTAACATTCTTGACACATATTTTGTGGTGCTCGTTCCTGCCGCACCTGGCAGCCGCAGAATCCATAGGTTCTACCACCTGGACCTATTTTCTTGCTCCATCACCTTCACCCTCAGCGACTTGCGTAAGTCCCCCAGATCCCCGCCTCCGAGGACACAATCCGGTCGCTCTGGTCAGACACCACCGTCTCCAACTCTCATATCTTCACCCCTTGTGCCTCAAGACACTTCTCTACTCCATCCATAGACCCTCGCAGAGGTGCTGCTGCTCGCTCGATTGCCTTCAACATGTCCCCATGCATCTCCTTCCTTTGCTGTCATAATTCATCAACTGGTCCATCTGGGCCTTTCCCACTGGGTCGACCCTCCTCTCTTTCTCTCTCTCTCTCTCTTCCCCCCCCCCCCCCCCCCCCCCCCCCCCCCCCCCCCTCTTGCCATTTTCACAATTGTTGCTGTGCCACAGGTCCTCTCCAGTTCCTTCACCAGGTCTTTGACTGTTTTTTGCCAGGTCTGGTAGCCAGTAGACATGCCAATCCTGGGGAGAACCTCCCCTTGTGAACCACTTTCCTGCAGGAGCTACCCACTAATGGGTATAAAATGCCCAAACCAACACCTTTAAGTCGGAGCTGCCCTGTGTGCGACCATTCACTTCATGGCCATCACCAGAAGTTTGGCGTGATGAGTCTTCATTACTACCAAACTTCCTAGCACTGAAAATTATTTTAGCAGGTTTATTATTGGAGATTTAAAAATAATTATTTTTCTCTCTCTATGTAATTTTGCATAGAATAATTTAAACTTTGGCTTTCTAGTTTTGACTGCTTGTCTCAGTAAGGGTTCTTCAATCCAGTTGGTTGAAAAGATGAACTGTTGCTTGCCCTGTTCACACACATCTCCTGTGCAGGATGCCACACTGAAATGGCGCTCTAATTACCATAAGTGCTACACAAAAGCTTACTAAAAGTCTGGACAGCTGCAAGTGGAATGAATGGCAAGCATTGTTTGTTCGCCACTGACTGGTTTGGACTTTGCAATGCTGAGTTTTTAAAAATAAATTGATATACAGTTGAAACAGGATGTGAGCAAGTAGCAGAATGCAAAATCTTCCTACATCTGCACTTTCAAACATTGGGAGCAAAGGAATCTTGGCAAACCTCCTGCATTATGTCATTGGAAGCAATGACTGTGTTTAAGAACTATTTACAAACTGATTGCCAGCTTTTGTTATGGATTACATTGGTTAAATCATAAATACTTAGTTTAACATTAGCTCAATTAATATACCTCAATTAACACAGTTGAAACGCTGATTATGTACTGACCAATCACTAAATATTAAATATTGCAAATGGAAACAACAAATATGTCCTTCACCATGGTTTTATTTATTTAAACTGTTAGATGAAGACAGCAGATGTTTTTTTTTTTACAGTGTCCTTGACCTTTATTGAGTTGCAGTTCAATGAAACGTGTAAAATGGGTTTAGTGTGCGCAATGCACTTGTCCTCCTGGTACTAAACCAGAATTTTGTGAGGTTGTGTCAGGTGATGATCTGCACAAAATGTTTATCCAGTGTTGGGTTTAACCAGCAGTTGAAAACCTAGATCACAGAAATGGTAAGAACCAGCACGTGTAGCATATGTCCCTCTTTTGTATGATTTAAATTCCTTTGTCATTCGTTGAACATGCGGATTAGGAGCAAGAGTAGTCCGCTCGGCCCCTCGAACCTGCTCCGACATTCAGTAAGATCCTGGCTGATCCAATTGTAACCTCAACCTCACATTCCTGCGTACCCCCGATAACCTTTCACCACCACGCCCCCACCCTCTTTGTTAATGAAGAATCTATCTAACTCTGCCTTAAAAAATTTCAAACATTCCGCTTCTCTGCCTATTAAGGAAGATAGTTCCAGTGACACAAGACTCGAGAGAAAAATGTTCTCCTCATCTCTGTCTTAAATGAGTAACTCTTTATTTTTAAACGGGCTGAGACCCCTAGTTCTAGATTCTCCGACACGTCAAAAATATCCTCTCCACACCCACCCTGCCAATACTCCTCAGATCTTTAAAAGGTTTTGATCAAGTTGTCTCTTACTCTTCTAAACTCTAGTAGATACAAACCTATCCTTTCCAACCTTTCCTCGTAAGACAACCCAACCATTCTTGGTATTAGTGTAGTAAACATTTTCCGAACTGCTTCAAATGCCTTTACATCTTTCCTTAAATAAGGAGACCAATACCGTGCACAGTACTCCAGATGTGGGTTCAGCAATACCGTGCACAACTGAAGCATAACCTCCCTACTTTTGTAATCAATTCCACTTGCAATAAACAATAACATTCTATTAGCTTTCCTAATTACTTGCTGTACCTGCACTCTAGCCTTTTGTGATTCATGCAATAGGATGCCCAGATCCCTCTGCATCTCTGAGCTCTCCAATCTCTCACCATTTAGATAACATGCTTCTTTTTATTCTTCTTGCGAAAATGGACAATTTCACATTTGCTCACGTAATACTCCATTTGACAGATTTTTACCCACTCACTTAAACTACCTTTCCTTTTGTAGCCTCGTCACAATTTACTTTCCTACCAAGCTTTGTGTTGTCAGTAAATTTAGCAACCATACCTTCAGTCCCTTCACCCAAGTCTTTTAAATAAATTATAAAAAGTTGAGGCCCTGACATTGATCCCTGTGGCTCACTACTTGTCACATTCTGCCAACCAGAAAAAGACCCATTTGTGCCAGCTGTTTCCTGTTAGCTAGCAGATCTTCAATCCATGCCAATATCTGGGGCTGGTTGAGCACAGGGCTAAATCGCTGGCTTTGAAATCGGACCAAGGCAGGCCAGCAGCACGGTTCAATTCCCGTACCAGCCTCCCCGAACAGGTGCCGGAATGTGGCGACTAGGGGCTTTTCACAGTAACTTCATTTGAAGCCTACTTGTGACAATAAGCGATTTTCATTTCATTCATATGTTTCCCCACAGGTCATGAGGTTTTATTTTTTGCAATAACCTTTTAATTTTTCGCAATAACCTTTGATGTGGTACCTTATCAAATGCCTTCTAGAAACCTCAGGTACAGTACATCTACCCGTTTCCCTTTATCCACAGCACATGTGACTCCTTAAAAAAACCTCTACTAAATTGGTTAAACATGATTTCTCTTCCACATAAAAGTGATAACTCTCTGCCTGATTGCCATTTTACCAAATGCCATGCTATAACATCTTTAATAATGGCTTCTAACATTATCCCTATGACAGATGTTAGGCTAACTGGCCTGTAGTTTCCTGTTTTCTGTCTCCATCCGTTTTTGAATAAAGGAGTTATTCACCTGCATAACATTTCTGATTATATACTGTTATCTACTATAGAATGTTTAGAGTTAATTTTCACTAACTTGCCAATTTTTGCTATTGACTAATTATTTTACAGAATTCTGATTATTGAAAATATGGAAGTTGATCCTGAGGTGCTGTGCTGCCATTATTTTGGTCTTTTTTTAAATTTTGGTTGAAAGGAAGACCAACCTAAAGATTTTTGACTTTGTTTACGGTCACTTTTCACTTGTATGGTATGCACCTTCTTGCCGTCTCATGGATTGCTGTGTATTCGGCTGTTCCCTCTGTGTCATATTTGGAAGTCTTAATCACTTTGCTCCAGTTCTTTACTCTCCTAAAACCACACTGCCATGCCTTCAGGCACTTCTTTAAAAATAACTTTCTACCACTCCCCATTACAAGACATTTTCCCATACGAGCATTTATGTTAGACTGAAAGCTGCTTTAAACAGATCTGGAGTGTGGTTTGAGTTGCTATGAATGTAAGCATTATATTTTGAATAAAGGAGATCTTTTTTTAAGAGATGAGATTGGATGTGGTTATTTAGGAGTTCCATAAATGTATGTAGTACCTGAGAACTGGAAAATTGTTAAAATTATTCCAATAGTAAAAGAACAAACAGCAATACCCTACATTAAAGTTTCTATACAAAAAAAATTAGACACCCAAGGACCATTGTCAAACAAACTGTGACACTAAACCACGTGATATAAGTTGGATGACAAAGTGTCAAAGAGATATATTTTTAGTGGTATCATGATGGAGGAAAGTGATTTTAGAGAGGAGGCGAGTTGTAGGGAGCTTGGAAATTGTGCAATTAAAAGGCAAAACCACCACTCAGAAGAGTGATTTAAAATCAGGAATGCACACTAGGCCAGAATTAAAGGAGTGCAGATATCTGAGGGTTGTGGGGCTGGAAGAGATTGTAAAGAAAGGTCACAGAGGGATTTGACAACGAGAATGAAAATTAAATTCAAGATGTTGTTTGAGAGTCGGTAAAGATCACGAGGGATTAAAATTATCTTTAAGGTGTCAATACTAGTTTTTGAAAGATACCCAGTGGTACAATTTACTTTGTAGTTTCAAAAGCATTTTAAAATCCTAGCTGGATTGAAAGCTCATCTAACAACAACAAAGTAAACCACGATTAACAGGTTTTGTCCACAACGCATGTGACTCCTTAAAAACACTCCAATAAATTGGTTAAACATGATTTCCCTTTCACAAAACCATTATAACTCGCTGCCTGATGCCATGTTATAACATCTGCAATAATGCCTTCTAAGATTTTTCCCGTTTTGTCCAGTAATATTGACTTGTGGTATTATTCAAGGTCTGTCCTAAATTCTCTGAAACGTTGTTCAGAAATGTTACTTGTAACTTCACGAGTAAGTGAAGAGACCAGGTTACAGCTCATCTTAAAATGCTTGTTGACACTGAGTGCCAAAAGTGCAGTTGTTCAGCACAGTAAGTCCTCACTTTGTGGTTGCATTCCTGAAAATCATGACTTTCAGTGAAATGACTTTAAATTAATCATATGTTCCAATTGGAATTCATTTCTTGCCTGGAAAGAAATAACGTACAAGTTGATCTACTGTACTCTAGATGTGAGGCACTACATATTTCTAGCTTGAATGACTTGCAAGATAAAATAAGGCACTGCAAATAATGCAAAGAATACTGTAAATTCAATTTCAATAACACTAAATCACCCAAACAATCCCTGAATAGCATAGCTTCTATGTCTCGCACTCCTGAAACTCGATCAGTGTTTTGTTTGCTTTCCTTTTCCATGCTCTCTCTCCTTAACCTTCTTTGTCTCTCTTTCCCCTCCTTTCCCATTCAGTCTGTCACTCTGTCATTTCCCATTCTCTGTCTGCCTCAGTGTGCATCACTTCGCTTCCTCTGTTTCTCCCTCTTTGCCTATTGTGCGTCTCCCTCTCTCTGTCACTCACACTGTCTGCGTCTCTTCCCCCCCCCCCCGTGCCTGCACCATCCCTCTTTGTGTTAACTACCAAGCTACCTTGCCCGCCTCCTTGGGCAGCACGGTAGCACAAGTGGATAGCACTGTGGCTTCACAGCGCCAGTGTCCCAGGTTCGATTCCCTGCTGGGTCACAGTCTGTGCGGAGTCTGCACGTTCTCCCCGTGTCTGCGTGGGTTTCCTCCGGGTGCTCCGGTTTCCTCCCACAGTCCAAAGACGTGCAGGTTAGGTGATTGGCCAATGGTAAATTGCCCTTAGTGTCCGAAAAGGTTCGGAGGGGTTATTGGGGTACGGGGATAGGGTGGAAGTGAGAACTTAAGTGGGTCGGTGCAGACTCGATGGGCTGAATGGCCTCCTTCTGCACTGTATGTTCTATGTTCTAAAGCGGGCAACATAATCAAAGACCCCCTCCCACCTGGGTTATTCTCTTTTCCAACCTCTTACATCGGGCAGGAAATACAAAAGTCTGAGAACACGCACTAACAGGTTCAAAACCGCGCAACCTCAAACAAACCATTGTTTGCAGCAAACTACCCAGTCTTCAGAACAGTGACCACGACACCACACAACCCTGCCATGGCAATCTCTGCAAGACGTGCCAGATCATCGACATGGATACCACTATTACACGTGAGAACACCACCCACCAGGTACGCGGTACAT
Organism: Scyliorhinus torazame; assembly: GCF_047496885.1. Taxonomy (NCBI): domain Eukaryota; kingdom Metazoa; phylum Chordata; class Chondrichthyes; order Carcharhiniformes; family Scyliorhinidae; genus Scyliorhinus; species Scyliorhinus torazame. The sequence continues at coordinate 223,248,155 of NC_092717.1, forward strand.
ACTCGCGCGACTCGGCCAACGTTGTCTACCTCATACGCTGCAGGAAATGATGTCCCGAAGCGTGGTACATTGGCGAGACCATGCAGACGCTGCGACAACGAATGAACAGACATGGCGCAACAATCACCAGGCAGGAATGTTCCCTTCCAGTCGGGGAACACTTCAGCAGTCAAGGGCATTCAGCCTCTGATCTCCGGGTAAGCGTTCTCCAAGGCGGCCTTCAGGACGCGCAACAACACAGAATCGCCGAGCAGAAACTTGTAGCCAAGTTCCGCACACATGAGTGCGGCCTCAACGGGGACCTGGGATTCATGTCGCATTACATTCATCCCCCACCATCTGGCCTGCGAAATCCTACCAACTGTCCTGACTTGATACAATTCACACATCTTTAACCTGTGTTTACCCCATCTCTGGATCTGTAAAGATTTAATCACCTGCTAATGGTCGCATTCCAAGCATTGTTTGGCATCTTTGAATTTATCTATATATATGTTTCTGGAACATACCTCTTCATTCACCTGAGGAAGGAGCAGCGCTCCGAAAGCTAGTGACATCGAAACAGACCTGTTGGACTTTAACCTGGTGTTGTAAGACTTCGTACTGTGCTCACCCCAGTCCAACGCCGGCATCTCCACATCAGGTTCAAAAACAACTTCTTCCCCGCTGTTACCAGACTCCTGAATGACGCTCTATGGATTGAACTGATCTCTCCACGCATCTTCTCTACTGAGGAGCACTAGACTCGGTATGCTTCAGCCGATGTCTATGTTTACATTGTGTATTTATTATATGCCCGATGTTTTTCATGTATGGAACGATCTGCCTGGACTGTACGCAGAACAATACTTTCAACCGTACCTCGATAAACGTGACAAATCTAAATCAATCAATAAATCTTAATGAAGGACATTGAAGTCCTGACCAAGAGTACGTTCTGAGCCTACCATTCTCTGTGCTCCTCCAAGTGGTGTTCAGCATGGAAGAGCATTATTGCATTGACTGAGGGTGGGGATCGTAGGTTGTAGGCGTAACTAGCAGGTTTCTTGTCCATGTTTGACCTGATGCCATGGTCTTCATGGGATTCCGAGTCCATGTTCAGGACTCTCATGGCAACTCCCTCCTGACTGTATACCACTGTGCCACCATCTCTGGAGGATTTGTCTTATTGGTGGGACAGGACGGTAGCACAGTGGTTAGCACAGTGCTTCACGGCTCTAGGGTCCCAGGTTCGATTCCCGGCTTGGGTCACCGTCTGTGCGGAGTCTGCACGTTCTCCCCGTGTCTGAGTGGGTTTCCTCCGGTTTCCTCCCACAGTCCAAAGATGTGCAGGTTAGGTGGATTGGCTATGCTAAATTGCCCTTGGTGTCCAAAAAAAGTTAGGCGGGGTTACTGGGTTGTAGGGATAGGGTGGAGATGAGGGCTTAGGTAGGGTGCTTTTCCAAAGGGCCGGTGCAGACTCGATGGGCCGAATTGCCTCCTTCTACACTGTAAATTCTATGATTCTCGGGACACAGGTTCGTTCGAAGCCCATCACAGAATTTGAATTCCATTATTAAATCTGGGATTAAAAAGATAGCTAAAAGGATAAGATGTTGATGGTGGGGAATTCAGCGATGATAATGGAGCTGGTTAGATTCCCCCTCTTGTTGGAGATGGTCATTCCGGATAAAATCTGACCATATGAATACACAAATAGAGAGGCTATGCTTCAGCATGTCCAATTCACCTAACAGCACGTCTTTCTGGACTTGTGGGAGGAAACCGGAGCATCATAGACACATGGCCACTTAGACACTGGGAGAACGTGCAGACTCCGCACAAATGACCCAAGCAGGAATCGAACCCAGGATCCTGGTGCTGTGAAGCAACAGTGCTAACCACAGCTACCGTGATGGCCTGCAGAGTGATACCACATCTGCAGTGCTATGTACAATATTGGTCACCTTATTTAAAGAAGGAAGCAAATGCATTGGCAGAAGTTCAGAGAAGGTTTACCAGACTAATACCTGGAATGTGCTGGTTGCCTTATGAGGGAAGGTTGGACAGGCTAGGCTAGAGTTTAGAAAATTAAACGGCAACTTGTTTGAAACATATAAAATCCTGAGAGGTTTTGACAGGGTGGATCTGGAGAGGATGCTTCACCTTATGGGAGAATCTACAACTAGGTGTCATTATTTTAAAATTAAGGGTCGCCCATTTAAAAAGGAGGTGAGGCAAAATCCTTTGAGGGCCATGTGTCTTTGGAACTCCTTTCCTGGAAAGGAGGTGGGAACAGAGTCTTGGAACATTTTTATGACAAGAGATGGGTAAATTATTGGTAAACAAGGGAGTGAAAGTTGTTGGGGTGATGCAGATTTGAGGTTTCAATCAGATCTGCTAATACCTTATTAAATAGCCAAGCAGGTTGGAGGGGCCAAATAGCCCACTCTTGCTCCATGTTTGTATGTGTATTGCCTGCTAATTGCAGTGTGAATGTTACTTGTCAGCCCAAGCCTGAATGATATCCAGGCCTTGCTGCTTTTGGTATGGACTGCTTCAGTATCTGAGGAATCACAAATGAACAGATTGCAATCAACAGTGAGCATTCCCTCTTCTGACCATATGATGAAGGGAAGGCAGTTGAAGATGGATGGCCTGGGACATTACCCTGAGGAGCTCCTGCAATGATGTCCTGGGACTGAGATGACTGGCCTCCAACAACCAAAGCCTTTGTGTCAGGCATGATTCCAGCTAGTGGAGAGTTTTCCTCCTGGCTCTCATTGACTTCAATTTTACTCAGGCTCCATTGTACCACACTTGGTCAAAAGATGCTTTGATGTCAAGGGCAGTCACTCACACTTTTTTGGACCAAGGCTGCAATGGAGTCTGGAGTTGAGTGGCCCTGACAGAAGACAAATTGAATGAACATTGGTAAGCAGGTTATTGCTGATGAAGCCTTCTCACATTCAGACATTTGAAAGATATTTTAGAGGGAGCGCATATTGAGAGGACTGTGAAACTGCTGCTGGATAGCACCGTCAACAGCACCTTCCATTATTTTGCAGATGATTGAGAGTAGCCTGATGGGGGCAGCATTTGGCCATATTTGATTGATCCTTTCTGTGGAGAGGGTGTACCTGGACAATAGTCAAAATGATAGTCCTGTGTTTAGCATGACTCCTTTCGCAACACATAGCCTTTGCTGTATCCAGTACCTTCAGCTATTTCTTGATATCACAAGGAATAAATCAAATTGGCTAAAGACTAACATCTGTGTTGGTTGTAGGAGCCAGAGAGAGATCATCTCCTTGGCATCTCTGGCTGAAAATGATCACAAATAGTTCAGCCTTGTCTTTTGAACTGATGTGCTGGGCTTTCGCATCATTGAGGGTGAGAATGTTGGGTGCAGCTGCCTCCACTGTTAGTTCTTTAATTGTCCACCATCATTCACGACTGGGTGTGGCAGGAATTGCAGGTTTTGAGGGTCGTGCATCAATTCACTATCACATGCTGCTTCCTTTGTTCAGTGTGTATGTAGTCCTGTGTTGCAGTTTCACAGGTTACCACACAACCTGGGATTAGGAGCCGATCATTTGAAACTGATACCAGGAGAAGTTATTTCACGCAAAGGTTTCTAAATCTTTGAAATTCTCTGCCCTCGGGAATTGTGGATGGTCCATCTTTGAATACATTGAAGGCTGGGATAGATGGGGAATTAGAGGATATGGGAAGAGGATGGGAAAAGTGAGTTGAAGCAATGCCATGCCATTATCATTATTAAATGACAGAGCAGACCCAATGGGCCGAATGGCCTAATTCTGCTCCTGTGTGTTATTGTCTTATGCCCAGATGAGCTACTAGGTCTGTTCTGAATATATTCATTCAGTACAATGGTGGTGCAGCACAACATGATGGAGGGTGTCCTCAGTGTAAAAATGGGATTTATCTCCATGAGGCCTATGCCATGGTCACTCCTACCAAAGTTGTTACGGACTGATGTATCTGTGATGAGTAGATTGATGAGGTCAAGGTCAAGTTGGCTTTTCCCTTCTCTCTCCACTTGCCACAGGACAGTATAGTAGTCCTTCAGGACTCTGCCTGCTTGGCCAGTAGTGATGCTACCGAGCCATGTTGGTGATGGAAATTGAAGTCCCCCACGCACAGTACATTTTGTGCCCTTGCAATCTTCCCTCATTGCTTTTTGCCCACGTTTGACCTGTTGTTATGAGATTTCATGGGATCCAGAGTTAATGTTGAGCGGCCAGGGCCGCTCACTCGTGACGTTTACCACTGTGCCTCTGGTGGGTCTGTCTTGATGGTTGGCGGACAAATTCAGGGGTGGTCGTGAAAGAGTCTGGGACATTAGCTGTGAGGTATGATTCTGCATGTTACTGTCAGGTTGTTGGGTTTAATGTTATTTAACTTTTCTGTAGCAGTTTGTTACAACTGGGTGGCATGGCCATTTCAGAATTAATAACATTGCTGTAGGTCTGGCATCACATGTAGGTCAGACCGGGTAAGGATGGATTTTCTTTCCTTAAAGGACATTCGTGAACCAGATGGGCTTTTACAACAATCTGGTAGCTTCATATTTACCAATACTGAGAATAGCTTATTGTTCCAGGCTTGTTAATTAAATTTCAATTCCGTCAGCAGTCTTGGTGGGATTGGAACTGGTGTGTCCGGAGTATTAGTCTGGCCCTCAGAATTGTCCAGTAACATTACCACTGTGCTACCATTCCCAGTTCAGTTACACATATGTTACAAATACAGAAAGGAAAGTCCCTTTTAGCTTAGATTCGAGTCACGTGACTTAAATTTGACTATTTGATTAGCTAGTTATGGACATTCCACTTGACCAAATTCACATGACTGGAAATTTAAGTTTCTGAAATGCTGGTTTGCAAGGATCTAAAAATAGACTTCACAGGAGCACACATGTTTTTAAACAATATATTTCAACCTTGAGAAGGAAGGAGCTCTAGGCTGATGGAAAATACTGCACACGCTTGTTTTTCATTACTTCAGCCTAGTAAGTTGTGGGATTTTTAACTTTCTCTTTCAACACATAAAAGAGCCAAACCTTTGATATTTTACTCATTGATCAATGTTGATGGACAGAATTTTGTTCCTGAAATATTCCACGTTCTTGGCAAACCCAGGAGCAGTTTTGATGAGTATTCACGGTGGAGAAGGGAGGGAATTTCAGCAATACTTAGGCTGTGGTCATTTGAAAATGTGTAAATGCTGCCTCCATTTGAAAGATCAAAAAATTGTTCACGGTCTTGATGAAAACGTTTTTGAACAGGCTGCCATCGGGCTTCAACTTCCTCATCACCCGAGCTTATTAAAGAATACAGGATTTCCTTTGCTAACAAAATACTTCAATGTTCAATATTTTTCTTACTCTGCATTTTCTATTTCTCTTGGTCTTTAGATTCAGATCCAGGACACTCAAGTGAAACCTGGGGAGAACGATTAATACCACCTTATAGGACATACTCTGGTAAATGCTGTTAACTTTTGTGAAAGCATCTCTTTCCCATTCTTCAAATAATTATTACTTGAAAAAATGTCTAATTCCCGGTTATTATTATTTAATAGTTGTGACAATTTGTCTTTTTGACTTCCCATTGGTGTGTGCAGTATGCTGCAACATGACCGCATTCTGTAGCCAATCCCACTTGCTTCTTAACCTATTTAATTATGCCCCACAATTAAAAACTGCAACAACAACAAAAAAAGCTCCTCTGGTTTAACTTGCGGGTCTGCCATGGAAACTGACTTCACAGAATCGCAATTGTTACAGCACAAAAGGGGGCCAGTCGGTCCATCGTCTCTGCACGGAATCTCTCAAATGGCAATTCACTTTGTGCCATATTCCTGCCTTCTCCCCATACCCCTGCACATGCTTACTTTTCAGACAACCGTCTAATTCCATTTTGGCATGCCTCGAATGAACCTGCCTCCACCACACTCTGGGACAGTGCACTCCAGACCTTAACCATTCGCTGCGTGAAAAAGCTTTTCCCTCATGTCACTTTTCTTCCTTTTGCCAATTATTTTAAATCTATGGCCCCTCATTCTCAATCCTTTCACGTGGGGAGCAGTTTCTCCCTATCTACTCTTATCTGACCCCTCATGATTTTGAAATGAGTTGTCTAAGAATGTAGCTGCTCCAGGTAGCTTCATTAGCTTCAGGAGCCCAGTTTCGGCAATCTTAATAAGAAATACTTCTGTCCTATCTTATTTTGGCCTATCAAACATCACATGGGTACGTATCACCTTCATGTATATTTGCATTTAACTGCAACTTGGGCAGAAACTTGGGCATCCTGAGCTTGAATTCACTCACATTCAGCTGGCCACAGAACAGCAGGTTATTCTCTATTTATGTCATCTTTAACACAGACTTTGGTCACAAGATGCGTGTGCTATTCTACTTGTCAAAGAAATGACCGAAACAGACTTTGTTTCATTCTGCTGTACAGACAGTAGGTCTCATCTCTTCAAGGTTTCTCCATTCACCATTCTTCCACTGCACTTCTGTATCCATGGTAATCTCATTTAACTCTTTTAAGCTTAGATATTTTTTAAGTCAATTGATACAATTAATGCTACCTTCAAGGTCATGTGATTTAACACTAATATAGGGGTCTATTATGTCTGCAGGAACACAGTTAATCACAACGCCAGCTGTCTTATCTTTCTCGGCTCAGGCTTTCTGTTCTACAAAGAGATGATTGTAGCACATGCTGTACCTTCTCCCTCTCTGCTGGTTAACCTGGTCATCTGTTTTACTGCTACCTTTAAAACCTGCACGTTATACCTCAACTGGGCATTTATGGAGAATTATAGTTTGCCTTGCTTCTGCCAACACAAGACAGCAAATTTTCAACGGGAGAAGCAGCACTTGTTCACTAATATTTCCAATCTTGGGTAAATTAAGTAGAAAAATTCCAGAAGAGTTTTTCGATCATGACATAGATTATTCAGTAGCTGGTACTCACCATAATGGTCTAAACAGGGAAATGTTTTCAAATATTTTGTCTAAGTGGTGTGATTAAAAATATCATTATTTTATTCCAGTAAAGTTGACTGTTGAAAATGCTTCAAAAATATAACAGATCAAACTTAAATAATTTTTGTGCTTTTCTTTTCCTTTCAGTTTTGTAACTTAAGCTGCAGTTGGTACCAATTGAAATGGAAGTTGGAAACATGATTTAAAATGGGCACATTTCTGAACTGCATTACACCTAAATTCTTTTAAATTACAGTTTCAAATTTAAAATACATATTGCCTTTCTAATGAAGTGTCCAGTAAAATTAACCATCTGTAAATTGATGGTGTAGATTACCTTTATTCACCTTGATGACCTTGGAGATTCTAAAGCTGAAATGGAAGATTATTAAAGTACTGTAAAAGATCTTTTTGCAAATCTAAAATGTAAAAACTAATTTTGTGCTAGTTTGCGTCCATTGATTTTCGAAGAGGCTATGCTGAATAAAATGGTGAACTTAATCTGGAATTTGTATTAGAACATAGCACAGTACAGGCCCTTGGGCCCATGATGTTGAGCCGACCATTTATCCTAATCTAAGATATAGAACATCGAAGAACATCATTGTAAGTCACTTGCTCACGAACAAGATCTGTTTTAAGTATGTTTTGTTGCCAAGCTTACAACTCTTAAAACATTAAACTTTTATTCTCATCTGCTCTGCAAGCTGTTCAAATCCTGGTGCTAGAGCTGTGTTTTTCATAAAAGGTTATTTGACAGCCACAATCCTAAATTTTGTATTGCTCAAGGCAGCTATACTGCAATTTAGAGTGATGGGACATGGGCTATTCCCCTAGCTTCTTACAGAGTGGACGCTGCATAGATGCTGAATGTAGGCTAAGCATCTTCTCCCAGGAAAGGGAAATAACCTACAGGATGTCTATTCAAGCTGTCAGCCCGGTAGTTCAGTAGAGCCTTTATACTTTTTTGAATACTGCTGTAACCAATGAATGGAGTAGGCCACACAGCCCTTTGAGCCTGTTCACCATTCAGTGAGATCATGGCTGATTGGAGCTTCAAATCCACTTACCAACCTTCAATCCCTTGTCTAACAAAATCTGTGGATTTTAACCTTGAAAGCTTCAATTGTGCCAGTGCCTTTTCGGAGGAATACATTCCAAATTTTTACTCCACTTTGGGTAGAAAAAGCCTAAATGGCCTAGCTCTAATTTTAAAATTATGCCCCTTCATGTTTGATTTCCAAGTTAGAGGAAATAATTTCTCTGTACAAAATCCTTTTAACATTTTAATACCTCAATCAGAGTCAAATTCTTTGATATTCAAGGAATAAAAACCATGTTTACGCAACCTGTCCTCAATTTAAAATTTTAAGCTTTGGCATAATTTTGGTGAATCTGTACTCAGCCTCTCCTAGATCAATATTTTTCTTGAGGTAGAGTGTGTAAAATTAAAATGTAGTACTCCAGATGGGATCTGACCAAAGTACAGTATGCACACTGAAGGATAATTTCCCCCCCATGAAATATGAACTATGGGACTGGAAATTTTGAATTGTTGAGTGTTTTTCATACTAGTTTTAAATCATGCATTATTAAATTATTGTAACCAAGTGAGCTGCGGAAATGGTGTAAATTTTTAGAGATAGATGTTTTTTTTTAAAGTAACTTATTCAATACTTTTTAAATTTCAGAAAAGGAAGGTCCTGAGAAAAAGAAAATGAAAAAGGAACCTGGAAGCAAAAAATCTGTTCCTGTTTGCAAAGCCACGCTTGGCGGCATACTTATTGGGTATCCACTGTCGGAACGGCAGCAGATGGCTCTAGTGATGCAGATGACTGCAAGAGATAACAGTCCAGGTTATACCAACCAAATTTTTTTATTAAATTGTATAACTGTGTAATATCTTTGATCTCCTAAATAATTTTTTTAATCTCTTTGCTCACGTAGAATAATGAATAATGTTGCAAAGTTAATCACATTGAGATTAACAAATGTGAAGTGCTGTGAGAACATGCAAAATCCCTTGACAAATTCAGTTAATTTTAGTTCAGGGTTAAGCTATCCTGTACCCAGGCACACAATATGAGGCTTTCCATTATAAGATGGCAAGCTTGCTAAATGGGCATTATATATGATGTGGAGATGCTGGTGTTGGACTGGGGTGGGCACAGTAAGAGGTCTTACAACACCAGGTTAAAGTCCCAACAGGTTTGTTTGGAGTTACTAGCTTTCCGAGCCCAGCTCCTTCATTAGGTGACTCACCTGATGAAGGAGCTGGGCTCCGAAAGCTAGTGACTCCAAACAAACCTGTTGGACTTTAACCTGGTGTTGTAAGACTTCTTACTGGGCGTTATATCCTGTATCTTAATAGGAATGAAAACAGGAAATCCTGGAAAAGCTCAGCAGGTGTGGCAGAATCTGTGGAGAGAGAAACAATGTTAATGTTTTAAACGTTAACTCAGTTTTTCCCCCTCCACAAATGCTGCGACACTTGCTGCGTTTTTCCAGCTTTTCCTGTTTTCATTTCAGATTTCCAGCATCCCCAGTATTTTGTTTTCCTATTACTATATCTTACCAGCACATGAGCATGGAGAATATGTGTGAGAAAATAAACCACCTATGTTCTCTTGATTTAATTTTTATTTAATTTTCTTCCCATCTCTTTGAAGATGCTGATTCCCCTCACTGTTCCTTAGGCAGAATTCCTTTGGTTTATCGTGATTGAATTTAAGACTGAAACTCCTTGTCTACAATTCACATGTGACGGATGGTGCAGTGGTTAGCACTGCTGCCTACGGCGCTGAGGACCCAGGTTCGATCCCGGTCCCGGGTCACTGTCTTTGTGGAGTTTGCACATTCTCCCTGTGTCTGCGTGGGTCGCACCTCCACAACCCAAAAGATGTGCAGGTTAAGTGGATTGGCCACGCTAAATTGCCCCTTAATTGGAAAAAAAATAATTGGGAACTCTTAAATTTATAAAAAATAAAATGCACAGGTGAAGCATGCCATTTGTTGATCCTGGAATTCTGCTGTTGGCCATGGTACCCCACACCTCATTATGAAGCAGTTTCAGTAATGGGAGCATAATTGGTATTTTACCTAGTTATCGTTTTCTTGAGGATTCTGGAGTTTGTCATCTGGCACAGGAAACTTGAGCATTCCTCAAGGTTTTTTCATAATACTAGCTTTTTACTTTCATTATAGATTCTTAAGACAAAATGGCTACAATGTGGGAGGGAATATCCTGTTTCACTCACTTCCAATGCTTTAAAGTGGCAGGTCAGCAGCTCAGAAAAATTTGAAAAACAGGTTTTTGTTTCAAATAATCCTTCTGAAAACGATAGGAAACGGCAGCGGGAAGGACCTACAACTGAAGGAGGACTTAATTGTCGTAATGCTTTCAACTTGGCTCCTGCCACTAAAAGACTTCAAAAACCTTTTTGATACAGACATTGGGTGGGATTCTCTGAAATGGAGGCTGAGTGTCCGCGCCGTCGTGAACACCGTCGCGTTTCACAATGGCGCGAAACGGGCTTGGTATCTACTGATTCTGGCTCCCACAGCCAGCACGGCACTGGAGCGGTTCACGCCGCTCCAGCCTCCCTTCCCGGCACCAACTGGGTGCCGCACCAACCCGCGCATGCACGGGAGCCCCCCTCAACGCGCCGGCCCCGACGAAACATAACATGGGGGTTCAGGGGCCAGCCGAGTAACAAAATAGGGCCGGGGCTGGAGAGGCCGGCCCGCCAATCGGTGGGCCCCAATCGCGGGCCTGACCTCATCGGAGACCCCCCCTGGTGAAGGAGCCCCCCTCCCCCCACAGGCCGCCTCCCGACCCTGCACGCAGAGTTCCCGCTGGCAGCGAGCAGGTGTGGACGGCGCCGGCGGGACTCTGCCGCTCGGCACATCAAGGCCCGAGAATCGACGGCCCAGCCGCGGACAGCGACCGGCTGCGCGCCAAATGCGCTGACGCAAATGGCGCTGATTCTCCGCTCCTCGGAGAGGCAGCGTGGCATGGTTTCTCCGGCCCGGCGCGGGGCTCAGAGAATCCCGCCCATTATTCCTGGGGAAGCAGAGCTAATTACTGACAAATAGGATGTGAATCTAAGCCTATATCCCATCATTAGCAGGACAAAGGAAAATGCCACTGGCAATTTTTCAAAATGGACAGCAGGTTGACCCACCGCTTACACCATTATTATGAAGAACAAGCGGTATTTGGGAGAAAATCTATTTAATCAATGAGATGGCTTTTTTGTACGCATTCAGATTTTCTGCTGTCCTTTTATTTCTTCTAATACTCCATTTTTGTAGGGCGGCACAGTGGTTAGCACTGCTGCCTACGGCGCTGAGGTCCCGGTTTGATCCCAGCCCTGGGTCACTGTCTGTGTGGAGTTTACACATTCTCCCCATGTCTGCATGGGTTTCACCCCCACAACCCAAAGATGTGGAGGGTAGGTGGATTGGTCACGCTAAATTGTCCCATAATTGGAAAAAAAACAATTGGGTACTCATTTAAAAAAAAAAAAAAATTAAAAAAAAAATTTTTAATACTCCATATTCGTCTGTCAGCACATGTGCAAATTGGAATTCTCTCTAACCCTTGGTGTCATCATTTTTGGTCAGGATCTGTATCCTTCTGTATTTTCAGATTTCAAAGCAGGTGTTCTCTCTCTTGTTGAATCTCAGCCTAATTGTTATGTGGAATGCATGTTCTGTTAACCTCCATCTGTAACCAATAGTATTCAATTTTGCTCTGTTAAGGAATAAAAGTAAAGCAATGGCTTTACGTTTTGTGTCATTTTCTGTATTATCTTTGCAGGTTTGCTTTACTTATTTTAAGTACTACAAGTCAATATCCAATTAGCACCTATGTGGCAATGTGGATTTGTTTGTTTTATCTCAAACTGATATGAGGCTTCATAATATCTTTACATGAGCACAGAATCTTTCAGGTACTGGGACCTGCAAAGTTGTCCTGGTTTCTTTGATTCATTTCCAATTTTAACTCATCAAATTTGTTCAAAACCTAGTTGCAGTCGTCATAGAGCTCACAAAATTACTGGAAAGGAATTATAACCTTTAATGTGTCCAATATCAGATCATCCAGATTCAGGGAAACTTAGTACAGACACTTCAGAAACACTTCAATCATGGATCAATGGGAGATAAAATATTCTAGAAATGCTTCACTAAATTTTGTGTTCCCATCCCATGGAAAATTGTGTCGTGGGGAAAGAAGGCACTAAGACAGCGTAAGCACCTCCTCCTGCATTTGGTTACTGAGATGTGCCTCAGTTTTTGAGCCTGGCCTTCAAGGCACAATATCGACTCTGAAATGCTGTCATCCGACATGGATCAAAACCTATGACAGAGTGTGTCCAGGTGACATGCTTAATTTTCACTACCACAGCTCTCTGTTTCAGCCAAGGCAGATATCAAGGTACTAGTATGATTACTCACACCGGTGGACATGCACACGGATTAATCAATGTCAATAAATGTCAAAATGCCAGCCTCTTTATATATTTCCCCTCTCAACTTATTTCATTTGTAGGATCTGGTAGGGGATCGATAGGAATTATTGTTGCTCTATACAACTTCACAAACAGCTTAATAACAGTGAATAAATTAAGCTTTTCCTGATTATTTACAGATAAAACCACCTCCGCTCATAGGCAAATTCAAAATGTTGCCCTTGAAAGCTTCTGTTTGACTGGGGTTATATACATTGGGTGTGGAGATCTAATAGGATAGTATGAGTTTCCACAAAGAATGGCTTCAAGGAACCTACTTAGGACAGTGTTCATGACTTTTCAGAACACTATTTTCCTGATTAATCTTCTCCGTGTCAGCTCCAGCTGTCTACGTTGTCCTCGAGTTGCCCAGTAATACTGGAAACTCTGTTCAAGTATCACATACAATTGCGGTACATTTACTCTTTCCACGATTAAATTGAATAAATGAGGAAGAATTCCATATTACTAACAGAGGTATAAGCTTGCTCCTTATCTTATTAACCTTCACATACAAAGTTTATAGAAGGCCAATGTTCATCTCTTTCAGATGTATTATTGCTTGGAATGTTCTTGATACCTTGTTTTGGATGGGAGGAGTGGAGAAGGGTCTATTTTTATACACCTTCTAAAGTGTTTGATCTCATCAACTTTTACATTTAGTTACAAATTAAGATAACTTTCAGGAGATGAAGGCGTGGGATTTATGGTGCATCTAGGTTATATCATCTTGATAAAGGTCAAACTTAATGCACCAAGTCAGACTAGTGCTGTCGTCAGCTTGAGCATCTTTACCTGTTGTTGTATAAATAGTACGGCCAAGAGTCAGCAAAGCCACGGAGATTACGTAAACTGAAAAAGGAGATTGTCCTTAATAGTGATTGGCCCCATCACCACTCTTACCCCAAATAATAGTTTTGCATGGAGATATAAAGAAGGAGAAAGGTTAAATTTCATAGGCCAGTTGATTTTGTCTGACTCCCATTCAGACTGTCCTTACTGCTGTTGTTTGCTGGTATCCTTTAAAATAATTTTGCTTAAATTATTTATCAGTCATTTTTATCTTGATTCTGTTACACTTCTTGTTTTTCCAAGTATAGAAGTATTCTTTCTTGTAATTTTCTAAGTTTGGGGGATTATTTCCCCAGTGTACCGAACATAACTCCTTCAGGCTATTTGAAAAAACACAGGCAGAAAATAGTCAAATTTAGTTCTAATTCCCAAAATGATTGTAGAATTGTATTCTTTTTTCAAATAAATAATTTTTGTAAAAGGTTTTCATAAAACATCAATAACAAAATGAGAAAGAAAAAAGAACCCAACAGGGTTAAGTACAAAACACAATCTAAAAAAACAACCCCCCAAACCCCCCCCCCCCCCCCCCCCCCCCCCCCGTACATAAATAATAAATTAACATTAACACCCCGACTTAACACAACAGGTGTATACGCCACCGCAGACCCTCCAGTGTAAATAACATAAACAAAAATAAAGTAAACCCCCCCCCCCCCCGAGCTGCTGCTGCCATTGACTAATGTCTATCGTTTTGCCAGAAAGTCTAAGAACGGTTGCCACCGCCTAAAGAACCCTTGTACCGACCCTCTAAAGGCAAATTTCACCCTCTCCAATTTAATGAACCCTGCCATATCGCTGATCCAGGATTCCACGCTTGGGAGCCTCGCATTTTTCCACTGAAGGAGAATCCTTCGCCGGGCTACCAGGGACGCAAAGGCCAGAATTCCGGCCTCTTTCGCCTCCTGCACTCCCGGCTCCTCTGCCACCCCAAATATTGCGAGCCCCCAGCCCGGTCTGACCCTGGATCCTACCACACTTGACACCGTCCTCGCTACGCCCTTCCAAAATTCCTCCAGCGCTGGGCATGCCCAGAACATATGGGTGTGATTTGCTGGGCTCCCTGAGCACCTAACACACCTGTCCTCACACCCAAAGAACCGGCCCATCCTTGTTCCGGTCATGTGTGCCCTGTGCAGCACCTTAAACTGTATGAGGCTGAGCCTCACGCACGAAGAGGAAGAATTCACCCTCCCTAGGGCATCTGCCCACGTCCCCTCTTCGATATCCTCTCCCAACTCCTCCTCCCACTTACCTTTCAACTCCACCACCGAGGCCTCCTCTTTCTCCTGCATCACCTGGTAAGTTTCCGAGATCTTCCCCACTCCCACCCACCCCCCCGAGAGCACCCTGTCCTGTACTGTGTGTGGCAGTAGCCGGGGGAATTCCACCACCTGCTGTAGAATCCCAAGTTTCTTTACCCGTCAGTCTGGCCTCAATAAAAGTCGAGATGGATTTGCAGGTACAGCATTAGTTATTTTATTTAGCTTGCAAGCGTTCCTCAATTCTCAGGAGCACGAAGCACATTCTGCTCCATGGACTTCTGGAATCAAGTGAGGATATGGAACAAAGGAATCTGTACTGACACATTCAAATGGCATCAAGTTTCACATACACGATGCCCATAGGTCATCCTATATCCCTCCTGACCTGTTGATCTATTCTGATTGGCTCACTTCCAATCCCTTCCTCTGGCCCCTATTACCCAGCATCCTTTTCTCCTGCTTTGGTGGACACACCTCTTCCTGCTTTTCCATGCGGTCTGAAATCCTTTTGTCTGTGAACTCACCAGAATTAGACTGGCCTACCTCTACATTACATTAACTAATATCTCTAAAGTAACTATTTTATATCACATTCGTCACTGCCGTCTGGCAAACACCCTTACCTGTTTTGTGAGGGCCACAAAGAATCCACCACGAGTTTTAAGGATACAAAGTAATGACATTTATTTACAATAATATATATATATATATATATATATATATATATTTTACACTCCTTCCTGCTGGTTCCTAAACTGGCCAGCTTTATTTATACTAGGAGTTTACTAATGGTTTCTCCGCCCCCCTCATTGGGGAAGTTTCTCCTCGGCGATTCTGCGTTGTCGCGCGTCCTGAAGGCCGCCTTGGAGAACGCTTACCTGGTCACTGTTCTGAAGACTGGGTAGTTTGCTGCAAACAATGGTTCGTTTGAGGTTGCGCGGTTGTTTGAAGGCAAGTAGTGGGGGTGTGGGGATGACCTTGGCAAGATGTTCATCGTCATCAATGACGTGTTGAAGGCTGTGAAGAAGATGACGTAGTTTCTCCGCTCCGGGGAAGTACTGGACGACGAAGGGTATTCTGTCGGTTGTGTCCCATGTTTGTTTTCTGAGGAGGTCGGTGCGGTTTTTCGCTGTGGCGCGTTGGAACTGTCAATCGATGAGTCGAGTGCCATATCCCGTTCGTACGAGGGCATCTTTCAACGTCTGTAGATGGCTGTTACGCTCCTCCTCGTCTGAGCAGATCCTGTGTATACGGAGCGCTTGTCCATACGTCATCTTCTTCACAACGCAGAATCGCCGAGCAGAAACTTATAGCCAAGTTCCGCGCACATGAGTGCGGCCTCAACCGGGACCTGGGATTCATGTCGCATTACATTCATCCCCCACCATCTGGCCTGTGAAATCCTACCAACTGTCCTGGCTTGATGCAATTCACACCTCTTTAACCTGGGGTCACCCCATCTCTGGATCTGTAAAGATTTAATCACCTGCTAATGGTCGCATTCCAAGCATTGTTTGGCATCTTTGAATTTGTCTATATATGTGTTTCTGGAACAGATTTCTTCATTCACCTGAGGAAGGAGCAGCGCTCCGAAAGCTAGTGACATCGAAACAAACCTGTTGGACTTTAACCTGGTGTCGTAAGACTTCGTACTGTGCTCACCCCAGTCCAACGCCGGCATCTCCACATCCTCGTCCTCATTGTCAGAGATCTTTTGTCGAGCCTCTCGGATCGCCACCCCCTGCTTCGTCTGTGGCTCTAGCAGCTTATCGATAGAAGCCTTCATCGGCTCTAGCAAGTCCGTTTTAATCTCTCTGAGGCAGTGCTGGATACCCTCCTGTTGCTCCTCCGCCCACTGCCTCCACGCTGCCTTGTCTCCACCCGCCGCCATTTTGTCCTTCTTCCCTCCCTTCTGGTCCACCACCACTTTTTTTGTCGCCCCGCTCCTACTTAAAGCCATATACTGACGGGGAGCTAATATTAACTCCTTCCCACGCCGGGAAACGTCGAAAAAGTGCCCTTGGGCGCTCTGAAAAGAGCCCAAAAGTCCGTTTTTGCGGGAGCCGCCGAATGTGCGACTTAGCTCCGCATAGCCGCAACCGGAGGTCTCGAGAGGGAATCCTTTTGGCAGTGTTCGCTTCACCAATCTGCCCCAAAAAGTCTGTGGAAACTCCTGAAAAAGGTCTGAGAGTCCGTTCCAGATGGGAGCTGCCGAATGCGCGACCTACTCCTCCATGGCCGCCTCCGGAAGCCTCGTCCCCGCTTCTTCAATGGCCTTGGTAGATCTTTTCACAGTTGTTCCCTCTGCTGCTAGAATTCACCTTTAATAAAGGCCCTCCAGTCAGCTTGTAGCCTCTAAGCTGCCCTTCCCCCGCCTGCATGCTGGAAGAGGCTTTGTTTGTCCTGCAATTAAAGCCAAATCTTTTACTGTTTCTGCCGGGTCTGGTAACCAAGAGACATACCATTCCTGGGGGACACTGTCGGGGGAATGTTGCAGTCTTCTTCCCACACCGGGAAATGTCAAACAAATGCCGTGGGGGCCCTATAAAGAGCCCAAAAGTCCGTTCCAAGCGGGAGCTACCGAACATGCGACCTAGCTTTGCATAGCCGCACCCGGAAGTCGTCTAGAATTGTATTCTGAGTATAGATGCAAAATTAGGAGTTCTGCTAACAGCACTTAAGTAATAATAATCTTTATTAGTGTCACAAGTAGGCTTACATTAACACTGTAATGATGTTACTGTGAAAATCCCCTATTAGCCACATTCCAGTGCCTGTTTGGGTACACTGATGGAGAATTCAGAATGTCCAAATTAGCTAACAAGCACATTTTTCAGGACTTGTGGGAGGAAACCCACACAGACACAGGGAGAACGTGCAGACTCCTCACAGACAGTGACCCAAGCCGGGAATTGAACGTTGCAAAGCAACAGTACTAACCACTGTGCTACCGTGCCGTCCATTGCTGGGTTGAATTCCAATATCCATTGTCTGCAGAGGGTGAGAGGCCGACATGTTGCATAGTACGTACCCCCATGCCGAACCAGCTCCAACAGAGTACAAGGTGCCCCCGGTTAGCACTGTGGACTTTGTCTCCACAGCTCTGGCCCTGTCGGTGGTGGCACCCTGGGGGGGTGTGGTGGGGGGGGGGGGGGCTCTGGCCCTGATGCCCGTCCCTGATGCCGGGGTGTACTGTCAGCTGGCACTGCCGTTGCCAGCAGTACGCTCGGCATTCCCGTAGGGGCTACTGCGGACTTTGCCCTGGAAGGACCGCCAGCAGATGGGGGGCGGGTTGGGAGTGGGGTGGGGAGGTTGATGTATAGTGGAGGGTAGGTGGCGGGGGCACCAAAATGCCAGTGTCACTCTGCAGAGCCAGGGGCCAAGGTGGGTGGTCAGTGTGGTGCGGAGCAAGATGGCTGCTTTGCAGGCAGTGGCAATGGCGATCCGTGACTCGACACCGCCCCAGTCCCGTGGGGGTCACCCTGGCCACTTGGCCTGTTCCCGCGTCACTCCTCCCCCAGCCCTGGTAGGGCCCCAGCCAGCCGACCAGTGACCAGCCAGGTGGCCCTCAGACGCGTCGCTGTTTCCTTTCTCTCTCTCTCTCTCTCTCTCTCTCTCTCTCTCTCTCTCTCTCTCTCTCTCTCTCTCTCTCTCTCTCTCTCTCTCTCTCTCTCTCTCTCTCATCAGCCACGATCCAGGTTTCACGATTTTTAAAAGCACAAGTGAACCGTGCCGTCGGGAACTATGCCGTTCGGAGACGGAGAATCATGGGGGCCCCAGAGAATACCGGGTCAGGTTTACCAATGCCATTGAAATGGTGTTAACGTGCGTTCTGGACCACATTGATGCCGCTGTCGAGGTGACGGAGAACTGTGATTTGTCGTCAAATCTTCACCCCTCGCGATTTTAGCTTCGGAACCTATTCTCCGTACAATTGCGTTTCATGATTTCAGTGTCAGCCAACGGAGAATCCCGCCCAATAGATTTTGTCCTTGTTCTCTCCAGGACATCCTCTCTCTCCAATACTATAATATACTCTTACTCCCTGCTTTCTTTCCTTTCCTATCCAGGAATATTGGGAGGGTTTCTCTGTCCTGCCACACCAGATTTCTGGTTCAACACTTCGTCGGGATTCTCCGTTTCGCCGGTTGGTCTATGGAGTTTCCCATTGTGAGGCAACCTCACACCATCGGGAAAACTGAGAATCCCGACTGCCAAGAATTTAGCTGATTGTGTCTCAAGTTCAGCCCCTTTTTGAGCCAGGGCTCTGCCACAACGTCATATGCCTATTTGGCTAGTTGTGCCTTCAGCTCACCAACTTTATTTGCCACACTCCATGCAGTTATATGCATGCACTGTGAACCTGAATATGGTCTTAATGTACTACTTCCTCTTAGTCTGAGCCCACCTTATTCCCAATGTTTCTTACCCCGTTTCTTTCTGTCTCTCCCAATCCTGGCATACACCACATTTACCCTTCCTAATACTACATCCTAATTTCCATCTCACTGCCAAGTTAGTAAATATCTTGCCCAACAGCACTGCCAAACCACCCTACAAAGAAATCGATCTCATTGAGGTACAACACATCTGCTCAAACTCCGAAACAAAGAGCTTGTGTTACTCCATTCTAGGCTAGGAGTAATGTGAGGTAATTTGGAAACTACAAAATAACTACCATAAATATGTTAGTGGAAAATTAAAAATGAACGACTAAGCCTGCAAACAGATATGAGCAATATCAATGATTGGTGCAACTTAAAATTAATTCTTGATAAATTAAAGTACTTTACCAGATTCAGCCTAGCCAATCACTGAAGTAGCAGTGACTAAAACAAAAAATGCTGAATGATATGCCCAAAAGAAAGTCAAAGGGAGCCTTAAACAAAAATAGGTGGGACAGTAAGTTGCAATGAGGAAATAAGAACCTTACAAATGGATATAGATAGTTTAGGAGTGGGCCAAAATGTGGCAGTTGGAGTTTAACATGGATAAGTGTGAGGTCATACATTTTGGGCAGAAAAATGGGATAGCAACCTATTATCTAAATGAGGAGAGACTTTAGGGTGCTCCATTGCAGAGGGATCTGGGGGTCCTCGTTCATGAGCCACAGAAAACTAGCATGCAGATAATAAAGAAAGTGAATGGAATATTGGTGTTTAGAAATAAAGGAGTAGAGTATAAAGGTAAGGAAGTGTTGCAACTATACACTGCATTGGTGAGACCACACCTGGAGTATTGTGCACAATTTTGGTCCTCAAAGTTGAGGAAAGATGTAGTGGCATTGGAGGCTGTTCAGAGGAGGGTTGATTCTAGGGATGAAGGGTTTGTCGTATGAAGAGAGATTGAACTGTTTAGGCCCATACTCTCTAGAATTTAGAAGAATGAGGGGAGATCAAATTGAGGTATACAAGATGATAAACGATATGGATAAAGTAGATGTGGAGTGGATGCTTCCTCTTGTGGGGTACTATAGAATGAGAGGTCATAGTCTTAGGATAAGAGGTAGCAAATTTAAAATCGAGTAAAGGAGAAAATACTTCTCTCAAAGGGTTGTGAATCTGGAATATGCTACCCCAGAGTGCGTGAGTAAATTTAAGGAGGAGTTAGACAGATTTTTAATTGGTAATGGGTTGAAGGGTTACGGAGAACGGAAAGGACGATGGAGTTAAGGCCAGGATGAGATCAGTCATGATCAAGTGGTGGAGCAGATCCGATGGCCCAATATGCTCTGCTCAACCATTCTTTGAGAATCTAATTCTGCTCACTATGAAAATAATTCAATTTAGAGAAGAACCAAGAAGCAAAGATTGAAGAAATTCAGACATCTTTAACAGAGGCAACTGAAAGATTGTGTTGTACGGGTATGCTAAAAAGTAAAATATATAAAAAGGTAGATACAGATCAGTACTTCAAACTAATCTGACTATCAGAAGGATACAAGTTAAATGGCAACATTTGAACAATTTCTGGAAGTTCTTCACAGAATGATCAATAAAACTTCTGTAGTATCAGGTGCAAAAAAGTTAATTCCCTGTCTTGATCATTATTTAATCTTGATGCTTCTTGACAAAAATACTTTACTGGCTATAGGCTAAACCACAAGATGGAGCCCTTTACTGAGTGAGCCATTCCATCTCTGGGAAAAAATGTATCATGACCAGAAAATTAGTGTTTCCTTTCTCTTTTGTCATATGTGGGGGCAGTAAAAGCTACACTCACTCTCTTGATTTTTCATTAATATAATTTCAAAAGTAAATTAATTAATTTAAATAAACCATGAAATAAACAAAATAGCACCTTTCTGGTTTGGAGCAAGATCCTCCGCTGCAGTAGTACAAAATAGCATAAATATGCTCTATTCAATGGTAAGGTGCCTTTTAACTTGTCCTCTGATAAACACTGATGTGTAAATTTTTGGTCTTGCAAAGCCTGTTAGAATAATGGATTCTATGGTACTT
The DNA here is from genome assembly GCF_047496885.1 of Scyliorhinus torazame. Classification (NCBI taxonomy): domain Eukaryota; kingdom Metazoa; phylum Chordata; class Chondrichthyes; order Carcharhiniformes; family Scyliorhinidae; genus Scyliorhinus; species Scyliorhinus torazame. The sequence goes on from NC_092717.1 coordinate 223,269,252, forward strand.
TTACATTGAAAAACACAAGTGGCACAGAAAAATCTTCAGGTCCAGCAAAGTAAATGAAACCTGTTTAATTTCACACTCCGTGACATGCCCCTCCAAGTGAGTTGATACAAGCTCTCACCTATGTCTTGTAACGGGCGGCACGGTAGCACAATGGTTAGCACTGGTGCTTTGCAGCGTCCTAGGTTCGATTCCCGGCTTGGGTAACTGTCTGTGCGTGGTCTGTGAGTTTCCTCCAGGAGATCCGGTTTCCTCCAACAAGTCCCAAAAGACGTGCTTGTTAGGTGAATTGGACATTCTGAATTCTCCCTCTGTGTATCCAAACAGGCGCCGGAGTGTGGCGACTAGGAGCTTTTCACAGTAACTTCATTGCAATGTTAATGTAAGCCTGCTTGTGACAATAAAGATTATTATTATCATTAGATGCATTGTGCTTCTTGTTTCAGGAAACAGTCTCTCCTAACATTTGGACTCACATTTACAAATATCATTTCCAATAATTCTAAATTTGACAGACTATAGGTGTGTTATGGATTTTTGTTTCTCTTGCCCTTTTTTCTTCGCACCCCCGGCACTGCCAAGCCCTGTTTTTTTTCTCTGTGCATTCACAACATAGCCATGTTAAAATCCAAATCCACAATGCACATGCATGAAGTTGTACATTATACTCAAATTTCCATATTTGGTCTTTAACAGACGCACAGTATCAGTCCTTCAGTTCTTTTGATTTTGGAAAGACCAGTGGAAAATACAGGAAAGTTTCAGTCCAGTCTTTCTACCTCACCACTATGTTTAAAAATAGGGCCACAGAATAGTTACTGTCAGTCTTTAAGATGTGGTTTGCGCCTCATGCTGTATTCCAGTAAACTCTGAATCTCCTTGAAGATAATTTGAGTAGCATTGGTGAAAGTTGGTTGCCCATCCTCTTGGCCAATGATACTACAGATGTAGGGACAAAAGAACTTGCTGGGAAGGGAGTGCAAGAAAATTGTACCCTTGGATAAGAAAATGACTGCAGAGGCTACATGCTCACACTTTTGTGCATCATGTATGAAGTCAAACCAGTCTGTTGGATTAAACATAAATTTGGACCGTTTGGCACATGACCACAGGTTTACTGAACAGACACTTTAATTTTTTCTCCTTACTAGATTCTACCCCGAACCACTCATCTCAAACAACACCAGGGCAAAAAAAGACTCCAAGTTCCTCATCCAGACAAAAAGACAAAGTTAATAAACGAAATGAGAGAGGAGAAACTCCGTTACACATGGCAGCCATTCGAGGTGAATCCAAGCAGGTCAAAGAGCTCATCATTCAGGGTGCTGATGTTAATGTCAAGGACTTTGCTGGTACGTCGATGATATCTGACTTTCTAAGGTTGTAAGTACTAGAGAAGTGGAGAGTTTTTTTTACATGTTTCTATGATCTCTTGTCCTTATTACTTAATGGCTTGAGGCTTTGGTTTCCTCTGATGTCTCTGGGTTTATTTCTGTAGAAACTGAGCCATGCCTGACTGAAAGATCCCGAGTTTAATCTTGGGTCTGTGTTGAGTTGAGCACCGGGCGGCACGGTTGCACAGTGGTTATCACTGCTGCCTCACAGCTCCAGGGACCCGGGTTCAATTCCGGCCTCGGTTGACTGTGTGAAGTTTGCACTTTCTCCCCATGTCTGCGTGGGTTTCCTCTAGGTGCTCCGGTTTCTTCCCACGGTCCAAAGATGTGCAGGTTATGTGGATTGGCCATGCTAAATTGCCCCTTAGTGTCCAAAAAGGTGAGGTGGGGTTACTGGGTTGCAGTGACAGGGTGGAGGCATAAGCTACGGTGGGGTGCTCTTTCAGGGGCTGGCATAGACTCGATGGGGCAAGTGGCCTCCTTCTGCACTGTAGATTCTGTGATTTGATCTCTGTGCCCCTCTGTTAGGGAGAAAAAATACCATCAGCCGGTGTTACCGTTGCTCATGATATAGATTCCTCCTGGAAAGCACTTATGGCTGAGAATAGGATCAGAATTGCTTTTATTGATAAAGCAGTCTGCCAAGCTCACATGAATAATGGCGCTGCTGATGAAACAGAGTGGAGAACAGCCAGCACGTTATAGGAGATGGATGGGGAAGAAATTGGACAATATTCAGAAAGGGTTTGGGGAGAGGTCTTGGTTGTCACCTTAATGCTAATATAAATGGAATTTGGGAAATAGTATGACTGATTAAAATAGAGTTAAATGGTAAACTAATCTTCCAGATTTACTTTGGGCTATAGACTTTCGCTATTATAAATTGTGTGATGGAGATGTTAATCATGCATGGAAGACAACAGGTTCTCAAATATTTGTCACTAAGCATAATCTAATGGAAAATCGAGTACAATGTCCTCATAAGTTATTAAACTATAAATATTTGAAACAAAATCTTCATTCCTGCATCTTTCCACAGGAATAGACCTGAATGGTTGATTGGGCAATAGTCTCTGGGGACTCCACATACATTGAAGGATTTTATTTTCCAAATGTCCTTCACTTGCCCTTCCCATGCACCACTTTATCTGGGCTGTTTGCACCTGTTCTTCGCTTGTTGGCAGTTTTATAACATCCACTTGAATCTTTTAGAAAATTGTTACAATCTATTCAGATAAAGAAGTGTGTTTTTTCACAGTACCTTTTGCTCAGTTTTTATTTTTAAAAGTTTATGTCCATCTGTCCATACCCTTTGAATTTGAGCACATTAACAAATATACTAGGACATAGCCATTGGTAACTGAGTGACCCAGCAGTATTGGTAAAGTGTTTAAATTCAAAGAGTACCCAATTAATTTTTTCCAATTAAGGGGCGATTTAGCATGGCCAATTCACCTACCCTGCACATCTTTTGGGTTTGTGGGGGTGAGACCCACACAGTCACAGGGAGAATGTGCAAACTCCACAAGGACAGTGACCTGGGGTTGGGATCGAACCCGGGTCCTCAGCGCCGCGAGGCAGCACTGCAAACCACTGCACCACTACGCTGCCCCGCAGTTACCTTGTTTTCCTGAAATATCAGGATTGTTTTTTTTTGAGTTGGCATCAACCAGAGATGCATTAACGCCACACCCTGATGCCAGTTAATTAATTATTTAGCAAATGCAAATCCCCAAATTCAAGTGATAGCCTCCTCATTTTCTGAATTTAAGGTCAGCCAGCTAGTATGTAGAAGGGACATTCTTGTAATGTGCAGCATTTTTTTTTTGTCTTTCCACAATTGCATATGGGGGTTTCTACAGTAGTGGAGTTAGGTTGCACAGGGGAGCTGGCCTGTCCTCAACCTGTTTTGTAAGGAGCATTGTCGTCATGGCAGTTCAAAGCCTGCCATTCCTCGCTTCCGGTTGCGGCTATGCGGAGCTAAGCCGCACGATTCGGCAGCTCCCGCGAACACGGACTTTCGGGCTCGATAGAAGATCCCCAACGGAATTTTTTTTACAGCCAACCCGTGGGGAAGAGAGGAGAGAGGTCCCCTACTAACTTGTATGGACCGGACCCGCAGCGAAACGGCCAAAAAAGTGGCATTGGAGCAGCGGGAGAAGAGAGGGAAAACAAGCAAAATGGCGGCAGCCGGGGATAAAGAGGAGATGCAGGAATTCATCAAGCGCTGCTTCGAGGAGCTGCGTAAGGAGATAGTGGCGCCTATGTTGGCAATAATTGAAGGACTTGGGGCAACCCAGAAAGCCCATGATATGAGATCCAGGAAAAAGTGAATGAGGATGAGCTCTTGGGCCTGGCGGTGAAAGTGGAGCGGCACGAGGCGCTACACAAGACGTGGACGGGAAGACTCGAAGACCTGGAGAACAGGTCGAGGAGAAATAATCTGAGGATCTTGGGTCTCCCAGAAGGAGTGGAGGGGGCTGACGCTACGGCACATGCGGGCACAATGATCTGGGCGCGGAGGCCCCCCCGGGGTTGCTGGAGCTGGTAGGGGCGCACCGGGTGCTGGCGAGGAAGCCCAAGGCAAATGAGCCGCCTAGGGCGATGGTGTGATTTCACCGGTTTATGGACAGAGAGAGGGTCCTGAAATGGGCCAAGAAGGAGCGGAGCAGCAAGTGGGACAATGCTGGGATCAGAATATACCCGGACTGGAGCACAGAGGTCGCTAAGCGGAGAGCGGGTTTCAACCGGGCCATAGCGGTGCTGCATCGGAAAGGAGTGAAATTTGGAATGTTGCAGCCAGTGCGACCGTGGGTTACACATAATGGCCAACACCACTACTTCGAAACGCCCGAAGAGGCGTGGACCTTTATACTAACTGAAAAGTTGGACTCTAATTGAGGGTTTGTGAGGGTGGGGCGTGTTTGAGGGTTGAAGTATGATGGTTGTTGTATATAGGGTGGCAATCACGCGCAGGCAATGTTATATGGGCTGGGGGAGAGAGACAAGGCCGCGACAGGAGCTGCGCCAGAGGGGGCGGGGCAGGCTTTGGAAAGCGCGGGGGTTTTTTCCCGCGCGCGGGAAGGGGAACGAAGGAACGTATATTGATGGGGAGACTCCCACACGGGGGGGTCAAAGGGATGGCGGGGGAAGCCGGGGTCAGCAGGTGTCAGCTGACTTACGGGAGTGATATGGGGGGAGCAAAAAAGCTAGGCGGGGGGGTGGGGGGAGGGTTGCTGCTGCACTGGCCGAAAGGGAAGGGGACACAGAAGAGGTGGTCGGGTCGGAGGTCCCCCGGCTGGGGGACTGGAGGGTGAGGGAGACGCGAACACGGGATTGGCCCAGAAAAGGAGATGGCTAGTCGGCGGGGGTGGGGTGGTGAGAGCCCCTCCAATCCGGCTGATAACGTGGAACGTGAGGGGCTTGAATGGGCCGGTGAAGAGGGCTCGAGTGTTCGCGCACTTGAAGGGACTGAAGGCAGACGTGGCTATGCTCCAAGAGACACACCTGAAGGTGGCGGACCAGTTAGGTTAAGAAGCGGATGGGTAGGACAGGTATTTCACTCGGGACTGGTCGCGAAAAATAGAGGGGTGGCAATTCTGGTGGGAAAGCATGTGTCATTTGAGGCCAAGACTATCGTAGTGGATAATGGAGGGAGATATGTGATGGTGAGTGGTAGGTTGAAAGGGACGTGGGTGGTGTTGGTAAATGTATACGCCCCGAACTGGGATGATGCTGGATTCATGAAGGGCATGTTGGGGCGCATTCCGGACCTGGAAGTAGGACTGATAATGGGAGGGGACTTCAATACAGTGCTGGATCCAGCACTAGACCGCTCCAGATCAAGGACGGGAAAGAGGCCGGCGGCGGCCAAGGTGCTCGGGGGGGTTTATGGATCAGATAGGGGGAGTGGACTCATGGAGGTTTGCAAGACCGCAGGCCAGGGAATTTTCTTTCTTTTCCCACGTGCACAAGGCCTACTCCAGGATAGATTTCTTTTTTCTGGGCAGGGCGCTCATCCCAAGGGTGGAGGGGACGGAGTATTCGGCCATAGCCGTTTCGGACCATGCCCCGCACTGGGTGGAAATGGGGCTGGGAGAGGAGAGGGACCAACGCCCGCAGTGGCGGCTGGACGTGGGACTGCTGGCAGATGAGGTGGTGTGTGGGAAGGTGAGGGGGTGTATCGAAAGGTACTTGGAGGCCAACGACAACGGGGAGGTGCGAGTGGGGGTGGTATGGGAGACGCTGAAGGCGGTGATCAGGGGAGAGCTAATCTCCATCAGGGCTCATAGGGAGAAGACCGAGGGCATGGAAAGGGAGAGGTTAGTGGGGGAGATTTTGCGAGTGGACTGGAGATACTCCGAGGCACCGGAGGAGAGATTACTTGGGGAAAGGCGACGGCTCCAGACGGAGTTTGACCTGTTGACCACGGGGAAAGCGGAGGCACAGTGGAGGAAGACGCAGGGGGCGACCTACGAGCTCGGGGAAAAGGCCAGTCGGATGCTGACACACCAGCTCCGTAAGGACGGCAGCGAGGGAAATAGGGGGTATCAAAGATGGAGGGGGAGCCACGGTTCAGAGTGCAACGAAAATAAACAAGGTATTCAAGGCCTTCTATGAAGAGCTGTACAGATCCCAGCCCCCAGGGGGGGAAGAGGGGATGAGACGATTCCTAGACCAACTGCGGTTCCCGAGGGTGAAGGAGCAAGAGGTGGCTGGTTTGGGGGCACCAATCGGGTTGGAGGAGCTGAGTAAGGGTTTGGGGAGCATGCAAGCGGGGAAGGCCCCGGGGCCGGACGGGTTCCCGGTGGAGTTCTACAGAAGGTATGTGGACCTGTTGGCCCCGCTACTAGTGAGGACCTTTATCGAGGCAAGAGAGGAGGGGACCCTGCCCCCGACAATGTCTGAGGCTACAATTTCCTTGATTCTGAAGCGAGCCAAGGACCCACTGCAATGTGGATTGTCCAGGCCGATTTCGCTCATTAATGTGGATACGAAGTTATTGGCAAAAGTGCTGGCCACGAGGATTGAGGACTGTGTCCCGGGGGTGATTCATGAGGACCAGACGGGTTTCGTAAAGGACAGGCAATTAAATACCAACGTGCGGCGGCTCTTAAACGTGATAATGATGACATCGGAGGAGGGAGAGGCGGAGATAGTGGCAGCTATGGACGGGGAAAAGGCCTTTGACCGAGTAGAGTGGGAGTACCTCTGGGAGGTGTTGCGTAGGTTTGGGTTCGGGGGAGGGTTTATTAGCTGGGTTAAGCTCCTTTACAGCGCCCCGGTGGCGAGTGTGGTGACAAACCGGCAGAGGTCGGTGTACTTTCTGCTATACCGAGGAACGAGGCAGGGGTGCCCCCTGTTGTTTGCATTGGCGATCGAACCCTTGGCCATATCACTGAGGGAGTCTAATAAATGGAGGGGGGTGGTCCGCGGGGGAGAAGAGCATCGGATGGCGCTATACGCGGATTACCTGCTGCTGTACGTGGCGGACCCAATGGTGGGGATGGTGGAGGTCATGCAGACTCTGAGGGAGTTTGGGGAGTTCTCGGGCTATAAGCTCAATGTAGGGAAGAGTAAGCTTTTTGTACTACAGGCAGGGGACCAAGAAAGAGGGATAGGGGACCTACCGCTGAGAAGGGCGGTGGGGAGTTTTCGGTATCTGGGGATCCAGGTAGCCAGGAGTTGGGGGGCCCTACACAAATTGAATCTGACGAGGTTGGTGGACCAAATGGAGGTGGACTTCAAAAGATGGGACATGTTGCCGCTCTCGTTGGCTGGTAGAGTGCAGTCGGTCAAAATGGTGGTCCTTCCGAGGTTTTTGTTTGTGTTTCAGTGCCTTCCCATCGTGATCACCAAGGGCTTTTTCACGAGAGTAGGTAGGAGTATTATGGGGTTTGTGTGGGCGAATAAGACCCCGAGGGTAAGGAGAGGGTTCCTGGAACGCTGGAGGAGGGCTGGCGCTGCCAAACCTAGGGAGCTACTACTGGGCAGCAAATGTGGCGATGGTCCGCAAGTGGGTTATGGAGGGAGAGGGGGCGGCATGGAAGAGGATGGAGATGGCGTCCTATAAAGGTACGAGCTTGGGGGCGTTGGTGACGGCACCGCTGCCGCTCTCGTCATCAAAGTATACCACGAGCCCGGTGGTGGCGGCAGCGTTGAGGATCTGGGGCCAGTGGAGACGGTGCAGTGGGAGCCTCGGTGTGGTCCCCGATCAGGGGTAACCACCGGTTTGTCCCGGGGAAGATGGACAGGGGGTTCCAGGGCTGGCATCGGGCAGGGATTAGAAGAATGGGGGACCTGTTCATTGACGGGACATTTGCGAGCCTAGGGGCACTGGAGGAGAAGTTTGAGTTACCCCCGGGAAATACATTTAGATATATGCCGGTGAGGGCTTTTGTGAGGTGACAGGTCAGGGAATTCCCGTTGCTCCCGGCACAAGAAATTCAAGACAGGGTGATCTCGGGTGTATGGGTCGGGGAGGGCAAGGTTTCGGCAATACACCAAGAGATGAAAGAAGAGGGGGAAGCCCTAGCAGAAGAGTTGAAGGGTAAATGGGAGGAGGAGTTGGGGGAGGAGATCGAGGAAGGTTTGTGGGCTGATGCCCTGGGTTAGGGTTAATTCCTCCTCCTCATGTGCCAGGCTCAGCCTGATACAATTTAAGGTGGTTCATAGAGCGCACTTGACGGGGGCGAGGTTGAGTAGGTTCTTTGGGGTAGAGGACAGATGTGGAAGGTGTTCAGGGAGTCCGGCGAACCATGTCCACGTGTTTTGGTCATGCCCGGCACTGGAGGGGTTCTGGAGAAGAATGGCGGGAGCAATATCTCACGTGGTGACAGTCCAGGTCAAGCCAAGCTGAGGGCTAGCAATATTCGAAGTAGTGGATGAGCCGTGGGTGCAGGAGGCGAAAGAGGCCGGCATTCTGGCCTTTGCGTCCCTAGTAGCCCGGCGAAGGATCTTGCTAATGTGGAAGGAGGCGAAGCCCCCCAGCGTGGAGGCCTGGATAAACGACATGGCTAAAGCTGGAGAGAATTAAGTTTGCCTTGAGAGGGTCTGCGCAGGGGCTCTACAGGCGGTGGCAACCGTTCCTAGACTACCTCGCGGAGCGTTAGTGAAAGGTCGGTCAGCAGCAGCAGCAACCCTGGGGGGGGGGGGAAAACGAGAGATTGTTTGAGGGGATGGATGAGCAGGAGATAACATGGAGGGTGGGGGAAACTGGCACGTGCGGGCGAGAGCCAGTGTATAAAGCTATGTAAATATACCATTTTGCCATGTATATATCTTGCTCAGTGCGATTTTGTGTTATTTTGTTACGGGGGGCGGGGGTTATTGTTTGTAAGGGGAAAACATTTTGTTGTTAAAAAACTTTAAGGACTTCCGGTGACGGCGGGCGGGAGGCGGCCGCACAATGGAGGACTCCCGTTCGGCAACGGCATTATCGGGGCTTTAAGCCCGGTCCCAGGGTCCGCGGATGCAGCAGAAGCAGGGAGACGGCACGGAGGAGGCACAGTGAAGACACAGGAGGAAAAAAAGAACAAAGAAAAATGTCGAGGGTGAGCAAGAAAACGGCCGGAAAAAAAACAGCTGGAGGTCCGTCGGGGACTGGAAAGGTCACCGCAGGGTCACCAGGAAAAATGGAGGCTGGAGCACCAGGGAAGGCCGCACTGCTTACGGCTGAAGAAATAACTAAGGTGATGGCTGCGGAATTTGAAAAGCAGTTGGCGCAGATTGCGAAATGCATGGAGACGGTGAGGAAGGAGATGAGGGAGGTTTTGAATGTGCTGGTGGAAGAGGCGGTTTCCCCGGTGAGGACGGAGGTGGCGAGCGCAGTGGCGGAGGTGCGAGAGCAAGGGGAGGCGCTGAAGGAAGTGGCGGAGATGCCATTGCAGCACGGTGATCAACCTGCCTCGATGGGAAAGGAGATGCGGAAGGTGATGGATACTAACAAGGATCTGCAAGGAAAAATGGAAGACCTGGAAAACAGATCCAGGCGACAGAATTTGAGGATTGTGGGGCTGCCCGAAGGAGTTGAAGGACCGAAGCCGACTGAGTATTTTGCCGCGATGCTGGCAAAACTATTGGGGGAGGGAGAGGATCCCTCCCGATATGAACTGGATCGGGCTCATCGGTCGTGGAGGCCTGTACAAAAGGCGAGTGAGCCGCCAAAGGCAGTGACTCTGTGCTTCCGTAGGTACAGGGTGAAGGAGAAGGTCCTGAGCTGGGCCAAGCAGAAGCGGGTGGTGCAGTGGGGTGGAGCTGGTATACGTGTATACCAGGACTTTACGGTGGAGCTGGCAAGGAGACCATAAGACCATAAGACATAGGAGCGGAAGTAAGGCCATTCGGCCCATCGAGTCCACTCCACCATTCAATCATGGCTGATTTCAACTCCATTTACCCGCTCTCTCTCCATAGCCCTTAATTCCTCAAGAAATCAAGAATTTATCAACTTCTGTCTTAAAGACACTCAACGTCCCGGCCTCCACCGCCCTCTGTGGCAATGAATTCCACAGACCCACCACTCTCTGGCTGAAGAAATTTCTCCTCATCTCTGTTCTAAAGTGACTCCCTTTTATTCTAAGGCTGTGCCCGCCCGGGTCCTAGTCTCCCCTGCTAATGGAAACAACTTCCCTACATCCACCCTATCTAAGCCATTCATTATCTTGTAAGTTTCTATTAGATCTCTCCTCAACCTCCTAAACTCCAATGAATATAATCCCAGGATCCTCAGACGTTCATCGTATGTTAGGCCTACCATTCCTGGGATCATCCGTGTGAATCTCCGCTGGACCCGCTCCAGTGCCAGTATGTCCTTCCTGAGGTGTGGGGCCCAAAATTGCTCACAGTATTCTAAATGGGGCCTAACTAATGCTTTATAAAGCTTCAGAAGTACATCCCTGCTTTTATATTCCAAGCCTCTTGAGATGAATGACAACATTGCATTTGCTACCTTCAGACGGGCTACCTTCAACTGGGTGCAGAGGGCACTGTACATTAGCAAGGTGCGGTGTGGCATTGTATATCCAGCGAAGCTGAGGGTGACTTACAAGCTCAGGGACTTTTATTTTGGAACGGCGGAAGCAGCGGAGGAGTTTGCGAAAGCAGAAGGACTGTGGCAGAACTGACAAACTGAGGAATGGCCATGTGCCGATGTAACCTCATGACTGTATTTTCTTCTTTTTTGTATCACTGCGCGTGGGTGTGGAGATTAAAGGAGCCAATGTGGTATATATTTGGACAAGGGAAGGGACGGGACTTTCACTCGAAATGAGAGTTATTTGGGGTGTAGGTGGATATACGGGGTTTGTGTGCTAAAAGGGGATCTTTGGGCTTTCCTAGGGCCGGGCAAGTGGGAAAGGGACCCGGGCGGGGGCCTCCACGCTGGTCGGTTTAAGCCGGCCAGTGAACGTGATTGAGGTGGGGGGAGGGGCTGGGGCCATCGGAGCCTGGCAGAACAGGGTCCGAGTGGTCCAGCCGGGGTGGAAAGTTGGGGGGAAGGAACAGAGGTTGGGAGGAGTTTTACAAGAGGCAGTGGACGGGAGGAGCTGGAGACCTGCGGTGGGGGGGTGGGGTGGAGTGGGGTGGGGGGGGGGGGGGGGAGCTGTGTAAGATTAAGGGTGACTATGGGTAATCCCTGATTCCTTTTTGTCATTTGTTTATGTAAACATGCGGGTTGAGGTTCAGGGGTTGGTGGGTAGATGGGATGGTTGTTATTATGGGGACTGACATATCTTGCTGATGATTGTTTATTGTTGATGGATGTAAATGTGGGAGAAAATGTGAAAAAGGAGGAGAATAAAAAAAATGTAAAGAAATTTTAAAATGTTAATAAATATATATATTTTTAAAAGCCTGCCGTTCCGTGTTTTTTATTTATTCCTTTATGGGATGTGTGTTTTGCTGGCTAAGCCATCATTTATTGCCCGTCACTAATTGCCTTTGAGATGGCGGTGGTGAGCTGCATTCTTCAACCGCTGCTGCAGTCCATGGACACCTCTTAAGTTCAGCTCTTCTGTCCATAGTTGTCACAAGGAGCTTGTTAATAACTTATCATGTTTTCTATTCCTTGATCTAAAGCAGTCAACCATTGAGACTACGAATTTCTGGGGCTTGTCAGACTTCCGCTTAACATCTGTCAATGGGAAAATGTTAGAAGCTATCATTAAATATGTTATAACAGGACACTCAGAAAAGTTGAAGGTAATCAGGCAGAGTCAACAAGGTTTTGAGAGGGAAATCATGTTTAACCAATGATGCACGATCAATGACCACTAAAGCGAGGTTATAGTCCAGCTGAAGGCTTTAATAAGCTCGATGTTTCCCCCAGCAGCTCAGGTACAGAATGAAGGCTGCTGGGGCGGCACGGGCTCTTGTACCCCGCCTTGCAGGGCGGAGCTACCATACAGCGTGACCAATAGGCAACATATAATATCTACCAATGGTGTTCCAGCATTACCAGGTACCATAATACCTCTACACAGACTACCACATTCACCCCCTGTTATAAAAGAGTCCGGCGGGGGTGGTGGCCTGATATTACAACATGGTAACGTGGTAGAAATTATAGTTATGGAGACACCATAATACCTCCGTACAGCGTTTTGTAACTATTTACAACTCTATTTACTATTTACAATTTATGATTCATAATTAAATATACACTTTAAAATGAAGCAATCAGTCGATCAGGAGCCCTGGTCGTCCTCTGTGATCGTCGAAGCTTAGGTGGTGACTCCGGTGGAGGCTCGGGCGTCTGTGACTCCGGTAGCGTGGCCTCGATCTCTGTGGCAGCTTCGACACCCTAGACGGCGCTGGTGGGGAAAACGGTTGACCTGGGAAGGGAGTGCCTGCGGGGTGCGTCGGTGAGTGGGGTGGCCTAGACCGGTCAGGCGGAAGGACCGATACTCCTGTAAGGTGCACTGGTGGGAGGGAGGGTGGGACTGGTGGCTGGGGTGTGCGTGGGGCTCCGGCGGGCGGCAGGTCTCGTAGGGAGACCGTATCTTGTCGGCCGTCGGGGTACGCCATGTAGGCGTACTGGGGGTTAGTATGGAGAAGATGGACCCTATCGACCAACGGGTCCGACTTGGGTGCCCGCACGTGTTTTCGGAGCAGGATGGGTCCGGGAGCTGCCAGGTCAGGAGCGAGGTCCCAGAGGAGGACTTCCTGGGGAAGACCAGGAGACGTTCGTGAGTTGTTTGGTTGGTTGTGGTATGAAGCAGTGACCGGATGGAGTGGATGGCATCCGGGAGGACTTCCTGCCAGTGGGAGACTGGGAGATTCCTGGACCGCAGGGCCAGTAGGACGGTCTTCCAGACAGTCCCGTTCTCCCTCTCTACCTGTCCGTTACCCCGGGGGTTGTAGCTGGTCATCCTGCCCGAGGCGATGCCCTTGCTGAGCAGGAATTGACGCAGTTCGTCGCTCATAAAGGAGGACCCCCTATCACTGTGTATGTAAGCAGGGAACCCGAACAGTGCAAAGATGCTATGGAGGGCCTTGATGACGGTGGTTGCGGTCATGTCGGGGATGGGGATGGCGAATGGGAACCAGGAGTACTCGTCAATCACGTTCCGGAAGTACGTGTTGCGGTCGGTGGAGGGGAGGGGGCCTTTGAAGTCCATGCTGAGGCGTTCAAAGGGACGGGAAGCCTTTATCAGGTGTGCTTTCTATGGCCGGTAGAAGTGCGGTTTGCACTCCGCGCAGATTTGGCAGTCCCTGGTGGCTGTCCGGACCTCCTCGATGGAGTAGGGCAGGTTGCGGATCTTGATAAAGTGGAAAAAGCAAGTGACCCCCGGGTGGCAGAGGTCCTCGTGGAGGGCTCGGAGGCGCTCCACTTGTGCGTTGGCACATGTGCTGCGGGACAGAGCATCAGGAGGCTCGTTTAGCTTCCCGGGACGATACAAGATCTCGTAGTTGTAGGAGGCGAGTTCAATCCTCCACCGCAAGATCTTATCGTTTTTTATCTTGCCCCGCTATGAATTATCGAACATGAAAGCGACCGACCGTTGGTCAGTGAGGAGAGTGAATCTCCTGCCGGCCAGGTAATGCCTCCAATGTCGCACAGCTTCTACTGTGGCCTGGGCCTCCTTTTCGACTGAGGAGTGTCGGATTTTGGAAGCATCGAGGGTACGTGAGAAGAAGGCCACGGGTCTGCCCGCTTGATTGAGGGTGGCCGCCAGAGCTACGTCCGATGCGTCGCTCTCGACCTGGAATGTGTCGGACTCGTCGATGGCGTGCATCGTGGCCTTTGCAATGTCTGCTTTGATGTGGCTGAAGGCCTGACGGGCCTCTATCGACAGGGGAAAAGCTGTGGATTGGATCAGGGGACGGGCCTTGTCCGCATAGTTGGGGACCCACTGGGCATAGTAAGAGAAAAACCCTAGGCAGCGCTTCAGGGCCTTGGAGCAGTGAGGGAGGGGGAACTCCAGAAGGGGGCGCATGCGTTCAGGGTCGAGGCCTATAACTCCATTTCGCGCTACGTAGCCGAAGATGGCTAGGCGGTCGGTGCAAACACTCATTTATCCTTGTTGTATGTAAGGTTAAGGATCTTTGCGGTCTGGAGGAATTTTTGGAGGTTGGTTTCGTGGTCCTGCTGGTCGTGACCACAGATGGTGACATTATTGAGATACAGGATTGTTGCCCGTAAACTGTATCGGTCAACCATTCTGTTCATCTCGCGCTGGAAGACCGAGACCCCGTTGGTGACACCGAAGGGAACCCTTAAGAAGTGATAGAGCCGCTCGTCTGCCTCGAAGGCAGTGTATTTGCCGTCACTAGTGCGGATGGGGAGCTGGTGGTAGGCGGACTTAAGATCCACCGGGGAGAAGACCTTGTAATGCGCAATCCTGTTTACCAGGTCGGATATGCGGGGGAGAGGGTACGTGTCCAACTGCGTAAACCTGTTGATGGTCTGACTGTAGTCGATGACCATCCTATGCTTCTCCCTGGTCTTTACCACCACTACTTGAGCTCTCCAGGGACTGTTGCTAGCTTCAATGACTCCTTCACTCAGTAGCCTTTGGACCTCTGACCTAATAAAGATCCGATCCTGGGCACTGTACCATCTGCTCCTGGTGGCGACGGGTTTGCAATCCGGGATGAGGTTCGCAAACAGGGAAGGGGGATCGACCTTGAGGGCCACGAGGCCGCAGGCAGTGTGGGGGGGTATAGGGCTGCCGAATTTGAAAGTTAATCGACTTTGGAGATTACACTGGAAGTCTAAACCTAGGAGTGTGGCCGCGCAGAGGTGGGGAAGGACGTAGAGCCGGTAATTTTTAAACTCCCCTTCCCTGGACTGTGAGGTTTGCTGCACAAAACCCCTTTATCTCTACGGAGTGGGAACCCAAGGTCAGGGAGATTTTTTGATTAACGGGGTGGACAAGGAGAGAACAGCGCCTTACCGTGTCAGGGTGTATGAAGCTCTCCGTGCTCCCAGAGTCGATTAAGCAGGACGTCTCGTGCCCGTTGATTAGTACTGTTGTTGTAGCAGTTGACGGTGTTTGAGGCCGGGACTTATCCAGGGTCACCGAGGCTAATCTCAGCAGTTGAGTGTTCTCTTCGGGAGGTGTGCGGTCAGCCGAGCTGGGGTCCTGGGAGTCCATCCAAGACGGTGGCTCCCATTGGTCACACATGGCTGGGGGTGCACAAAATGGCGGCGCCCGTCCATCGAACGTGGCGTCCGCGGGACAAGATGTCGGCGCCCGGGGGCCGCACATGGCCCTGGAGTAGGAAGATGGCGGTGCCCGCTGGCTGCACGGGGGCCATGGAGAGGTTTGTGGTGGCGGTCCGCATTCGCCGCCGGAGACCGCGGCTACCGCACGGGCCTGGCATACCACCACGAAATGGCCCTTTTTGCCACATCCCTTGCAGGTGGATGCGCGGGCCGGGCAGCGCTGCCGGGGGTGCTTGGCCTGCCCACGAAAGTAGCAGCGGGGCACCCCGGGGTTGCCAGGCCGCTTTGCAGCACAAGTTTGTGGGGGGATGGGGGTTGTCTCTGGGTCGGCTGCGGAGGGGTTCCACGCTGCCCGGGTCAAGATTTCTGTGTGGTCGCTCGCCGAAACTTGCGGGCAGCTGCAGTTTCTCCCCAACACCAGGAGTGTACGGTAGAATTCTTCCAGCGATTCCCCAGGGATTTGTTGCCTCGTTGCTAGCAGATGTCGGGCGTAGACCTGGTTTACCGGGCGAATATAATGTCCTTTTAGCAACTCAATTGCTGCATCGAAGTCTTCCGCGTCCTCGATGAGGGTGTAAATTTCCGGGCTCACCCTCGAGTGCAGGACTTGCATTTTCTGTTCTCACGTGGGTGTGTTTTCGGCCGTTGCGAGATATCCATTAAAACACGCCAGCCAGTGCTTGAAGATTGCCGCTGAGTTCGCCGCGTGGAGGCTGAGTTGCAGACACTCCGGCTTGATTCGGAGCTCCATCCTTTTAAATCTAACTTATTAAATTGGTGCACGATCAATGACCACTAAAGCGAGGTTGTAGTCCAACTGAAGGCTTTAATAAGCTAGGTGTTTCCCCCAGCAGCTCAGGTACAGAATGAAGGCTGCTGGGGCGGCACGAGCTCTTATACCCTGCCTTGCAGGGTGGAGCTAACATACAGCTTGACCAATAGGAAACATACAATATCTACCAATGGTGTTCCAGCATTACCAGGTACCGTAATACCTCTACACAGACTACCACAACCAATTTCTGGAGTTCTTTGAAGAAGTAACATGTGCTGTGGATGTACTGTAGTTAGATTTCCAGAAGTCAGTGATCCGGGACCGGGATTGAACCCGGGTCCTCGGTGCCATGAGGCAGCAGTGCTAACCACTGTGCCACCGTTGAGGTTGTAGAGGTCTGAGGTGCAGAGGAATCTGGGGCTCCTAATGCTTGAATCACAAAAGAATAGTATACAGGTACAGCAATTAATTAGGAAAGCTAATAGAATGTTATCATTTATTGCAAGGGGAATGGAATGCATAAGTAGGGAGGCTATGCTTCAGTTATACAGGACACTGGTGAAACCACTGTGCACTATTTAAGTAAGAATATAAATGCATTGGAAGCAATACCAAAAATGGGTGGGTTACCCTATGAGGAAAGGTTAGACAGGTCAAGTTTGTATCTGCTGGAGTTTAGAAGAGTAAGAGGCAACTTGATTGAAACATAAAATCCTGAGGAGTCTTGACAGGGTGGCTGTGGAAAGGATGTTTCCTCTTGTGGGAGAATCTAGAACTAGGGGTCACGGTTTAAAGCAGTTAAGACAAATGAGATTTTTTTTCTGAGGGCAGAAGATATCTGCTGGTAGAGTTTGCTAAAGACTGGTGCTCCATCTGGGGCACCGAGATGGAAGGCAGGCAGTAGGTGGGTTAAACAGGTCAACATGGAGTGGAAATTGAAGTGACGCATGGATGGTTGCAGCCAGCCTTGTGAGTTTTCATCAATGGGCAGATGTGTGGAGGAGTGACATTTGCAAGAATAGGAAGCCAGAGGAGGGATGTTGAGCAGGGAGTTCCGGTTATGATGTACATTGTTGCATTCAGTTGAGTGTCAACAAGATGTGTGTGATGAACTTTGCCAGTCAGATGCACAGTTCTCTCAAGCAGAGTATGATGGGGCGAGAGTGTTGTGGCCGCAGGACCCCACTTCGATCCAGCAAATTAGGTTAGTCGGTTCTTTTTAGTTTTGACCTTTCCATCTGTTTTCTTCAAATGTTCCCAGAAGGACAAAGTCTATCTCAATCCACTTTCAACTATGCTGTGTTGCGATCATCTCTGGCCTTCCATGTAGATATGCAATTCTTTTTTGCAGTGGCATTATGAAAGTGAAATGCAGAGGATATGGTTTTAGAGGAATTTGACATGAGGCGCCATGTGCTGCAGTAGTATGTCAATTTTGTAATGCTTTTGTTAAGGATTTGGTCCAGAGTGTAGAAGGGTGACACAATGGGCTTCATCGGTATAGATGAACTTGCGGGACGTGGTTGTTGCAGGTCATAAGCATAGATGAACCTGTGGGACGATGTTGGTGGCAGATCAATGAATCCGGTTTCACATCGCACTCACTGTCAATACCCAAGCCAATAATCCTACCAGCAGACTGATTTGAAGAGAAAAATCCTGCTAGTAGTAATAATTGGCTTTGGTACTACATCAATTTACTTCATCCCTAAACACTAAAAGAGGCATTGCTCAGGCTTCTGGGTATAGGTGTCTCATCCTAGGTGACACACTCTTTGCTGCCTAGTGGCAGCAATGAGAATATACTGGTTAGCACCCTGTGTCGGACTTGTCCACTGGTGAGAACTAGTCCTCCATGATCGGAGGTGGCTTTTTTCAAATCAGCTTAGTGAAATTTCTATCTGCATTGGCAGATGAAGGTTAAGAAGCACTCCTTTGATATAAAACAAAAGTGGATCTGCTCACCACTTCCCCAAGTACCAATCGAACTTGGTGCTTTCACATATACCAGGTAACAGGTGGTATTAACCAATAGCAAGTGCTCTCCCAAGCTTGGTGTAGTCATGCATATTTAACAGGAGGTCTCCACTGCAAACTCATTGCTAAGATAGGCTTGAAATTTCTATTGAAGGAAATGTAAAGCTATGTTTTATGTCTCCTTTCTTTCTTGGACATCTCCACTGCACCCTCTATAGGCTATTAGAAAATTAAATTCTCCCACAGTTTTTAAAGTTTACTCAAGGACCCAATGCGGAGTGGGTGTCATCCAATTTACAGATTGAGAGTGCAGATGTCTGAAGACTTTTGTTCAGCTGGTAATTCTATTTGAAACTATTCCACAGCCCCCTCTGGTCATCAGTGGTATAGCCAAACCTCCAGTGGTAAAGGCTGAGGAGTCTTTACCCAAATAATTTTCTTGTGATACGAGTACGAGGGGAAAGCTTTCGAAAAAAGTTTGTCGGCCAGTGACTGATTCCTTCATTGGGACTTTTGATTCCAGAGCAGCAGAAGTCTGACAAGTCCCAGAGATTCTGAATCTCAGTGGTTGACAGCTGACGTTTGTAGGCTTCCATTTTTGCAGTGCACTAAAAGCAAAGAGCATTTTATAATTTTTTCACCTGTTCCTTTCCATGCAAATTGGGAGATGGTCACGTGGCTAGTGTTGTGATGTTGAAAGCTTTTTAAAATTCTGAAACTGACTATGTCCTTCACAATTGTTCTTTCTTGCTCCCCACTCTATGAAGCGTACTCTGCCAAAAGTCAGGCCAACACTGACGTTAAGCAGGCATTGTCCTGCAGGTGCTGATGTAGTTATGATAGTGTAACAGTAAAATATATTTCTGTGGTTGGAGAATTTGCACTAGGGTCTCAGACTCTGAATTATCACATGAATGATAATAGTGGGCGCTGAAAAGAATTTGTTTCACAAAATATTTATTCGAAAATGGAATGCTTCACCACAAGTAGCAATTGAGGCAGATCCTATGAACAGCATTTAAAATAAAGTTGGATAGATGTTTGAAAAGGAACAGATCAGGATTTGAGCAAGTTAAGGAAATTGAATTAGGGTAGGCATATCCAGTTGAAGAGGTGACATGGCACAGGTGCAACAGCCCAAATGACAGCCTCCATGTTAAGGTTTTCTCTTCACCTAAAACATTTGTTGTAGAGATGAAATTATGGTCAATTTTTGTAACCTTTGCTGTTGTTATCAGTTAAATAATTAGAATTGATTTTATGCATAACACTGGATTCTGGAAGTCAGTAGTTGAAGCAAGGAGATTACAATAGATAGAGGTAAATAATTGTGCTTTTTTATATTTTTCTTATTATCTAGGCTGGACTCCACTGCATGAAGCCTGCAACTTGGGTTACTATGAAGTTGCTAAACAGCTAATACTAGCAGGAGCAGATGTGAACACCCAGGGACTTGATAATGATACTCCACTGCATGATGCTGCAAGCAATGGACACAGAGATGTATGTACTACATTGGGGGTCGGTTAGCTCAGTTGGCTGGACAGCTGGTTTGTCATGCTGAGCGACGCAAAAGCGCAGGTTCAATTCCCTTAGCTGCTGAGGTTATTCATCAAGGCCCGACCTTCTCAACCTTGTCTCTCACCTGAAGTGTGGTGACCCTCGGGTTAAATCATCACCAGTCCTCTCTCTCTCTCTCTCTCATGGGACTATGGAAACTTTCACTATAATTTATAAGTTATGTTACATAAAGCTAATACTGCAATTTCAATTAGAAAACTCTGAATGAAATTGGAATTCAAAAAAAATATTCAGGCATTTTCATAAAAAAACAAACCAAAGCAGAAGCAAAATTATTCAACATTATAAATAACCAACATCCACTGCCTCCGCTCTGTACTCTCACCCCTTCCTCCCTCTCCCCCCTGACTTGGAAATATATTGCAGTTCCTTCGCTGTCGCTGGGACAAAACCCTGGAACTCCCTCCTTAACAGCACAGTGGATGTACCAACACCTGAAGGACTGCAGCGGTTCAAGAAGGCAACTCACTACCACCTTCTGAAGGGCAACTAAGGATGGGCAATAAATGCTGGCCTAACCAGCGAAGCACTGGCTCATGGGAGGACCTGGCCGGTGAGTACGGCAGAAGGGCTGTTAATAGGGAGGTTCCGAAATACAAACAGGAACCTTGGCAGCACCGCCATCTTAACTGTCTGCGCCCGTTCCACAAACGACAATGGCAGTACATTCCACCTCTTAAAGTTCCCCATAATTCGGGCAGCACGGTGGCGCAGTAGTAGCACTGCAATCTCACGGCGCTGAGGTCCCAGGTTCGATCCTGGCTCTGGGTCACTGTTCTTGTGGAGTTTGCACATTCTCCCTGTGTTTGCATGGGTGTCGCCCCCACAACCCAAAGATGTGCATGGTAGGTGGATTGAACACACTAAATTGCCCCTTAATTGGAAAAAATGAATTGGGTACTCTAAAAAATTTTTTTTAAAGTTCCCCATCATCTGCTCCACCAACCAGGTCAAACTTAACTTGTGCAGCTGCAACCAACCCCGCGTGACCTGAATGCCCAGGTATCTAAAACTCGCCCCCACACCTTTGAACGGCAACTCCTCTAACTTCCTCTCCCGCCCTCTGGTCTCAATCGGGAACACCTCGCTCTTTCCCAAATTCAATTTGTACCTAGAGAACTGGCCAAAGCCCTCCAAAATCCCCATAATGCCACCCAATGGGTCCAAAATATAAAACAGCAGGTCATACAATCAGAATTTACAGTGCAGAAGGAGCCCATTTGGCCCATCGAGTCTGCACTGGCCATTGGAAAGAGCACCCTACTTAGGTCCACACCTCCACCCTATCCCAGTAACCCAATCCACCTAACTTGCACATCTTTGGATTGTGGGAGGAAACCGGAACACCTGGAGGAAATCCACGCAAACACGGGGAGAACGTGCAGACTCCGCACAGACTGTGATCCAAGCTGGGAATCGAACCTGTGGCCCTGGAGCTGTGAAGCAACTGTGCTCACCACTGCTATCGTACGTACAGCTGTGCTCGACACCTACCTACCTCTCTCTCTCTCTCTCCCTTTCCCTTTCCCTCTCCCTCTCCTCCCCCCCCCCCCCCCCCCCCCCCCCCCCCCCCCCCCCCCCCACACACACAACCCCATTTCCAATCCCTCAACACTCTAAGCACCGTTGCTAATGGTTCTATAGCCAAAGCAAAAAGGAGCGAGGCGAGTGGGCACCCCTGCCTTGTCCCGCGATGCAGCCCGAGTTATCCCAAACTCAAGCAGTTCATTCGCACACTTCCGAACGGTGTCTTGTACAGCAATCGGACCCAGTCCACAAGCCCCTACTCGAACCGCCCCAGCACCTCCCATAAATATTCCCGCTCCATCCGGTCGAAAGCCTTCTCCTCGTCCATCGCCACTACCACCTCCACCTCCTGCCCACCGGGGGCATCATAATCATATTAACAGCCTCCTCACATTTGCCAACAACTGTCTCCCTTTCACAAACCCCATTTGGTCCTCGCCCATTACCCCCGGGACACAGTCCTCAATTCGCAAAGCCAACATCTTTGCCAGCAACTTGACATCTACATTCAATAGCCGGACGGTGCAATCCGCACTGCTCCGGATCCTTGACCTTTTTCAATATCAAAGAGATGGATGCCTGCAATACTCTACGGGGAAAAATTGGAATATTTTATGTGCAAAAGAATTGATGGAATTCCAGTGATCATTCTTTCTCTCTCCCCATCGTCATTATAGATTTTGCAAAATTGTTGCTTTAGTAGTTTAATTTTGTAGTGATTTTACACGAAGCAACTGTCCGATTAGGACAGTTCCTTAAAAGATGAAATGAGCAACTTTTGATTTTTAATGTCTCTTTGATAACCTTAAGAACTTTTAACGGAAAAAAGTCTGAGGACTTGCATACAATGGTTGGGACATCTAGTTTTGTTTTTGATATTTACTATAACCCTGCTTCGGCCAAAATGTAAGACACTTGCATTATGTTCCAGCCCACTGCTGTAATAAAGCAAATTACTTTGAATAATATTACGTACCTTGCTGATGCTGAAAGATACAGGCCTTACAAATCTGCTAATTGTAATCCAGTTTACAAAACTTGCTTAAGACGCACATACTTTGTTCTTTCGTCCTGAAACCTCTTTAAATAGCAAACATTTTGCACTAAATCCCACGTTGAATCTTCTGTATGCACAATCTCCTGACAGAAAACATTAACATGAATGAATGATGCATTTCACATTGTTGGACTAAATAATATGCATACAAGTTGCAAGTGCTTGTGATTTCTTTGTGAAAGCGTCAGAAAACTATATAGAAAGTGTATAGGTGATTATGTGGTTCACCAGTCGCCCATGTCTTGCCTTCAATAGTGATTAGTATGATGTATTTTAAAAGCCAACTTCTGACCCAAACCATTTCCACAATTGATAGTCTGTTCAACTTTATGGTACTCTCACACTTGTTTAAAAGCATCATTTTGCTAAACCTGACTTCGTATGGAGGGACAGCCATTTTCAAATTTTCAGACTAATATCTTTCTCTCTAGATTGTGAAACTGCTTTTGCGCAATGGTGGGGATGCATATCAAATGAATCACCGTGGAGAGCGTCCCGTAGATGTAGCTGATTCAGACGAAATGGAGCAGCTTCTGAAAGGAGAGCTTCCTCTTTCTGAAGATGAAGATGATGACAGTTGTACAGGTTATGAGAGAGCCTTTTAAACTAAACATGCTATCTTACTGTCAGCTTTAACATTATAGAAGCATAGTATTAATCTATGATGTGGAGATGCCGGCGTTGGACTGGGGTACAGTATTAATCTAGTCATTCATATAATCAAGTGACTGTATATTCCAGTTAAATATATTATATTTCATAAATGCATTACATTCTATTTAAATGTTGACAGTAAAACAAAATACAAATCTTGTTTACAGAAAATATTTCTGAAGAAAAATAACTTTTTTCAGTTTTCCACTCGTCCCCGTGAGGGTTTGCCAAAAGTCAGCATAGCTGTTTTTAAAAATGTTTAGCCTCCTGCCCCTTGACTTCAGTATTTCACTAGGCTTAGGCCCAGAGATGAGCTCCAATTTGCAGAACTGTATGCTCTGATCCTGTGGACAAGAATTTTCCAACCATGCCACCTTCCATCATCTGTTTCTTCCCCTTCCCACTACTTTTTTAATGTGATCTTTAGTATCCCCTCGCTACCCCAGTTCAATCTCTTCACTTTTATCACTCAGATATAGGTCAATGATTATTGTTATATCTACAAGCCAATGTCCTACTGTACTTAAAGTAATTATTTTTCACATGCTTGTATTTAGAATCATTTTGGAGTTGATATCGATTCTTTTTATCTTTTTTATGGTTTTAACTACTAGCATTATAACCTTTGGTGTCAGATTATGTAGACACTAAGGTACTTCTGTCTTTTGACTCAATTTAAGATGTATTTCTTTTCCTTATTCAAATACTTAATTCTTTTTCAACATTAAATGACATCTGCCATCTCACCCTGCCAACCTCTGTCTTCCTTTCATGGGGAGACAGTAGCGCAGTGGTATTGTCGCTGGACTAGTAATCCAGAGACCCAGAATCCTGCCCTGGGTACCCGGGTTCGAATCCCGCCAAGGCAGATGGTGAAATTTGTATTCAATAAAAAAGATCTGGAATTAAGTCGAAAAGTGACCATGAAACCATTGTCGACTTGTCGTAAAAACCTATCTGGTTCACTAATGTCCTTTAGGGAAGGAAATCTGCCGTCCTTACCTGGTCTTGCCTACATGTGACTCCAGACCCCCAGCAATGTGGTTGACTCTTAAATGCCCTCAGGGATGGGCATTAAATGCTGGCCCAGCCAGCAATACTCACATCCCATGAACACATTTTTTAAAATGGTCTTCAACAGATTACCTTACACTTGTTTGGCATCGTCAACCAATTTTTATTTTGTTTCCTCAATTCCTGTGAGCAGTTCATGGTAAATAAAAACAGAACACTGCTCAAGCCATCTTTCCAGTCCAAGAAAATTCCTTTTCAGTTCAGTTTTCCATCTTTTTGATGTAACTTTCCCATATAAATTGGCATTAATAAAACTGCCAAATATGGAATATATCCAACTGGGGCATGCTGTGATCTTACATTGTTTCATTTGTTATACATGGGCAGCATTAGAAAAAAATTGCACCATATCCAACTGTCTACTCCGTTTTATTTGTACATTCTTCTAGAATCTGAAGAGTTGCCTTCTGTGAACCCATCTAGCGTGGATGACAATGTGGATGATTCCGAACCAGAAAAAGAATTAAAAACTGATGCCAGTCAGCAATTAACACCCTGCAAATCAGTTGCATCATCTGCACTGGATGAATACGAATTCAAGGATGATGATGACGAGGAAGATGAAGAAGTAGAAGAATTGGGCAAACTTGTAGATCAGAAAAGGATTCGAAGAAAGGATGGTAAAAAGAATATGATAAAAGAGAACAGCAGCTATTTAACACCACCAAAGCTAGAATTGCAGAAACCATTCAAAATTAAAAAGCAAAAATCAGCAAGAGTTCTTGTTTCATCGAGCTCTGAAAGCTCAGATGAAGAGCTACATCAAGATAAGAAAACTTGTTCAACAAGCTCTTTAGACATTGTTCCAGATAGCAGTAAATCTGATGTAAGGATTAAGAAAGAAAATCTGGTTGCCATTGAACAAAAAGAGAAAGGAAAGGGGAAGAAAAAGAAACAAAGTAAAAACAAAGAGAACCAAGAGTTCAAACAGGAGAAAGAAGAGAAGGAAAATGCTAAATTGGTACTTTTCTCCACTTGCTCTGGTTTGGACTCATTAGAACGTACAAGAGAGGAAGATTCATTCAGAAAGTCTTTGTGTATGAAAGATGACTCTTCAGGTCATCAGTTCCACCTTTCAACTGCCAAATCACCTAAACATGCATGTGGATTAAGTGAAAAACGAGTAAAACCACTTAAACAGGAGAATGCCAAAACTGGCCCATCTTCAGGAGCCTCAGACATGTCTTTCCAATCTGAAGTTGTACGATTTGATCATCTTACAGACTCTGACTACACCTCTGAGAGTTCCAGCAACAAGTCTTTTAAGTACAAAGCGAAGACTAAGCATCGCAAAAAGGACCTACATGTGGAATTTGTTGATAAGTCTGGACAGAGAAGCAAAGATGAGGAGACGGGCATGTTTGATAACATGGAAGAAGTGCTTAAAAAGACAGACAAGGATGGCAAAGTTATAAAAAAGCATAAACTAAAGCATAAAGATAAAGAGAAAAACAAAATTAAAAAAGAGCATGAAAACGAAAGAGGAAAACACAGACAAAAGGAGAATGATAAAGATGTATATCCTGAGTTTGATAGAGAATACTGGAAAGAGAACTTTTTCAAAAATGATGACACTAACGAAACATTCAAAGATGAAAACTCTGATTTAGCCCCATCAGAAAAGTCAATGAAAGACAAAACTCCAGTTAAAGAAGAGAAAACTAAGGAGAAATATTTTAAAGAAGAAAGGCCTTTCAAAGAGGACAGAGAGAAGGAAAAAGCTAAAAAGATTAAAAAAGAAAAACATTCTAAAGAAGAAAAAGAAATTAAACTTACAAATCTGGAAGAAAGAAAGGAAATTGTACTTGCGGAAAAAGATGACACTATTTACTCAAGTGTCATTATGAAGAAAGAGCATACGGAGTTATTTGAGAAAGAGAAAGTTATGGATAAAGACAAATCTGACACTCCAGAAAGGGAAAAAAAGGAAAACAAAGAGAAAAGTGAAAAAAAGTCCCCAACTAAAGAGAGGGACTTGGAAAAGTTAGAGAAAAAATATTCTGATCGAGAAAAGAAAATAAAACATGAAAACAGGTTGGAGAAAGACAAGTCTGAACCTCATGAAAAAACCCAAGAGAAAACGTTTAGTAAATTACAGGACAGTGGAGAGAGAACAAAAGAAAAAGATCGATCTAATAACTTGTATTCCACTGCAGAGAAGGTCCACCGGGAAAATGATAAATTGAAGAATATATTCTCGGTTAGAAAGCCTGATGAGAAAGAAAAGAGTAAGGAAAAATTGGAGAAAAAGCATGAGAGAGAAAAAAGTGAAAGAGAGCGGCATTCTAGTGGGATGAAGGACAAAGTGGAAAAAGAAAAGCATGCTACGGAGAAGAAGGCAAAATTATCTGAAAAGGACGTGCAAGATGTCACTCCCAGTAAGGCTGTCAAAGCGAAAGAGAAAGACCGAGAAGCAGAAAAGGAGAAGAAGAAAGAGAAGTCTAGGGAAAGAGAGGGGGATCTCGTGACCAACCCCAAGCACTTGCAAGATGAGAAGAAACGTAGCACTATTGAGAGTAACAAAGCATCTCATGATAAATTATTTTCCTCAAAGGATAAAATCAAGGAGGACGTTCTTAAAACTCCTGAAACAAGAGAGAAGGAGAAGAAGGAAAAAGACAGACAAAAAGAGAGAATACAAGTAAATACCACTGTTAAAGCAAAGCATAAAGAAGTAGAAACTGAAAAATTGAAGTCTAAAGACTCTAATTCTGCAAAGGATGTGCGGCCAAAAGAGAAGAGGTTAGTAAATGATGATTTAATGCAGACCAGTTTTGAAAGGATGCTAAGTTTGAAGGATCTAGAAATTGAACAATGGCACAAAAAGCACAAAGAGAAGATAAAGCTTAAAGAAAAGGAAAGACAGAGGCATCGATCTGGCATTGAGCTCACAAAAATAAAAGAACGAGAAAAACTGAAGAGTTCAACAGCAAGCAAAGAACTTACTAGATCAAAAAGTTCAGATCCTTCAGAGGCGCACTCTAAAGACAAGCAGCTGAAAGATCTTAACAATGTGAGATCACTGTCCACTGATGCAAAACAGAATTTGCCAGACACACCAAGACCTTTCATAAGTTGTGAAAGTAATTTAACTGCATCTCCCAGACAAGAACGTGATCGGGCAGGGCTAACATCAAGATCCATATCGATGATTTCTGTTGCAAGTTCAGAAGACTCCTGTCAGACTTCAGCTGTAGCAACGCCGCGGCCTTTAACAGACTATGACTCCGATTTCACTATTGAGGGTTCTGAGTCTCAGTCTTCCTTTTCTCAGTCAGTATTTCTGCCCAGTGCCAAATCACCTGCTGTATATGACCGAGACTCTGATGTTTTAGCTGATTTGCCAGATCGACTTAAATCACCATACTCCAGTAAACTTTCAGGATCTTATTTGCGATCAGTCTCTGCTGACAATACTAGATATGAGAATGAATGCCGGTTAGTAGGTGATATTCGGAGATGCAGTATACCAGCTGTTGCAAATGAACATGATAAATTATCTCACAAGCATCTTGAAGGTAACCTGCCGCTTTCAGGTGAAAAACCATATAGTTTTTCGCCAGCAGTACAATTTCAAGCATGTACTTCTCCTCATCCAGAACCAGTTCCAGACAGTGGCACGGAAGAGGGCACGTTTAATAGTACTTCCTGTTTACAGCCTTCTAGTTCCACGCCACCTGCTGTCATTATGCCAAGCAGCACTAATTATTTATCACAGGATGCAAATTCCAACAGCATAATTCAAAATACTTCTGAGCAGATGACTGTGGTACTACCACAACTAAACTGTGTAGTTGGTAGCATTCAGCCAAATACACCTTTGGAAATGCCTTATGATGGGCTTGATCCTCCTTCACACAGTAACAATGATGGGTTTTCATCTTCAGCTTGTGAGAAAAACATTTTTAGCCCAATACATGTTTCACAAGAGTGGGGATGTTCAGACCAGTTAACATCGGAATTGGTATCAAAGTCTCCACAAACACCCTGCAGTGAACCTTCCCAAATAGCAAATCTCCAAGAAGCACCATCTTATTTTTCACCTACACATTCTTCCAATACATCCTGTATGAGGCCATCATTAGAAAATGATATTACCCCTCGAGTTCTCTTTTGGCCAAAATGTGGAACTCCAGAAGATCTACCACAAACTCCAACTTTGCAGGATATGGATCAGCCTTCAGCTTCATGCAAACCACAGTCAGATTGTGTAGGATTGGCTGATGGGAAGGATACTAAATGTCTTCCTCTTGACACAGCTGTGGACCTTACTAGTCAGAAGTCAGTGGAAGATGTTTTGAACTATTGCAAATCAGATGAAATGCAGAGCTTGGAAGAGAATTTATCTCCATCATCCACAGCATTATCAGATAGCAATAACATGAACGAAAGCCTTGTCGACCAAACAAGGCCTGTGCAGACTATATCAACTGAATCTCCAGAAAAGACCGAAGAAGGTACAAAAAATATTACTTCAGCTAGTCATGAGCCAACATGTAATCAAGAGAGCTCAATATTAGTCAAAGTCCCAGTAGCCATAGTTGATGAAATACAGTCGGAGCCAACAGAAGAATTACCTGAAGCAACATCTTCCACTGAACATGAGCACACAAATTCAATTAGTGATGAGCCTCAGCCCTTGGAAAGTAAAGCTCAAGACCAAGATTCCTCATTGGAGATGGGAGTTTCTGAACTTTCTACAACTGCTGCTCAAGATGCTGCAGTGATGCTTGAAGCAGCGGCAGATGATCAAAGGCAGTCCACTGAGTCGACTAAAGAGGAGCTGGAAGAGCAAATGGAAGCTGACCGAACAGAACAAGATGTTCCCCAGAGGATTACTCGTAACAGAGCAAATCTGCTAGCCAATCAAAGCAAACTATCTGCTGTCAACTGTGCACAGGTGTCTGACAAAGATACAGAATCCTCCACACCTGTGAAAACCAAGTCCAAATTTACAGAGGAGGAAGAAGGTCAGGTGCACCATCCACATAAACGAAAGATGTCACGAGTCCCACATCCTGCGCAAGTAAAATCCACACTGCAACAGGCTAAGGAAAAGACGCAGCAATCGCTGGCAGCCATTGTAGATTCTTTAAAGCTAGAAGAAATTCAACCTTACCATTCAGAAAAAGCAAACCCTTACTATGAATATCTCCACATTAGAAAAAAGATAGAAGAAAAACGTAAAGTGCTATGTAGTGTCACCCCTCAGGCACCACAGTTTTACGATGAATTTGTTACATTCACTGGATCATACCTGCTGGATGGAAACCCTTTGAGCAAACTTTGCATACCAACTGTAAGTATTTTCCATGAAAATAATTTATAGAACTTGTTTATTTAAGTGACTCAGAGCTGTTATTCATTTTGCATGTCAACTATAAGAATCTCACTTGAATCATTTATTCAAAATGTGCTCTGGTAAACAATGTGAACCTTTTGGTCCTTAATGTAGGGTATTAATAGATGTTTTGCATTCAACTGCTTCCATTGGAAAGAATTATAACCAAATGGAAACCGTTTTCTTCAGTGCCCAATCAACCTGTCTGTACTGAAACTGTGGTCTATCTGGAACCAGGCCTTGACGTTGGCCTCTATCGGGGCAAATTCTTGAAATGTATTCAGGGGAGTTTTTTGTATCAATACGTAGAAAACCTAACAAGAGATGGAGCAGTGCTGGATAGGGTTCTGCGGAATGAAGCTGAACAAGTGTCCAATGTGGCAGTGGGGGAGCATTTTTGTGATAGCAACCCCAACATGGTACAGTTCACATTTGTTATGGACAAGGAAAAAGATGACTTGCAAAAGATGGTTTTGGAGAGCGCGGTAGATGTTAATAAAATGAGGCAGGGTCAGGCCAAAGTTGACTGAGAACAGCTTCTTGCGGGAAAATCTACAGCGGAGTAGTGGAGGGCATTCAAAAAATATTTGGGGAGAGTACAGGTCCAACGTGTTCTTTATAGGGAAATGTAGGAGCAATCAGTTCACGAACCCTGGATGTCTAGGACAATCCAGGACTGGATAAGGAGGAGTAGAAAGGCAAGACCAAAGAGAGAAATTGAACTGTGGCCCGAAAGTAATATAGGAAGTGCAAGAGGGAAAGCAATTGGAAGAGCAAAAAGGGAGCATGAAAAAGGACTAATTTACGAATAAGGTTAGGGAGAACCCTAAGATATTCGATAAATACATTACAGGGAAGAGGTTAACCAGGAAAAAAGTAGGGACCATTAGAGACCATGGGGACAATATGTATGTGAACCCGCAGGACATTGTTTGGGTGTTAAATGAATACCTCTCATCGACCTTCGCTCAGGAGAAGGAGGACATAGGTACGAAATTCAGGAAATGGGACTATGAGGACCTTGAGCAGTTTGACATCGGAAGTGAGGAGATAGTGGAGGCTTTGACGGGCTTAAAAATAGACACCCCCAGGCCCGGGTGAATTGCATCCCAGGCTGCTGAGAGGCGAGGCCAGAAATTGCAGGGGCTCCAACGCAAGTGTTTAATGAATAAATAAAAGCAAATTACTGCAGATGCTGGAATCTGAAATGAAAGAGAAAATGCTGGAAAATCTCAGCAGGTCTGGCAGCATCTGTAGGGAGAGAAAAGAGCTAACGTTTTGAGTCCAATCACTGTTTGTCAAAGCTAACAGACAGAGAAAGTGGCAAATATTTATACTGTGGAGTAAGAATGAAAAATAAGTCATAGCCACAGAAACCCAGGGAAACGGGGTGCTAATAGCCACAGAAAACAAGGGAAAAGAGTGCTAATGGAAGTCCCCAGAGAGAACAAAAGGTGTGAATGGCCAAACAGCAGAGAAACTAATATCAGAGGGTAAACTGTGACAGATGTAGATGTGGGGGAAGCAAGGGGGGAAGGGTAAGGAAAGGTGGATAAGATGGGGGGGGGGTTAAATATATATTAAGAAACACAAGAATGAAAGAAATGATAAAAGACAGTTAAAATGAAATAGGGTGAAAACAAATGGGTCGAGGTGGGGAGAGCTAATCATCTGAAGTTGTTGAATTCAATGGTGAGACCGGAAGGCTGTAGTGTGCCTAACCGGAAGATGAGGGGCGAAATTCTCCCGAAACGGCGCGATGTCCGCCGACTGGCGCCCAAAACGGCGCCAATCAGACTGGCATCGCGCCGCCCCAAAGGTGCGGAATGCTCCGCATCTTTGGGGGCCGAGCCCCAACATTGAGGGGCTAGGCCGGCGCCGGAGGAATTTCCGCCCCGACAGCTGGCAGTAACTGCCTTTGTTGCCCCGCCAGCTGGCGCGGAAATGACATCACCGGGCGGCGCATGCGCGGGAGCGTCAGCGGCCGCTGACAGTTTCCCACGCATGCTCAGTGGAGGGAGTCTCTTCCGCCTCCGCCATGGTGGAGACCGTGGCGGAGGCGGAAGGGAAAGAGTGCCCCCACGGCACAGGCCCGCCTGCGGATCGGTGGGCCCCGATCGCGGGCCAGGCCACCGTGGGGGCACCCCCCGGGGCCAGATCGCCCCGCGCCCCCCCCCCCCCCCCCAGGACCCCGGAGCCCGCCCACGCCGCCTTGTCCCGCCGTTCAAAAGGTGGTTTAATCCACGCCGGCGGGACAGGCAATTTATTGGCGGGACTTCGGCCCAGCCGGGCCGGAGAATCCAGCAGGGGGGCCCGCCAACCGGCGCGGCCCAATTCCCGCCCCCGCCGAATATCTGGTGCCGGAGACTTCGGCAACCGGCGGGTGCGGGATTCACGCCAGCCCCCTGCGATTCTCCGACCCGGCGGGGGGGGGGTC
The DNA here is from genome assembly GCF_047496885.1 of Scyliorhinus torazame. NCBI lineage: Eukaryota > Metazoa > Chordata > Chondrichthyes > Carcharhiniformes > Scyliorhinidae > Scyliorhinus > Scyliorhinus torazame. The sequence goes on from NC_092717.1 coordinate 223,300,735, forward strand.
GGAGAATGACGCCCGAGATGTTGTTCCTCCAGTTTGCGTTGAGCTTCACTGGAACATTGCAGCAGGCCAAGAACAGACGTGGGCATGGGAGCAGGTTTTTTGTTAAACTGACAAGCAACGGAAACGTCAGGGTCCTGAATGCGCACAGACCGAAGGTGCTCGGCAAAGCGATCACCCAGTCTGCGTTTGGTCTCTCCGATATAGAGGAGACCACATTGGGAGCAGCAAATGCAATAGTCCATAAAAATTATAGATGTGCAAGTGAAATGCTGCTTAACCTGGAATGAGTGTTTTGGGCCTGGTATGTTAAGCATGGAAGAGGTAAAGGGGAAGGTACCATGGGTGATGGGAGAGGTACTGGGTATGGTGGACTAGATTATTTCGGAGGGAACGATCTCTGCGGAATGCTGACAGAGGGAGTAAAGGAAAGATGCGTTTGCTGCTGGCATCACGCTGGAGTTGGCCATAATAGCAGAGGATTATGCTTTGCATATAGAGGCTGGTGGAATGAAATATGAGAACGAGGGGGACTCTATCCTTGTTCTGGGAGGGAGGGGAGGGGGCGAGGGTAGTGGCACAGGAGATGGACCGCACACTGTTGAGGGCCCTGTCAACAACTGCAGGTGGGAAATCACGGTTGAGGAAGAAGGAACATATTTTCGAAGCACCATTTTGGAAAGTGGCATCATCGGAACAAATGCGACGGAGGCGAAGTAGTTGAGAGAAGGGGATGGAGTCCTTACAGGGCATAGGGTGCAAAGAGCTGTAGTCCAGATAGCTGTGGGAGTCAGTGGGCTTGTAGTGGATATTAGTAGATAATCTATTGCCGGAAATGGAGGCAGAAAGATCAAGGAAGGGAAGTGTCTGAGATGGACCAGGTGAAAGTGATGGAGGGGTGGAAACTGGAAGCGAAGTTGATGAATTTTTCCAGGTCCGGCCGAGAGCATGAAGCAGCCCCAAAATAGTCAACAATGTATCGGTAAAGGAGTTGTGGGAGGGGACCCGAGAAGGCCTGGAACAAGGAATGTTTCACATACCCCATAAAAAGGCAAGCGTAGCTATCACCCATGCGGGTATCCATTGCTACACCGTTGGTGCACCTTTGCAAGTGTTTAACTCACCTCTTGCGGGAGGAGTACCAGAGGACTGGAGAACAGCTGATGTTGTTCCGCTTTTCAGGAAGGGTGATAGAGATAAACTAGGCAATTATCACCGGTGAGTCTTGCGTCAGTGGTAGGGAAACTTGAAGAAAGTTCTGAAGGAGAGAATTCATTTCCATTTGGAAAGGCATGGATTGATTAGGGATACTCAGCGTGGCTTTGTCAGAGGGAGGTCATGCCTCACAAATTGATAGAATTTTTTGATAAAGTGACCGCATGTGTGGATGAAGGAAGTGCAGTTGATATTTTTTATAAAGATATAGGGTTCGATCCAACGGCCACACTGCGCCAGGAAAGCAGCTCGCCACGGCGCAGTGTAGCCGATGAAAGCCGGGAGACCCTGCTTCCCAGGATCTACCCGGCTCACCACACCGCGCGGGATCCAACGCGATCTCACAAGATGTTGAAATGTAAATCCTGCTTTTGGCAAATCTGCATATTAGAGCGAAGCAGGAGGTTTCACTCTAACGTGCAGATTCCCAAGGTATCTGAGGCTTTGGGATTTAATCCCTATGCCTCGGGTGAGTGCCGTTCAGCACTGGTCCCCACAAATGGGGACCAGATGGAACAACATGCGTGGGGGTCTCCACGGGGATTGGCGGCCCCCAGCTGCATGCCCTTTGGGCACCCTGGTAGTGCCAGCCTGGCACCTTAACAGTGCCATCTGGGTGCCAGCCTGGCACTGCCAAGGTGCCACACTGGCATTTTTTTGCTTGCATCCGATTGAACTGGGGCCTTGCGCGTGTGTGTTGGGGGACCCTCCAATAGTGCGTTCTGGCTGGGGGATGCAGTTGGGAATCATTTTGGGGCGCCTTGGAGATCGGGACAGCATTTAAAAATGTTGTTCTGATCTCTCGCTGCACTGGGGAGTTACAGCGAGCGGAGCTCCCCGCTGTACAAAAGCTCCTTATTCAACGTGATATGGTATTTAAACCCGATAAGTGTGAGGTGATGCACTTTGGAAGAAGAAACAGGACAGTATATAATGAATGGCAGGACACTAGGAAGCTCTGAGGAACAGATGGATCTTTGGGTACTTGTTCACAGATCCCTGAAGGAGGCAGAGCAAGTGAATAGGGTAGTTAAGGCATATGGGACACTTTATCACTCATGGACATAGAATATACGAGCAAGGGGGTTATGTTGGAGCTGTATTGAACATTGGTTAAGCCACAGCAGGAGTACTGTGTGCAGTTCTGGTCACCAAACTATAGGAAGGAGGTGATTGCACTGGAGGGATTACAGAGAGGATTCACTAGAATGCTACCTGGGCTGTAGCATCTGAGCTATAAGGAGAGATTGGATCAGCTTGGATTGTTTTCTTTAGAGCAGAGGATGCTGAGGGGGGATATGATTGAGGTGTTTAAGATTGAGGGGTTTGGACAGGGTAAATAGGAAGCAGCTGTTTCCCTTGGTTGAGGGGATCAATCACAAGAGGACATAGTTTTAGAGTGAGGAGCAGGAGATTCCGAGGGAGTTGAGAACCTGGAATGCTCTGCTTGGGCGGATTGGATTTGTTTTATTGTCATGTGTACCGAGGTACAGTGAAAAGTATTGTTCTGCGCACAGTGCAGACAGATCGTTCTATACATTAAAACATAGGACATACATAAATACACAATGTAAATACATAGACATAGGCATCGGGTGAAGCATACAAGAGTGCAGTACTACTCAGCAGAGAAGATGTGGGAAGAGATCAGATCAGTCCATAAGGGAGTCATTCAGGAGTCTGGTAACAGTGGGGAAGAAGCTGTTTTTGAACCAGTTAGTGCGTGTTCTCAGACTTTTGTATCTCCTGCCCGATGGAAGAAGTTGGAAGAGTGAGTAAGCTGGGTGGGAGGGGTCTTCGATTATGCTGCCTGCTTTCCCAAGGAAGCGGGTGGTGTAGACAGTCAATGGATGGAAGGCAGGTTTGCGTGATGGACTGGGCTGTGTTCACAACTCTCTGTAGTTTCTTACGGTCTTGGGCCGAACAGTTGCCATACCAGGCGGTGATGCAGTCAGATAGGATGTTTTTTATGGTGCATCTGTAAAAATGAGTAAGAGTAAATGTGGACATGCCAAATTCCCTTAGTTTCCTGAGGAAGCATAGGAGCTGTTGTGCTTTCTTGTTCATAGCATTGACGTGGGTGGACCAGATCAGATTGTGATGTGCACACCTCGGAATTTGAAGCTGTCAACCATCTCCACCTTAGCACCATTGATGCAGACAGGGGTGTGTACAATACTTTGCTACCTGAAGTCAGTGACCAACTCTTTAGAAGATAGTGGAGGCTGGAAACATCAACCTTTAAAAAGCACATGGATGAGCACTTGAAATACCAGAGTATGGAACAAGTGCTCGTAAATGCGATTAGCGCGAGATTAGGGGTGGTTATTGTCGGTGCAGACACGAAGGTCCTTTTCTGCGTTGTGCGATTTTATGACTTTTATGTGCTACTATTGGGAAATGGCTATGAAGAGCGCTGCTAATAATTTGATGACAATATTGTTGCATTGCAGATTTCCTTCTGAAGCCACTTTTGCCATTGGTGAGAGAGCAATATTCAGAAGACACATTAGTGTAATGTGTATTATAATGCATTATTGTCATGAATTCTTCACTGTACAATTCTTTCTTCATCTGGTGATGCTGGAATACAGTATCCCTTGTTTGCAAGACTCCAGATGTAGCATTCAAGTCTTTCGACTTATCCCTATAAAGCAGGCTTCTTAAAGGAAGAAGGATGCTTTTTAGTCGGAGGAAAACTGACATTTGCATATCTTTTAACCAGCACCCTAAAGCACTTCACCAAGAAGATCCTACATAAATGCACATTTTCATACAGTGGAAATTGTACCTGCAACCTTCTGACTCCAATGTCGTACAGGCCTGTTTTTTTTCTCAGTTGTCAGCATAGCTAGATGAACTTCAGACACTCAAAAGTGGATGTTTTACTTTTTCTTTAATGAGGGATGTGCAGGGAATAAATGTGATTTAGCTGCATTAATATGACGTTAAGTGGAAAACCTGGAGGTTGGTGGGGGAAGCCATGATTACTCCTTTGGAAAACCTAAATGGGCCTGAGAGAAAATCCTAAGAGATGTTTACCAGATTGATTCCTGGGATGGCGGGATTGATGTCAGAGGAGATATTCAGTCGGTTAGGATTATATTCGCTGGCATTCAGAAGAATATGGGGGGGATTTCCTATTTGTATTTCAGTGTCTCCCCATCTTTATTCCGTGGTCCTTTTTATGCGGGTCAACAGAGTGATCACAGGCTTCGTCTGGGCAGGCAAGACCCCGCGAGTAAGGAAGGTAATGATTGAGCGGAGTCGGGGAGAGGGCGGGCTGGCGCTGCCAAATTTTAGCAACTATTACTGGGCAGCTAATATAGCCATGATCAGGAAGTGGGTGGTGGGGGCGGGGTCGGCATGGGTGTGTATGGAGACGGCTTCATGGAAGGGCACCAGTTTGGGGGCTTTGGTAACTGCGCCTCTGCCATTCCCGCCGGCATGGTACTCCACCAGTCCAGTGGTGGTGGCGGCCCTGAGAGTTTGGGGCCAGTGGAGGCGGCATGTGGGAGCATCAGTCTGGGCCCCAATCTGTGATAATCACCGGTTTGCCCCGGGGAGTATGGACGGAGAGTTCCAGTTATGGCGGAGAGCGGGGATTGAGAGGATGGGGGATATGTTCATAGAGGGGAGCTTTCCAAGTATGAGGGTGTTGGAGGAAAAGTTTGGGTTGGCAAGGGGAAACAAATTCGGGATCTGCAGGTGCGGGACTTTCTTCGTAAACAGGTGTCAACCTTCCCGCTCCAACCGCTAAGGGGGATTCAGGACAGGGTAGTTTCCAGAGGGTGGATAGGAGAAGGGAGCATCTCAGACATTTATAAGGAGCTTATGGGGTCAGAGGAGATGCAGACTGAGGAGCTGAAGCGCAAGTGAGAGGAGGAGCTGGGAGGTGAGATAGAGGATGGTCTATGGGCAGACGCGTTGAGTAGAATCAACGCGTCTGCAACATGTGCCAGGCTCAGCCTGATACAATTTAAGGTTGTTCACCAGGCTCACATGACAGTGGCCTGGATGAGCAGATTCTTGGGGTGGAGGACAGGTGCGCAATATGTGCGGGAGGACCAGCGAACCATGTCCACGTGTTTTGGACATGTCCAAAGCTTAGGGGATTTTGGCAGGGATTTGCGGACGTCATGTCCACGGTGCTAAAAACAAGGGTGGCACTGAATCCAGAGGTGGCGATTTCCGGGGTGTCCGAAGACCCGGGAACCCAGAAGGAGAAAGAGGCAGATGTTCTGGCCTTTGCTTCCCTGGTAGCCCGGAGACGGATGCTATTAGCATGGAGGGACTCAAAGCCCCCGAAGTCGGAGACCTGGCTATCGGATATGGCTAGCTTTCGTTGTATGGAGAAAATCAAGTTCGCCTAGAGAGGGTCACTGTTAGGGTTTACCCGGAGGTGGCAACCATTCGTCGACTTCTTTGCGGGGTATTAATCATCAGCGGGGGGGGTGGGGGGAGTAGATTAGATTTGAGTAGGTGGTCAATAAGGGTGGGACCTGTATGAGAGGTAAATGCCTATGTTTATGGTTTCATGTATATTGTTTATTTTGTTGTTGTCACTATACCAAAAATACCTCAATAAAATGTTTATTTAAAAAAAAAGAATGAGGGGGGATCTCATAGAAACCTATAAAATTCTAACAGGACTAGACCGGGTAGATGCAGGAAGGATGTTCCCTTTGGAGGCGGTGTCCAAAACCAAGGGTCATGGTTTAAGAATACGGGGTAAACCTTTTAGGACTGAGATGAGGAGAAACGGCTTCACCCAGAGAGCGGAAAGCCTGTGGAGTTTGCTACCACAGGAAGCAGTTGAGGCCAAAACTTTGTATGTTTTCAAGAAGGAGTTAGATATAGTTCTTGGGGCTAAAGAGATCAATGGATTCGGGGAGAAAGTGGGAATAGGTTACTAAATTGGCTGATCATCCATGATCATATTGAATGGCGGAGCAGGCTCGAAGGGCCTAATGGCATACTCCTGCTCCTACTCTCTATGTGAAACACCCTCAAATAACATTCTTCCCTTCCATTGTTAAGGGAAAATGCTTTCTATACAGTGTTACAAGTGAAATAAAACCTGTTACGTGGTCTGAAAACACACTATAAAAAGGTGTGATAAATAGCTTTGAGAATCTATTTTTGATTAGCAAGAAAGACCAGAAATAAATAGGAAAAAGGAAGTGAAATCAGGTGGCAATAGGGGAGAATATTCTTGCGTGCAAATCAACAAATTTGCTTTTCTATGGCAATTTCAAATGTAGTAAAATGTCCCGATGTGTTTTATGAGCGTTAGTCAAAATCTAACACGAGCCACATAGGGAAGTATTAAGACAGGTGACCTAAAAACTGAGAGGTTGTGTAGTGCAAGCTAGGGCACGTATAACAGAGCTTTTGGCAAGTTTTTGGAGGATGGAATGTGGGAGGCCAGCCAGGAGAGCATTGGAATAGTCTAGTCTGGAGACCAGAAATTCATGGATGAAGGTTTCGGCGGCAGAAGAATTGAGACAGGGGTGGGGATATAGGTAATTTTATGAAGATGGAAATACACTGTTGGGGATGGATTATAGGGTCAGAAACTCAGCTAAAGCTCAGGGCAGGAGATGACATTGTTTGTTAGGAAATGCAGTTTATGGCAAGGACTGACAACCATGGTTTTGGTCTTCCCAGTGTTCAAATGGAGAAAAGAGCTGCCATATCATTAAATTCCTGCTCCCTCACAATGGAAAGCTGGTGAGCAGCATTTAGATGAGGCCAGGGTATTTAAATCACTGGTTGTGCTGTTGCCCCACTCCTCGTGTCTCACTCCCAGTTAAAATTCCCGCTCTACAAGATTCCTTACTTCAAATTACCTGATAAATATTGTAATACTAAATTGCGCCTTTGCTGTGTCTAGTAACTATGACATTTCGTACTGCCTGGTACTTCTGTAAATCTTAAAACTCTAGCCAAAATTATTTGGGGCTGATTCTACTATATATTATTTGATCAATGAGTTTGCAAATTATCCTTGTTTCTGATCATTATATTTCTTTGTTGCTGCAAAGAGAAACGATATGGGGCTAGATTCTCCACCCAGCCGCGCCACATTTCTGTTTCACCCCATCGGCGGAATGCTCCGATACGCCGGCTAGTCAATGGGGTTTCCCATTGTGGGGCAGCTCCTCGCCGTTGGGACAACCCCGGGCTGCCGGCAAAACGGAGTATCCAGTCGGCGGAGAATCCAGCCCCTGGAGTGCCCACACTCTGAATTCTTGTAAAACACAATAAGAGGTTTATTAGGGGTGTTGCCCAATATGGATGCTCAGTTTGGGTTCCACCAGGGTCATTCAGCTCTGGGATTACCATCATTGAATCCCCCACAGTCAACATCCTGGGGGTTGCCATTGATTAGAAACTGAACTGGATTAGCCATATTAATACTGTGGATACCAAGGCAGGTCAAATGCTAGGAGTCCTATGGTGAGTAACTCCCCTCCTGACCCCCCCAAAAGCCTGTCCATCATCTACACCGCACAAGTCAGGAGTGTAACAGAATACTCTCCACTTGCCTGGGTGAGTGCAGCTCCAATAACACTCCAGAAGCTCGACACCATCTAGGTCAAAGCATGCCGCTTGATTGCTCCTCCTTTCACAAACGTTCAACCCTCCACCACCGACGAGCAGTGACAGCCATGTGTACCATCTACAAGATGCACTGCAGTAACTCACCAAGGTTCCTTAGACAACACCTTCCAAACCCACAACCACTACCATCTAGAAGGACGATCAGCATATACCTGGAAACCCCACCACCTGGAGGTTCCCCTCCAAGTCATTCACCATCCTGACTTGGAAATATATCGCCGTTCCTTCACTGTCGCTGGGGCAACATCCTGGAACCCCTTCCCTAACAGCACACTTCAAGGACTGCAGCGGTTCAAGAAGGCAACTCACCACCACTTCTGAAGGGCAACTAGGGACGGGCAATAAATGTTGGCCTAACCAACGACGCCCACATCATAAATGAATTTTTTAAAACAATCAAGATGGTGATCTGCTCAAAGCCCGTGCAAACACTCTACTGACGTCACTACACATCAAGTGACAAATCAGCGAGAATGTGTTCCCAGATACATAACAAAGATCCACCGTCTAAATATGCAAATAGCAGAGCAAAGGTGCAACTGCAGAGATAGGTGGTCCTGGAAAGTGCAAGATAAATATAGGTCTTCCTTTTTCTTTGATTGAAATCTATTACCTCAAAAAGAGTAAAGTCTGCACTATTGCTTTTCTTAAACATGCTGTGCTTAATGTGAATAAATGATGCTGTGCAATATTGGAAATTCCAGGGCACCGTCACTGCTGTAGCTAGGGAGGTGTCCAGTTCAAACCTAATCTGTTCTGAATTAGTTAATATCACAGGATGCCATTACGAGAGTTAGCTGTCTTCGAGCAACTTTTACCTGGAGAGAAGGCACCCTCTGCTGGAAATGTTTGTGAATAACAGCAGACATCCGGTTCCTGTTTTGCTGTTAATGTTGCCATCCATATTTGTGTAATCCCCCCATACCTTGCTATTCAGGTTTGCGCATTGTAAGTGGGATGCTAAAGAAAAACTGCTCAATCTTGTGGAATAATAACCCACCATGATCTGTTGTATTTGAGAATGGTTAGGGTGGAATATTGAAGGCAGTGAAGAATAAAATACTTTGACAGAATCCATCATTTTTCTACATTTTTCTGAATTTGATTTTTTATATTGCAATCAAAGTATTGGGGTTCATTTATAGAGGAATAAAATTTAATAGAAGAATAGCTTTGTGAAACTCTTGTAGAACGTTGGGTCGACCAGACTGAGTAGAGACACTGGAGAAAGTGTAAAGCATTTACCAGGGTAGTACCAGAACTGAGAGGTTATAACTCTCGATAAAGACTGGACAGGCTCGTTTAATTTCTCTAGAAAAGAAAAGGCCCAATTGGTGACCTAATTAGACCTTTAAAATTATGAAATGGTTTGACGGGTAGAAGTAGAGAAGTTGTTTCCACTTGTGGAAGAGATCAAAATGAGGGTCCTTAATTTAAAAATAAATTAATTTATGGGATGTGGGTGCCGCTGGCTAAGCCAGCATTTATTGCCCATCCCTAATTGTTCTTGAGAAAATGAGCTGCCTTAAACTGTTGCAGTCCCTGTAGTGTAGGTACACCAAAAGTGATGTTAGGGACTGCATTCCAGGATTTTGACCCAGTAACTGGAGGAACAGCGATAGTCTTCCAAATAAGAACATAAGAACTAGGAACAGGAGTAGGCCATCTGGCCCCTCGAGCCTACTCTGCCATTTAATGAGATCATGGCTGATCTTTGTGGACTCAGCTCCACTCTCCGGCCCGTACACCATGGGCAAAATTCTCTGGAAACGGCGCGATGTCCGCCGACTGGCGCCCAAGACAGCGCAAATCAGACGGGCATTGCGCCGCCCCAAAGGTGCGGAATGCTCCGCATCTTTGGGGGCCGAGCCCCAACATTGAGGGGCTAGGTCGGCGCCGGCCGAATTTCCGCCCCGCCAGCTGGCGGAAAAGGCCTTTGGTGCCCCGCCAGCTGACGTGGAAATGACATCTCCGGGCGGCGCATGCGCAGGAGCGTCAGCGGCCGCTGACGGCATTCCCGCGCATGCGCAGTGGAGGGAGTCTCTTCCGCCTCCGCCATGGTGGAGACCATGGCGGAGGCGGAAGGGAAAGAGTGCCCCCACGGCATAGGCCCACCCGCGGATCGGTGGGCCCCGATCGCGGGCCAGGCCACCGTGGGGGCACCCCCCCCCCCCCCCCCCCCCCCCCCCGAGGCCAGATCGCCCCGCGCCGCCTTGTCCCGCCGGTAAGGTAGGTGGTTTAATTTACGCCGGCGGGACAGGCAATTTAGCGGCGGGACTTCGGCCCATCCGAGCCGGAGAATCGAGCGGGGGGGGCCCGCCAACCGGAGCAGCGCGATACCCGCGGCCCCGCAGAATCTCCAGTGCCGGAGACTTCGGCAACCGGCGGGGGTGGGATTCACGCCAGCCCCCGGCGATTCTCCGACCCGGCGGGGGGTTGGAGAATCTCACCCCATATCCCCGAATCCCTTTATTCTTTAGAAAGGCATCTATCTTTTTCTTAAAAACGTTTAAAGAAGGAGCCTCAACTGCTTCACTGGGCAAGGAATTCCAGAGATTCACAACCCTTTGGGTGAAGAAGTTCCTCCTACACTCCGTCCTAAATCTACCTCCCTTTATTTTGAGGCTATGCCCCCTAGTTCTGCTTTCCCCGACCAGTGGAAACAACCTGCCCGCATCTATCCTATCTATTCCCTTCATAATTTTATATGTCTCAATAAGATCCCCCCGCATCCTTCTAAACTCCAATGAGTACAGTCCCAGTCTACTCAACCTCTCGTCATAATCGAATCCCCTCAACTCTGGGATCAACCTAGTGAATCTCCTCTGCACTCCCTCCAGTGCCAATATGTCCTTTCTCAGGTAAGGAGACCAAAACTGAACACACTACTCCAGATGCGGCCTCACCAACACCCTATACAATTGCAGCATAACCTCCCTAGTCTTGAACTCCATCCTTCTAGCAATGAAAGACAAAACTCGATTAGCCTTCTTAATCACCTGTTGCACCTGCACAACAACTTTTTGCGACTCGTGCACCAGCAGACCCAGGTCCCTCTGCACAGCAGCATGTTTTAACATCTTACCGTTTAAATAATAATCCATTCTGCTGCTGTTCCTCCCAAAATGAGGATGGTGAGTGATTTAGATGGCAGCTTCCAGGTGGCAGTGTCCCCAGGTATCTGTTGCCCTTGTCCTTCTAGAAGATGGCAGTCATTGGTTTGGAAGCTGCTGCCCAAGGAGCTTTGCGGAGTCCCTGCAGTGCATGTTATAGATGGTACTGCTACTACTGTTTGGCGGTGGTGGAGGGAATGAAAGTTTGTGGATGGGGTGCTGATCAAACAGGCTGCTTTGTTCTGATGGTGTTCAGCTTCTTCAGTGTTGTTGGAGCTGCACTCATCCAGTCAAGTGTCTTGCTGATTGTAGCCAAGTTTTGGGGAATCAGGAGGTGAGTTACTCACTGTAGACTTCCTCTGACCTGCTCTTGTAGCCATAATATAAGATAGTCACTAGTAAATCCAATAAGGAATTTAGGAGAAACATCTTTACGCAGAGAGTGGATAGAATTTGGAACTTGCTATCATGTGGAGTGGTTGAGTTGAACAGTATAAATGCATTTAAGGGGAAGCTAGATAAGGGACAATTGATGGATATTCTGATGGCTTAATATGAGTTTATCCATTTTGGCCGAAAAAATAGAAAGGCAAATTATTATCCAATAAAAGGGCGGCATGGTGGCACAGTGGTTAGCACTGCTGCCTCATGGCGCTGAGGACCCGGGTTCTATCCCGGCCCGGGTCACTGTCTGCACGGAGTTTGCACATTCCCCCCATGTTTGCGTGGGGTCTCACCCCACAAGCAAAAGATGTTCAGGGTAGGTGGATTGGCTGCACTAAATTGGCCCTTGATTGGAAAAAAACCGAAATGGGTACTCTAAATTTCTTAAAACAAAATTATTATCCAAATGGAAAGCAGATTCAAAGTGTGTCTGGGCAGAGGGATCAGGGTGTCTTTGTTCATGAATCACAGAAAGTCGGTATGCAGGTACAGCATGTAATTAAAAAGGCAAATGGAATGTTGGCGTTATTGCAAAAGGACTAGAGTATAAAGATAGAGAAGTGTTGCAATTGAATCGGGCGGCACTGTAGCACAGTGGTTAGCACTGTTGCTTCACAGTGGCAGGGTCTCGGGTTTGATTCACAGCTTGGGTCACTGTCTGTGCGGAGTCTGCATGTTCTCTCCGTGTCTGCGTGGGTTTCCTCCGGGTGCTCCGGTTTCCTCCCACAAGTCCCGAAAGACGTGCTTGTTAGGTATTTTGGACATTCTGAATTTTCCCTCCGTGTACCCGAACAGGCGCCGGAATGTGATGACTAGGGTTTTTTAAAGTAACTTCATTGCAGTGTTAATGTAAGCCTACTTGTGACAATAAAGATTATTATTATATAATAAGGATTACAGCAGCAAATGTTAAACGATGTTACGGTGGTTGAAGTCGGTGGTCTTGATGGTGGCAAGACTGTCGTCGGAAACTCAATTTGGAGTCAACTATGACACCAAGTGGGCGGCACGGGCACAGTGGCTAGCATTGCTGCCTACGGCACTGAGGACCCAGGTTTGATCCCGGCCCCGGGTCACTGTCTGTGTGGAGTTTGCACATTCTCCCCGTGTCTGCGTGGGTTTCACCCCCACAACCCAAAGATGTGCAGGATAGGTGGATTGGCCACGCTAAATTGCCCCTTAATTGGAAAAAAATGATTGGGAACTGTAAATTTTTATTTTTTTAAAAACTATGACACCAAGGTTATGAACAGACTGATTTAACCTCTAGGCTGTTGTAAGGGAAGTTGGATGAACTAAGGAATGGTGTTTGGAGAAGAGGCTGAAAACAATGGCTACAATCCAACATTTTTAATTGGAGAGAATTTCTATTCCTCCAAAACTGGGTGTTAGATAAACAGTCTGATAGTTTAACAATATTAGAGGAATCGGATGGGGCAGTGGTGAAGTAGACGAGTACTTTGCTTTTGGATTATACAGCACATAGATTGGAAATAGATTAGGGTCAAGATAGATCCATGGGGAACGCCAGAAGGGGCAGCATGGTGGCACAGAGATTAACACTGCTGCCTCACAGCGCCAGGGACCCGGGTTCAATTCCGGCCTTGGGTGATTATCTATGTGGAGTTTGCACTTTCTCCCATTGTTTGCATGGGTTTCCTCTGGGTGCACCGGTTTCCTCCCACAGTCCAAAGAACAATACAGCACAGGAACAGGCCTTTCGGCCCTCCAAGCCTGTATAGGTCATGATGCCACCCTTGGTCAAAATCCTCGGCACTTTCTAGTATCCCTCTATCCCCATCCTATCACTATATTTGTCAAGATGCCTTTTGCGTCGTTAATGTATCTGCTTCCACAACCTCTCCTGGCAACGCGTTCCAAACCTGCCTCACACATCTCCTCTAAACTTTGCCCCACGGACCTTAAACCTATGCCCCCTAGACTGACCCCGCCACCTCTCCACCCTGGGAAAGAGTGCCTGTCCACCCACTCTACAAATGCCTCTCCTAATCTTTTATACCTCTATCAGGTTGCCCCCCAACCTCTGTCGTTCCAATAAAAACAGTCTGAGTCTATTCAGCCTCTCCGAAGAGCTAACACCCTCCAGACCAGGCAACATCCTCTGCACCGTCTCCAAAGCCTCCACATCTTTCTGGTAGTGTGGCGACCAGAATTGTGCCAGATATGTGCAAGTTAGATGGATTGACCATTCTAAATTGTTCCTTAGTGCCCAAAAGGTTAGGTGGGGTTGGCCGAGTGGGGTGCTCCTTCAGAGGGTCGGTACCGAGGCCGAATGGCCTCCTCCTGCACAGTAGGGATTTTATGAGTAATGGTCTGGGAGTGGGAAGGGAAACTATTGCATGTGATACTCTGACTGCAATTAAATCATTAAGAATGAAACCAAGTGAGAGAAGTCCCACCCTCTGGATGACGCTGGAGGAGGATGGTGTGATCAGCTGTGGCAAGGGCTGCAGACAAGACAGAGAGGATAAGAACAGACAGGTTACCTTTGTCACTATCACATAGGATAAAACCAGCTTTGGTACTGTGGAAACCTGGTTGGAAGGATTCAGACTTTGATTCCAGGAAAGACTTGGGAGGCGACAGCATGATTTTGGAGAGGAAAGCGAGGTTGGAAAAGGGGCGGTAGTTGGCATGGATGGTGTTTGAAGAGTTTTTAAAAGTGAAGGGGTGATGGCAGGAGGTATAAAGGAGAGAGGGACAACACCTGAAGAGGGGAAGGACCATTAATAATATCAGTTAACATGAGAACCAGAAGAAAAAGTTGGTTCATCAGCAATTTAGTGCGAATTTCATTGAATTTACAGTGCCGTGAATAGGGTTGAGGGAGTGGAAGTAGGTCTCTTGGGCAAAATGAACTGGAAAGGGCATGTGGAGAATTGGGGAAAACTGGAGAAAGGTGCAAATTCAGGGCTAACACAGTGAAGAACTTTATTTGGAAGAATCTACTCCTTTATTCGTGACCAGTTTCTGGTATTTGCAACAAGGAGTCATCACAGTGTTTTTAATTTATCGTTTTAGGAGAATAGTATCGGCATTATTTTTGGTGCATTTTTCCAGCATGAGCTAATAAAATGGTTTCAAATTGCTGCACTTTACATTACATTAATACTGATCACATGTTTTTTAGATAACTCCTCCTCCGTCATTGTCAGAAGCACTGAAAGAACTCTTCAGGCAACATGAAGTTATACGAATGAAGCTTCGATTGCAGCATAGTATTGAACGGGTACTTTTCTTTTTTAAGTACTATGATTTTGAGCATTGAAGCTCTTGTATGATACAGTTTGAAACCCACCACTATAATGTGTTGTTTTGGGAGCTAGCCATAAACCAAATTTCCTTGGAACCAACCAAATGGATGGCCTTCAAACTATGTCCATTCAACGTAAATATTAAACGTTCTTCGAAAACATGAGAGGACTTTTACAGATTGTCAGAGTGTTCTAAACTTCTGACATGCCGTCAATGAACTCGAATCTATACCTGTTCAAATCTGCCCACCAATGAACTTGTGAATCTATTGGGCAGGATTTTGCAGTCAGCGACAAATGAATGGTTCCAGCGTTCATTAAGTTTGACAAGAAAGAGGAGGAAAGAAATATAGGACCGAGAGTGTTAAGACAGAAAGAAAAAGTTTTTAAAAGTATTCCTTTAAATCTCCAACTGTAGTTGAAAGCTGAAGGAATGAAACTTGTTGAAGTTAATTTTCAGTGTCAGAATGGTCATTTATTTGGCAGTAATTAAGGCTTACTGCACCCCAAAAGAAGGTAGCTCACCACCACCTTCTCGAGGGCAGTTAGGAATCAGCAATAAAAATTGGCCTAGCCAGCAACACCCCAAAACCTTAAATGAATAATAATTTTTTTAATGACTTGGCATAGACGAGCCCTGTTTTTTTTCTGCAATTGTTTGTACATAGAACATAGGTAAATGTTGTGCAAGTACAGCAGCTTCAAGCCATTGCATCTGTTTAAATGCTAAGTGTCTCAGTGATACCCCGGTATGGTGCAGGGAAACATTACCTTGGGATTTCCATGTTTAACTGCACATGTGCAATCACCAGAGTTTGCTGGCCAAGATGCACTTCAATAGCAGTCAGCTCTGTTATTTCTATCTTAAGAACTGGGCCCTAAAAATTTTAACCGATCCTGTGAGCAAATTTATCTTCGCCGGACGCTGGATTGGTTCAAAATATTTGCACTAGCTACTTGAATGTTGGTTGAAATTGCACTGCAGTAAAAAATTCTCAAAAGCTTATTGGTAGTACAAAGTATACAGTTAATGTACATAACTATGTAATTGAGGCAGTAGTTGCATCATTTATTTTCTTTTAAATCTATTCCTTGTGTTTACTTTCAGGAGAAACTCATTATGTCAAATGAGCAGGAAGTTCTGAGAGTCCATTACCGTGCAGCAAGGACACTAGCAAATCAGACTTTGCCCTTTAGTGCCTGTACTGTACTTCTGGATGCAGAAGTTTACAATATGCCTCAGGATCCTCAGGTGAAGAGGAAAATTATGTCTCTCTTTGAAATCTAATTGAAATAATATTTTTGATGAAATGTCCCTGAATGCCGTTTTACAAATTATTGTTGTAAACTTTTTGCTTTAGGGTGATGAAAACAAAACATCAGTGAGGGATCGATTCAATGCACGTCAATTTATGTCATGGTTGCAGGATGTAGATGATAAGTTTGATAAATTAAAGGTAAGTTTCCTTCAGCAAGTATTTAAATAAGGTGTAATAAATATTCTGCGACTAAATGCTGTTTATAATGAGAGCTATTCAAGCAAGCACGGAACTTCTTGGCGGGTAGAACATGAATTAGAGCAAATGTCATGACTTGTTAATCAGCTAGAATTCTTCGGAGAGCGAACAATGGAGGGTGCAGTGAGAGGGACAATGTGAGGCATCGGCTTTTGAGGGCTCAGTAGCCACTATAGATGTTCAGCTTTAAGAAATTGTACAAAATATCACAATCATCAGGAATGTATAATTCAAAGAAATCTAGAAAGGTAATTCGGGACAATCAGGAACGACTCCCAGCATGTAAAGTTAAAGGGAAGAGAAATGGTCCAGTTGTTTCTTCAAGTGCAGAGCCACAAACAGTAACAGTACTTTCCAGCATACAAATTCTCACTCTTAGTTCTTTCATCTCCACTCCCCAACTGGATCAATTCCCTGCCATTTATCCTTCCTAGCTGAGAATTGTTCCTGATTGACCTTAATAGCCTTTAAAGATTTCTTTCAGCTATACAATGTTGGCCATTCTGAAATGTAATTTTTTTTTTAAAGCTGTGCTCCTGTAGTGGATACAGAGCGCTCAGGATCCGTTGGCTGATCTCTTCCGCTCTGTTACAAAAGAGTAAGTGGATGAGGGAAATAAATAAATGTAAATTATTTCAAGTTTCAGATGGATTTTGGTGACATTTTGCAATTAATACTGATAGAAATGTATGCCAGCAATGGAAAGCTGCAGTGGGGGAAGAATGCAATAGGAAAAATCTTTCTGGCGCAGAGCGGATCAGCAACTAGTGACGTTCCACAAAGATTTAGTTTGGAATTTGGGGAAGAGTACGAATGAGATAAATAAAAGTTCTAGTACCCAAAAAAATGAACAATTAAATATGTTGGCGCATTCAAAGAATTCTGCAAAGAGTAAACAAAGGCATATGTGTCTGTTTTTAAAAATAATTTTTCTATTCATTGATGGGATGTGGGCATGCTGGCTAAGCAGCATATATTATCCATCCCTAATTCCCCTATTCATTGATGGGATGTGGGCGCGCTGGCTAAGCAGCATATATTATCCATCCCTAATTTCCCTTGAGTAGTGAGTTCCCTTCTGTAAATCACAGCAGCCTGTGTAGAGTAGGTAGGCAGCATTATTAGGGTGGGAGTTCCAGGAATTGGCCCAGCGATAGTGAAGTGTGGCAATATATTTCCAAGCCGGGGTGGTATGTGACTTAGAGGGGAACTTCCAGGTGGTGATGTTGCCATGCAACTCCTGCCCATGTCCTTCATATTGTAGAGGCCGTGGGTTTAGAAAGTGCTGTCAAGGAGCCTCGATGATATGCTGCAGTGCATCTTGTAGAATGATACACACTGCTGCCACTGTGTCAGTGGTAGAGCAAGTGAATGGTGAAGGTGGTGGATGGGGTGCTAATCAAGCTGGCTGCTTTCTCCTGGATTGTGTTGAGTGTGTTGGAGCTACACTCATCCAGGCAAGTGGGAAGTATTCCATCACACTCCTGACTTGTGCCTTATAGATAGTATTTGCGTGGAGTGAATATATTTATCGCTTATCACCCCAGGCCTGAATAATATCCAGGTCTTCCTGCATATGGACACAGACTGCTTCAGTGATACATGAATTGTACTGATGAACATTGTGCAATCATTCATAAACATCCTCACTTCTGACCTTATGATGGAGGGAGGTCATTGATAAATCAGTTGAAGATGGTTGGACCTAGGACACTGCCCTGAGGAACTCTCTTGCAGTGATGTCCCATAACTGGGAGGACTGCCCACTAGCAACCACCAACCATCTTCCTTATGTGCTAGGTATGACTCCAACCAGTAATGGGTTTTCCCCCTGATTCCCATTGACTCCAGTTTAGCTAGGGCTCCTTGATGCCACACTCGGTCAAATGCTGCCTCGATATCGAGCAGTCACTCCCACCTCACCTCTTGAGTTCAGCACTAATGTTTGGACCAAGGCTGCAATGAGGTCAAGAGCTGAGTGTCCCTGATAGAACCCAAACTGAGCATCAGTGAGCTCAGTAAGTGTCACATGAAAACCTATCGATTACACTTTCCATCACTTTGCTAATGATCAAGAGGAGGCTGAAAGGGTGGTAATTGGCCATGTGGCATTTGTCCTGCGTTTTGTGGGCAGGACATACCTGGGCAGTTTTCCATTTTGCCAGGTAGATCTCCCAGTGTTATAGCTGTACTGGAACAACTTGGTCAAGGGCACAGATAATTCTGGAGCACAAACCTTCAGTATTGTTGGAAAGTTGTCAGGGCACATAGCCTTTGCGGTATACAGTGCCTTCAGCAGTTTTTTTAAGGGCAGCACGGTAATACAGTGGGTAGCACTGTTGCTTTACAGCTCCAGGGTCCCAGGTTTGATTCCCAGCTTGGGTCACTGTCTGTGTGGAGTCTGCATGTTCATCCCGTGTCTGCGTGGGTTTCCTCCGGGTGTTCCGGTTTCCTCCCACAAGTCACGAAAGACGTGCTATTAGGTAATTTGGGCATTCTGAATTCTCCCTCTGTGTACCCGAACTGGTGCCGGAATGTGACGACTAGGGGCTTTTCACAATAACTTCATTGCAGTGTTAATGAAGCCTACTTGTGACAATAACGATTATTATTATTTTTGATATCACATGGGGTGATCGAATTGGCTGAAGACTAGCACCTGAAGACTGCCCTTTGAAATGGCCTCACAAGCTACTCATTTCAAGGGCTTTTAAAGATGGGCAACAAATGTTGGACATGTCAGTGATACCCACATCCTATGAAAGAAAAAAAGACTTCTTTCTTTAGCTCATTTTAAGAACGGTGTGAAAGGAGTAGATTTAATTTTAAAATACTCTCGAGTTCCCCCCTCTACTTGGATTTCCCACAGCTTAATATCTTTCCCAGTTCCCAGGTTCAGCTAATACTGCTATGCAACTGACCAATTGGAGCTTTGTAAGTAACATGGAGACACGTTCCAGTTTTCCTTCCTCTGTCGCTCCATTTCTGATTATGTCACCATTGAACATAGTTAAGATTGGAGATACAGATCTGCTTCCACCACTCTGGCTCAGAGTGTTAGCACAGATTAATCAACTCCATCAATCATGAGTGCTTATGCAAAGTAAACTTTCTATTGGAGAACTATACTGTCCACTGAGCTTTCACTGTTAGGTTCAGATTCTTTTCTATGCGGTTTTCCATTCGTTTACGCGCTAATGATTTTGAAAAGCAAATACAGCAAATTTATTTATGTTTTGGAAATATGAGTCCAGAGGGTAAGTGGAGGAGGTGAAGAGTGAGGATATACAGACACTTGATACAATGGGCAGGATTCTCAGTTTGGGAGACTATGTTCTTCTGCCGAAGCTTAATTGCATCTGCTTTGCGCTCATGCTGGGAGTACAAATCAAGAAGAGATTCACAATCCTCCCTGCAAATTTTTTTATGGCTAGGATTGCAAGGGATTCCCAGAGTCTCTTTACTTTCGGAGTGTCTGGGGGATCTCTTTATTTAGGGAGCTTTGGGGTCTCTATTTACAGGGTCTCTGGGTGGGTCGCCTTAGGTGGTCTGTGGGCCGGCCGTCTCTTTAATTTGGGGGGTCTGGTGAGGTGGGAAGGACAGGCCCACCACATCAAATACACGCTTGTCACAACCAGCACCAATGCGCGGCCACATAATTCCTGGTCCAGAGGACCAGAGAATCGTACGGTCACAGAGAATATGGTGCTCGGCCCATTAAGAGGATGAAAATGGACCTTAATGATGCATTTGCATTCTCCCACTGGCACAGGGTTGCGAACCTCGATCCTGACACCAGGGGGGCAGGAGCATCGGAAACGTTCTCTTTGGATTCTCCACCACATTGTGAACTCCGCTACTAGCGGCACGAGGCAGAGAATCCAGCCCAATGTGTTTTAAGGATAAGATAGTTGAAGGGATTAGCTCTACCCCACCTCGACCCCTTTGTTTTCATTCCATTTCATTTAAACTGTCTTTTATCTTTTATTGTTTCTTGCCTTTCTTTATATATATTTTCCCCCTTATCTTACCACCCATTTGCTTACCTTTTCTCCCCTTTGCTTCCTCCTTTCCCCTCCCCGTTTTTTCACTTTCCCTCTCTCCCACCCATGTCCCCCCACATCTACATCCGCCACAGCTTACGCTATGATTTTAGTTTCTCTGGCGTTTGGCATTTGACAGCTTTTATTTTCTCTGGGGACTGCCATTAGCCCTCTCTTCCCTTGGTTTCTGTGGCTACTCATCGTTCATTCTCTCACCCTACAGTATAAATATCTCCCACTTTCTATGTCTTTTAGCTTTGACAAAGGGTCATCTGGACTCAACATTAGCTCTTTTCTCTCCTGCTGCCAAACCTGCTGAGAATTTCCAGCATTTTCTCTTTTGGTTTCAGATTCCAGCATCCACAGTAATTTGCTTTTATTAAGATAAGGAGGAATTTATTCACCCAATGAGTACTGTATTTTTAGAATCCTCCAACCCAGGGGATGTGGAAGCTCAATGAGTATATACAAGACAGAAATCGATACATTTCAAACTATTAAATACATCAAAGTGTATGGGGATAGTGCGGGAAAATGGCATTGCGGCAAAAGATCAGCCATGATCGAGTAGTATGGTGGAGAAGAGCTGAATGGGCCTACTGCTCCTATTTCCAATATTCCTATGTTAATTGAATAGACTAAATGATGCCTTTTAATTGCCCCTTGCAATTAACATTTTCTAATTAATGTATTACAGACATGCCTTCTTATGAGACAGCAGCACGAAGCTGCAGCAATGAATGCAGTGCAAAGATTAGAGTGGCAGCTTAAACTACAAGAACTTGATCCTTCTTCACACAAATCTTTGAGCATCTTTGAGATTCCCGAGTTTTACATCCCACTTGTTGATGTCAATGATGACTTTGACTTGACACCAATATGATTGTGCATGTGTTTTGGAGGTTTTAAGCAAGTGGATAAAATGACCTGGTTACAGTCACTGCTGAAAGATACAGGACAGTTACAGACAGGCTTGCATATTTGGCTCCAGAGCACTTTGAAGATAAGTGAAGAACTGAGAATATGGGTGCTTGTGGCAACGAAGGTGCAGTACCATTCTTGCATAATGATGTGAGATTCAGCACTAACGCACTGTGACTTCCCATCGCTGTTTACCAGAAACCACTACTACATTTCTGTAGTATACATAGCTGATATATAGGTATCATTCACTCTTAATATCTGCCTATACTTTAAAGTTTACAAGATGGGGGCATTTGCTGCATATGCTACGTTATGTTCAAACCAGCAGCGCTGGCAGCTGCACGGTGATAGGGGCATAGACCAGTGATACTCTATCCCCAAGAAGGAATTCATGGTACAGTAGAACCTCACATTAGCACTCATGGGTAGAGTGCTGCCTCATTTATAACATCACACAATTGCTCAAAACTACCATAGACTTTTCATCTTGAAATATACAGATCTGTTTTTGGATAACATTCTAACAAGAACTCAAATTTGTCTATCTAATTTCAAAGAAAATACCATACTTTACTGTATCTTTCTCTCAATTTAAAACAAAAACTACTGCATTAAGAGGCACTTGCTGGTTTTGTAAATGTTTCAGAAATTAATGGTATTTAAATACTTTCTCTGTTTACATGCTTGCACTTTGTTAAAATTATTCACCTTATTGTTTTGAGCACTTCAAACTATTTTCATCACCTTACTTTTAAAAAAAAAAAACACTTTTTCCATGCCTCTTACCTTGGGGGCTATCCAAGTGTTTGTCTTTGTGGGCATGTGGGTTCATGTGAAGGAACCTTTGGCGGGGAAGCTCGAAAGAAGCTTGTATTCGTGTTCCAATTATTTTCCTCTGATATCAAGGTGCTGATGGTAACAGATCAAGTGTTAGAATGTAAAAAAGGAGTCATCTGCCATTGTTGAGAACAATCCCTTCTAACTTCCAGGCTTTCAAACTTCAGCCAGTACAAACCACCAATAAACATAAATGGGACTCAAGTTGCTGGGGTGCAAGAGCCACATGTAGACTGAGGACTACAGGTTTGATGCATCTTTCTTGAGCTGGCTGCTCTGCTGTAGATGTTCATTATTTGCTCAGATGGATGCAGAGCTTTGACTTTAAAATAAAATATTCTCCCAGCACTATTCACTATCTTGTTCTGCTGCTGCCACTTTGTTCACTATCATTTTTATAAAAACATGATCCCAAACAGCTAAAGGTTAGAGCACATGTCTATTAAATGCAAGGCAGTAGTTCAAGTTCTGATCTTGACTCCGGCTTCTGGTTGAAGGTGGTTAGTGAAGCTATTTGAGTTTACCATTCTCATTTGGGTAATCTTGAGAAGACTGGGAAACGCTGAGCTGAGCCAAAGTGTCGAGCTTGCCATACTGCTCAAACCATCCTCACTCTGGGTTCACGAAGGAGTGGCCTTGATCTCTTGTCAGCCATATTGTTCTCGTGAAAGAGAATGAAGTGGTTACAAAAGAGAAGACTGGGATTCTTTAAAGCTGCCTTTTGTTTAACACTGAAGGAGAACCACCATTCCTACTGCATAGACCTTGTGCAGCCAATGCCAACACCAAAGTAACTTACTGCATTTGATAAGGCTGGCCACTGGGAAGACCCCAGTACTAAAAGTGTTCTCTATCATTGGCCTTAATTAATCCAATATGCTTGCTTTGATGTTGCCATCAGTTGTACACAATCTACATGTGAGGAGTCAGTGGCATGGCCAGAAACCTAAAGCAATATAGAAGCAGTTTAGTAGACATGCTGATATTGTTCCTCACTGTAACCTATTTTCCTGGCTCCCACGTAGTACATTATAGCTGGGCCCTGTTATATCTCCCAATAAGCAACTGTACCCTACGAAAATACACCATGGGGCTTTTATTGCTTTACTGCCATGAAGAGGCAAGCACTATACTCTGAAAAAGACTTAGTTGAATTTTAGAAAGGATAGACAAATTAGTAACAAAAGAATAGTCCCACCTTTTCATTTCACAGTTATCTGTTCTGATCGTAAATGTTGTACAGGTTTTCTTGTTTGTTTTTGGGGCAGGGGAAATTCTGCACAGATGTATATTATTTTGTCTTTTTTTAAAAATAAGTTATTTTTTACATATCATTGCGCAGATGTAAATAACATTGTATTTAACAATATTGTTTAAAGTATGTATAAAGAAAATTATATAGTTATTTTGATTGTATAGCTCATTAATTGTCTAATGTTTCAATGGACCAAAGTTGCAATTGATAGTTGGTTTTATATTGATTGTAGTGTGCTGTGGTTTGACCTTGTTTGTTAGGCATGTGTTTGGGTTTGCTTTTTTACATTGCCGCAACTGTTTGAGATTACACTTATGATGCAATGCATGCATTACCAGGTTATCTTCAATGTCCTGTACTTCTCCTCCCCTCTTTTCCCACACCCTGAAGAAAAATCTGCAGCAGAACCTATTTTTTCAGCACAAATGCTTTTTGAATTATAGTTCTAAAAGTGTAAATTGTTTATTTTAATATTTACCTGTTGATTAATATGTAAATACATGTAAATATATTGTTAAATAAATTTTAATGGTCATGTTAATTAAATGGAGTTGTGTCTGTGGTTGTGCAAGTGAAATGGGGATTGTTTCATTGTCTGCTTTTGAACTTGAGATAACCAATTCCTATTTGCTTTAGCCAGAAGAACACACTGCAGTTAAATTTTGGAGCCAGCACCCATGATAGAATAATCGCACAGACGCTTCATTGGTCAAAAGCGTTTTCTTGCATTAGGCTTTGTTCTGTAAATCATAAATCTCTCTATCTAATAAATATAAAGGTTTTTCATGGAAACTGCAAAATGGTAACGGGCTACTCAACATAACCGCTCCATGGTGGTGTTTATCTTCCACTAGCAGCAGCCCTAATCCCAGGTGCCTGTTCTATTTTCATTTCTCTTTAACCACCTTTTTAGCCATTTAACCATCTTCTAGTTTCCATTTAAGAACTGGGTGTATCCAGCATTTTCTGTTTTTATTTCAGGATATCTGGAGTCTCTTAATTGGCATCTATAGAAATTTATTTTTAACAGGGATGGAGTTAGGCCATATCTGCCTGATCTTGTTGAATGGCCATGATGTGGAGATGCCGGCGTTGGACTGGGGTGAGCACAGTAAGAAGTCTTACAACAGCAGGTTAAAGTCCAACAGGTTTGTTTTTTTGAAACAAACCTGTTGGACTTTAACCTGGTGTTGTAAGACTTCTTGTTAAATGGCGGAAGAGGTTTGAGAAGCTAAATGGCATACCCTGTTCCTAACAGAAGTCTCTCAATTAAGCTCCATATAAAATCATTGTTTCTTAACAGTAATTTTGTTAAAGGATCAGACTCTTGCCATTTAGTGTAAGAATGATGGGCGAAATTCTCCATTATCGGCGGAAAGTCCGCCGATCGGCGCAAATCCCACTTGCGTCACGTCATAAAAATGGGCCGATAGTCTGCGGCCCGAAATGGGCTAGCAGCGACGTAACGGGATCCGCGCTTGCGCAGTGGTTCACGCCGTGCAGCGTCATACGCGCTGCACGGCGTGACGGCTCATAAGGCCGCGCAGCTCCCCCCCACCCGACCGGAACAGCCGACCGCAACACCCGACTTGATGGCTGGCCGTCGCTCAGCCCCGAGGTTCGAGTCACGCGATGTGGAGGCGCTCCTGGACGCGGTGGAGCAGAGGAGGGACGCCCTGTATCCCGGGCACGGCCGCAGAGTTGCCCCACGCCACAGCCGGCGTCTGTGGAGGGAGGTGGCAGAGGCCGTCACCGCTGTGGCCCCACGGACAGGCACCCAGTGCCACAAGAAGGTGAACGACCTCGTCAGAGCAGGCAGGGTGAGCCTCCCCCATATCCCCCCCTCCCCATATCCCCCCTCCCCCATATCCCCCCTCCCCCATATCCCCCCTCCCCCAAATCCCCCTCCCCCATATCCCCCCCATATCCCCCCTCCCCCATATCCCCCCTCCCCCATATTCCCCATATCCCCTCTCCCCCATATCCCCTCTCCCCCATATCCCCCCTCCCCCATATTCCCCATATCCCCCCTCCCCCATATATCCCCCCTCCCCCATATTCCCCCCCTCCCCATATCCCCCCTCCCCCATATCCCCCCTCCCCCATATCCCCCATATTCCCCCCTCCCCCATATCCCCCCTCCCCATATTCCCCCCTCCCCCATATCCCCAAGTGAATCCAGCCCTAACCTTAACCTCTGCAATGCAACCGATGGCGTGCATTCATATACCTGCCTAACACTGTTGCCTTTTACCCCTGCCACCACACCCCCCCCCCCCCCTCCCAGGAGAAGCGCGCACACAACAATAGGGAGCATGCGAGGACTGGAGGAGGGCCCGCTGATGAGAGGCCACTGACCGTACACGAGGAAAGGGCCCTGGAACTGGCTGGCGGACCTGAGGACCGGGAGGTTGCTGATGCAGAGGTCGGGGCCCCACGAGCAAGTGAGCCACCAACAGCCCGTCCCCATATCCCCCCTCCCCTATATCCCCCTCCCCTATATCCCCCTCCCCCGTATCACCTGATCACTGCCTGATGTCTAACCATGCATGCTTCATTGTGTATCGCAGGACCAAACGTCCAGGCACCCATCCCCGCAGATGCAGACCGCCCGCAGGATGCCCCTCGGAGACCACAGGAGACGGAGAGACCCGCACCCTCCAGCATGCGACGCCCGCAGGATGCCCCTCGGAGACCACAGGAGATGGAGAGACCCGCACCCTCCAGCATGCGACGCCCGCAGGATGCCCCTCGGAGACCACGGGAGACGGAGAGACCCGAACCCTCCAGCATGCGACGCCCGCAGTATGCCCCTCGGAAACCACGGGAGACGGAGAGACCCGCACCCTCCAGCATGCGACGCCCGCAGGATGCTCCTCGGAGACCACGGGAGACGGAGAGACCCGAACCCACCAGCATGCGACGCCCGCAGGATGCCCCTCGCACACCACGGGAGACGGAGAGACCTGGAGCAACAGGGAGACGACACCCCCGTCACGTGCGGGAGCGACCACCCAGCGATGAGGGGGGCAGCCACAGTCCCCCGTCACATCCGAGCCAGGACACCACTACCCAGGACACCCCTACCCGGGACACCACTACCCAGGACACCCCTACCCGGGACACCCCTACCCGGGACAGCACTACCCGGGACAGCACTACCCGGGACAGCACTACCCGGGACACCCCTACCCGGGAAGACGAAATACCGGACAGTGACTCAGAGTGGATGGGTGGAGACGAACCCCCACCCCAAAGTGCCATGGACTCAGAGTGGGACGAAGAGCACGACACAACGCCACTGCTGTCACCACCACCCTCCACCATCGCAGAAACACTCACCACGGTTGGGCACTTTAGTGATGAGGCGTCTGGTACACTCACTGGTGCGCACAACACAGCCGTCCCGGTACAGCAGGTGGAGGTAGGAGCAGCAGAGGGACCGGGCGGCCGGAGGGCAGCCCAGGCCAAGCGAACATCTGCCGCCCAGATGGATCCCGGGTTCCTGCAGTTACCACACCCACACATAGATCCGATGCAACCACCGACACGGAGACGAGCGAATAGGGTGACGGGTGGCTTGCGGCGGCTGCGGTAGCAGGTGGAGGAGTCCACCCGCGTCCATGAGCTGGGAGTGGTCCCGGTCATGCGTGCCACCCAGGCTGACACCGCACGGGTGGCGTCCGCGGTGGAGGCAATGGGGGCGACGGTGTCAGACATGGGGAACGGTTTGCGAGGCCTGGGGCCTTCCGTGCAGGCGGCGTCTGTGGCCCAGGAAATGGCTGCCCTCTCACAGGAGGCCATGAGCCAGTGCCAGCGCCAGATGGCAGAGGCGCTCAGCGCCATAGCCCAGTCTCAGCAGGCCATGGCCCAGTCTCAGCAGGCCATGGCCCAGTCTCAGCAGGCCATCGCTGAGGGCATCGGCGCCAGTGGCCATGTGCGAGCTGGCGTCGCACTGTCGCAGACGGGGTTCGACAACCCCCTGGGCTCCATGGCTGCAAACCTGCAGACCCCTGTCGATACCAGCACGGGCCTCCAGGACTGGCAGCGCCAGATGTCGGGGGCGCGTCGGATGGCCAGTCCGTTCGCATCCCCCACCCATGTAGAGGCCTGGGGGCCATCGGGCACCCCGAGGGAGGAGGAGGTGGTGTGGTCCGTCCCGGCTCCCTCTGTAGGGGAGGTCCCGGTACACCGCGACACCTCGGACTCCCCCCCCCCCCCCCCCCCCCCCCCCCCCTTCCGTCCCAGGTGCATCGGGTGGGCAACGGGCAGGACAGGCTGGCAGCTCGCCATCCCAGTCGCCCGGGCCGCAGCCTGGCCCATCTAGGCCAGGACGCCCCAGGAAACGGCCGCCAAAGGGATCCAGTGTCAGAGGGCAGGAATCACAGGAGTCCACCTCCAGTTCTGCTGTACCGTCTGGGGAACCACGTAGACGTAGTCAAAGGGCCCGTAAGGCCAAACAATTAGACACTGAGTAAGTTGGCACGGGTGCAGGGCACAGATGAGTTTTAGGGGCTAGGGCACGTGCATGAACTCCTTTGGTTATTAAAGTCAATGTTACACCTACTGAAGCTGCCTTTGTGCTCTGTCCAAAGTGTGCGGGGGTGTCATGTACGTTGAGCGCAAGTGTGTGAGTGAGGGGTGGTCTTACCTCAGCCCCAGGTGAGTCTGCCCCCTTCCCCCTGGGCCGCCATCAACATCCCCCGGGCAGAGGACGGGACCGTGCGCTGCAGTGTCACAGCCGCATGCAGGGATGGTCCGGGTGGATGGTGGTACTGTGGCCATGGGTCAGACATAGTCCAACGATGTAGAGCCAGGAGCTCATCGGAGGCGGGTTGTCATCATTCTCCATGGCCTGCGATAGACACGCGTCCACCCGCAACTGGGTGAGCCCGGCCCGTTGTGCCGCCGGTGGATCGGCAATTGGGGGTGGGGGGGTGGTGTGCATGCGGGTGGGGTGTGGGGTTGGGGAGGGGGGTGAGGGTGCTGGGTGGGTGGATGGGTGGGGGGTGTGGGTGGTCGGCTGTTGTCATGGTGTGCGGTCTGTGGCCATACTACCCGATTCCCACGCCCATCTAGTCAGTGAAGCGGGCGTCTATCAGTCTGTCCCGTGCCCGCTGGGCCAGCCGGTAACGGTGGACAGCCACCCGCCTGTGTCTACCCCGTCTGCCCTGACCATTGCCCCCATCCCCCTCATCTGGGGAGGACTGGGCCTCTTCCTGCTGCTCCTCCACTCCGCCCTCCTCTGCCTGCGGCACATCGCCCCTCTGCTGGGCTATGATGTGCAGGACGCAGCACACCACAATGATGCGGCCGACCCTATCTGACCGATACTGGAGGGCGCCCCCAGAGAGGTCCAGGCACCTGAAACGCATCTTCAGCACGCCAAAGCACCTCTCGATCACTCCCCTTGTCGCTACATGGGCATCATTGTAGCGGTTCTCCGCCTCATTGCGTGGCCTCCGTATAGGCGTCATCAGCCACGATCGCAATGGGTAGCCCCTGTCGCCCAGCAACCAGCCCCTCAGCCGGGGATGGCGTCCCTCGTACATGCCGGGGATGGATGACCGCGACAACACGAATGAGTCGTGTACACTGCCTGGGTGACGGGCGCAGACGTGCAGGATCATCATGCGGTGGTCGCAGACCACCTGTACGTTCATTGAATAGGTCCCCTTCCTATTAGTGAACACGACCCTGTTCTCTGCAGGTGGCCGCACGGCGACGTGCATCCCATCGATCGCGCCCTGGACCATGGGGAACCCGGCAACGGCAGAGGAGCCCACGGCCCGGACATCTTGGCTGGCCCGGTCCACGGGGAAGCAGATGTAGCGGTGCGCCATGGCATAAAGGGCATCTGTCACTGCCCGGATGCACCGATGTCTGCGATATGCCGGACAGGTCCCCACTCGGTGCCTGGAATGACCCCGTTGCATAAAAGTTCAGGGCCACCGTAACCTTGACGGACACGGGGAGAGGGTGTCCCCCGCCAGTGCCACGCGGTGACAGGTGTGCCAGCAGGTGGCAGATGTGTGCCACGGTTTCCCGGCTCATCCGGAGTCTCCTCCTGCATTCCCGGTCCGTGAGGTCCTGGTATGACTGCCGGGGCCGGTACACACGGGGCGCCCTCGGGTGCCTCCGTTGCCGTGGGGCCGCGACGTCCTCCTCCCCCTCCTCGTCCTGTCGGTCAGGTGTCCCTCCAGCCTAGGCGGCTGCCGCCTGCCCCTCTGCGGCAGCCTGCGCCGCCTCTCTGGCACGCTCCTCCTCCTCCTCCTCCTCCTCATCCAGGGCAACATAGACATGAGCGGCTGCCACCACGGCGGCCAACATCGCTGGATGGTCTGAAAACATGACGGCCTGGTGGGGGGGAGGGGAACGACGACATGTCATCATTGCCCATATCCCCTCCTCCCCCCCAGCCAGGTGGCATGGACCGCATGGGTCCAACTGTTGGAGGCTGGCACCTGGCCAGGTGGACCAACTCATTTGCCCTCCCATCACCCACCCCGGCACGGACCCCCTCCCCAACCTCCACCCCGGCACGGACCCCCCCCCCCCCCCCCCCAACCTCCACCCCGGCACGGACCCCCCCCCCCAACCTCCACCCCGGCACGGACCCACCCTTCACCCCGGCACTGACCCCCCCCCCTCCCCCCCAACCTCCACCCCGGCACGGACCCCCTCCCCAACCTCCACCCCAGCACGGACCCCCCCCCCAACCTCCACCCCGGCACGGACCCCCCCCCCAACCTCCACCCCGGCACGGACCCCCCCCCCCCCAACCTCCACCCCGGCACGGACCCCCCCCCCAACCTCCACCCCGGCACGGACCCCCCCCCCCAACCTCCACCCCGGCACGGACCCCCTCCCCAACCTCCACCCCGGCACGGACCCCCTCCCCAACCTCCACCCCAGCACGGACCCCCCCCCCCAACCCCCAACCTCCACCCCGGCACGGACCCCCCCCCAACCTCCACCCCGGCTCGGACCCCCTCCCCAACCTCCACCCCGGCACGGACCCCCTCCCCAACCTCCACCCCGGCACGGACCCCCCCCCCCAACCTCCACCCCGGCACGGACCCCCCCCCCCAACCTCCACCCCGGCACGGACCCCCCCCCCAACCCCCAACCTCCACCCCGGCACGGACCCCCCGCCCCCCCAACCTCCACCCCGGCACGGACCCCCCCCCCCCATCCTCCACCCCGGCACGGACCCCCCCCCAACCTCCACCCCGGCACGGACCCCCCCCCCCAACCTCCACCCCGGCACGGACCCCCAACCTCCACCCCGGCACGGACCCCCCCCCCCCCCAACCTCCACCCCGGCACGGACCCCCCCCCCCCCCAACCTCCACCCCGGCACGGACCCCCTCCCCAACCTCCACCCCAGCACGGACCCCCCCCAACCCCCAACCTCCACCCCGGCACGGACCCCCCACCCCGGCACGGACCTCCACCCCGGCACGGACCCCCCCCCCAACCTCCACCCCGACACGGACCCCCCCCCCCCAACCTCCACCCCGGCACGGACCCCCCCCCCCCCCCAACCTCCACCCCGGCACGGACCCCCCCCCCCAACCTCCACCCCGGCACGGACCCCCTCCCCAACCTCCACCCCGGCACGGACCCCCTCCCCAACCTCCACCCCAGCACGGACCCCCCCCCCAACCCCCAACCTCCACCCCGGCACGGACCCCCCCCCCCCCAACCTCCACCCCGGCACGGACCCCCTCCCCAACCCCCAACCTCCACCCCAGCACGGACCCCCCCCCCCAACCTCCACCCCGGCACGGACCCCCCCCCCCAACCTCCACCCCGGCACCGACCCCCCCCCCCCCAACCTCCACCCCGGCACGGACCCCCTCCCCAACCTCCACCCCGGCACGGACCCCCTCCCCAACCTCCACCCCAGCACGGACCCCCCCCCCAACCCCCAACCTCCACCCCGGCACGGACCCAACCTCCACCCCGGCACGGACCCCCTCCCCAACCCCCAACCTCCACCCCGGCACGGACCCCCCCCCACCCCGGCACGGACCCCCCCCCCCAACCTCCACCCCGGCACGGACCCCCCCCCCCCCAACCTCCACCCCGGCACGGACCCCCCCCCCAACCTCCACCCCGGCACGGACCCCCCCCCACCCGAACCTCCACCCCGGCACGGCCCCCCAACCTCCACCCCGGCACGGACCCCCTCCCTAACCTCCACCCCGGCACGGACCCCCTCCCCAACCTCCACCCCAGCACGGACCCCCCCCCAACCTCCACCCCAGCACGGACCCCCCCCCAACCTCCACCCCGGCACGGACCCGACCCCCCCCCCAACCTCCACCCCGGCACGGACGCCCCCCCCCAACCTCCACCCCGGCACGGACCCCCCCCCCCAACCTCCACCCCGGCACGGACCCCCCAACCTCCACCCCGGCACGGACCCCCTCCCCAACCTCCACCCCGGCACGGACCCCCTCCCCAACCTCCACCCCAGCACGGACCCCCCCCCCCCAACTCCCAACCTCCACCCCGGCACGGACCCCCTCCCCAACCTCCACCCCGGCACGGACCCCCTCCCCAACCTCCACCCCGGCACGGACCCCCCCCCCAACCTCCACCCCGGCACGGACCCCCCCCCCCCAACCTCCACCCCGGCACGGACCCCCCCCCCTCCACCCCGGCACGGACCCCCCCCCCAACCTCCACCCCGGCACGGACCCCCCCCCAACCTCCACCCCGGCACGGACCCCCTCCCCAACCTCCACCCCAGCACGGACCCCCCCCAACCCCCAACCTCCACCCCGGCACGGACCCCCCCCCCCAAACCCCACCCCGGCACGGACCTCCACCCCGGCACGGACCCCCCCCCGAACCTCCACCCCGACACGGACCCCCCCCCCAACCTCCACCCCGGCACGGACCCCCCCCCCCAACCTCCACCCCGGTACGGACCCCCCCCCCCCCCCAACCTCCACCCCGGCACGGACCCCCTCCCCAACCTCCACCCCGGCACGGATCCCCTCCCCAACCTCCACCCCAGCACGGACCCCCCCCCCCAACCCCCAACCTCCACCCCGGCACGGACCCCCCCCCCCCCCCAACCTCCACCCCGGCACGGACCCCCTCCCCAAACCCCAACCTCCACCCCGGCACGGACCCCCCCCCCCAACCTCCACCCCGGCACGGACCCCCCCCCCCCCCAACCTCCACCCCGGCACCGACCCCCCCCCCCCCCAACCTCCACCCCGGCACGGACCCCCTCCCCAACCTCCACCCCGGCACGGACCCCCTCCCCAACCTCCACCCCAGCACGGACCCCCCCCCAACCCCCAACCTCCACCCCGGCACGGACCCAACCTCCACCCCGGCACGGACCCCCTCCCCAACCCCCAACCTCCACCCCGGCACGGACCCCCCCCCCACCCCGGCACGGACCCCCCCCAACCTCCACCCCGGCACGGACCCCCCCCCCAACCTCCACCCCGGCACGGACCCCCCCCCCCAACCTCCACCCCGGCACGGACCCCCCCCCCCAACCTCCACCCCGGCACGGCCCCCCAACCTCCACCCCGGCACGGACCCCCTCCCTAACCTCCACCCCGGCACGGACCCCCTCCCCAACCTCCACCCCAGCACGGACCCCCCCCCAACCTCCACCCCGGCACGGACCCCCCCCCCCCCAACCTCCACCCCGGCACGGACCCCCCCCCCCCCCAACCTCCACCCCGGCACGGACGCCCCCCCCAACCTCCACCCCGGCACGGACCCCCCCCCCAACCTCCACCCCGGCACGGACCCCCTCCCCAACCTACACCCCGGCACGGACCCCCTCCCCAACCTCCACCCCAGCACGGACCCCCCCCCCCAACCTCCACCCCGGCACGGACCCCCTCCCCAACCTCCACCCCGGCACGGACCCCCTCCCCAACCTCCACCCCGGCACGGACCCCCTCCCCAACCTCCACCCCGGCACGGACCCCCTCCCCAACCTCCACCCCGGCACGGACCCCCCCCCCCCCCCCCAACCTCCACCCCGGCACGGACCCCCCCCCCCAACCTCCACCCCGGCACGGACCCCCTCCCGGCACTCCCCCGGAGCCCAGCCTACTCTAACCCCCCCCCCCCCCCCACCGCGCACACACACACAAGCCGAGACACAACTCTCCTCACGCAATCAGTCTGCGGCCACGCCATTTCCTGCCCAGAGCCAACCCCCCAGGCCGTCACTCACCTCCTCGCTGGTCGGCGTGAGCCTGGAGCACCGGGTCACGCTGATGAAAAGGAGGTTTGATTGACGTCGACGTGAACGGTCATCACGTCGACGGGACTTCGGCCCATCCGGAAGGGAGAATATCGGCAGGCCGAAAATCGGCTGCCTTTCACAGACCCGTGACATTCTCCGCGGCAGCGGCGCCATTAACGCCCCGCCGACTTTTCTCCCTTCGGAGACTTCGGCGGGGGCGGGATTCACGGCGGCCAACGGCCATTCTCCGACCCGGCGGGGGGACGGAGAATGACGCCCGATATTTTAGCTCCTAAACTGACCTAGACATTCATTTCCAAGAATGTAATATTACTCGTAAAGCTACCAGTGTCCCAGATAACCATCGGCTGCTTTCCCCTTTGAGAGCTGACTGGTGGTGATTTAACCTGAGGATCACCACCCCTCAAGTGACGGGCAAGGTTGAGAAAGTGGGCCGTCAAGAATAACTTCACCCAGTACAGGAATTGAACCCACGATGTTGGTGTCGCTCCATATCACAAACCAGCCATCCAGCCAAATTAGCTAAACCGCCCCTGCACCCCACCCCGCCCCATTCCTGAAAGGATTCACACTTAGAATTTAGGAGTACATACTATACAAAGGGGGCGCAATTCTCCCATGCCGCGCCGTATGGGAGAATCGCTGTTTGATGCACGATCAATGACCACTAAAGCGAGGTTGTAATCCAACTGAAGGCTTTAATAAGTTGGATGTTGACTTCCGATTGCGGCTATGCGGAGCTAGTTCGCACGTTCGGCAGCTCCCACAAAAAACGGACTTTTGGGCTCTTCAGGGCCCCCAACGGCATTTTTTCAACGTTTCCCGCTGTGGGAAGGAGAGTACAAGAGTTCCCCGACAGTATATGGCTTTTACCAGGAGCGGGGCGACTAAAAAAAGTGGTGGTGGACCCAAAGAAGTTGCGCGGGAAGAAAAGAAATGGCAGCGGGCGGGAACCAGGCAGCGTGGATGCAGTGGGCGCAGGTGCAACAGGAGGTTATCCAGCGCTGCTTCAGGGAGATTAAAGCGGACCTGCTTGAGCTGATGAAGGCTTCTACCGATAAGCTGCTGGAGACACATGACGGCCCGGGGGTGGCGATCCGCGAGGCCCGACAAAAGATCTCCGACATCGAGGACGAGATCTTAGGCCTGGCGGTAAAGGTGGAGGCGCACGAGGTGCTCCACAAGAAATGGCAGGAGCGGTTCGAGGAGATGGAGAATCGGTCGAGGCGGAAGAATCTGCGGATTCTGGGCCTCCCGGAGGGGCCGGACGTGGGGGCCTATTTGGTCACCATGTTGAACTCGCTGATGGGAGCGGGGTCCTTCCAGGGGCCCCTGGAGCTGGAAGGGGCCCATAGAGTGCTGGCGAGGAGGTCCAAGGCTAACGAGCCTCCGCGGGCGGTGCTGGTGCGGTTTCATCGGTTCGCTGATTGGGAGTGTGTGCTCAGGTGGGCCCAGAAGGACAGGAGCAGCAGGTGGGAGAACGCGGAGGTTCGAATATACCAGGACTGGAATGCGGAGGTGGGGAAGAGGAGGGCCGGTTACAATCGAGCGAAGGCGGTGCTGCACAGGAAGGGGGTGATGTTTGGCATGTTGCAGCCGGCGCGACTGTGGGTCAGCTACAAGGACCGGCACCATTATTTTGAGTCTCCGGAGGAGGCGTGGGCATTTGTTCAGGCCGAGAAGTTGGACAGAGATTGAGGGTCGGGATGGGCGTTTGGGGATTGCGGTTGATATGTTACCTTTTGAGGGAGGGTCCTTTGCTCTTGTTTTTTTCTTTCTGGTTCGGTTAGGGTGGGTTGGGTACTGTTTTGGTTGGGTTGGACGGTGGGGGGGCTCTTGGAGGGGGGTAAGCAAATGGAACGGGTGGATGGCCGGCAGTGAGATGGGGCCCCGCGAGGGAGGGGGAGGCCCGAGTTGGCGGTGAGGGGACTGGGCCTATAAAAGGAGCTGCGTCAGATGGGGAATGGAAGAGGAGGGTGTGTCACACAATGGGAGGAGTCGAAGGAGAGGCGGGAGTGGCCGGGGTCAGCAGGAGTCAGCTGACTTGCGGAAGTGCAATGGGGGGAGTAAAGCAGTGAGGATGGGTCTGGTGGGGGGGTGGGTGGGGGGATTCTAGTTGCTGCTGCTATGGTCCAGGGGGAGCTGGAGCGAGTGGGGGGGGTTTGAGACGGGGTTCTGCCGCCGTGGGGTGCAGGTGCGTGGCTGGCCGAGGAGGGGTTATGGCTAGTCGGCGGGGGAGGGGGATGGTAGCCCCGTGATCCGGCTGATAACCTGGAATGTAAGGGGACTGAACGGGCCGGTCAAGCGGGCCGGTGTGTTCGCGCACCTGAAGGGGCTGAAGGCGGATGTGGTCATGCTCCAGGAGACACACCTGTAGGTGACAGTCCAGGTAAGATTGAGGAAACGGTGGGTAGGTCAGGTGTTTCATTCGGGGCTGGATGCCAAAAATCGAGGGGTGGCGATCTTGGTGGGAAAGAAGGTGTCGTTCGAGTCTTCGAGCATTGTGGCAGACAATGGCGGTAGGTACGTAATGGTAAGTGGTAAGCTGCAGGGAGAGAGGGTGGTACTGGTCAATGTGTACGCCCTGAACTTGGACGATGCGGGTTTTATGCGGCGCATGTTGGGTCGGATCCCAGACTTGGAAGTGGGGGGCCTGATAATGGGTGGAGATTTTAACACGGTGTTGGATCCGGCACTGGATCGCTCCAGGTCTCGGACGGGTAGGAAGCTGGCGGCGGCTAAGGTGCTGAGGGGGTTTATGGACCAGATGGGAGGGGTGGACTCTTGGAGATTTGCAAGGCTGGGGGCTAGGGAATTTTCATTCTTCTCACATGTCCATAAGACTTATTCCCGGATCAACTTTTTTATTTTGAGCAGGGCACTGATAGCGAGAGTAGAGGATACCGAGTACTCGGCGATAGCCATTTCGGATCACGCCCTGCATTGGGTGGACTTCGAGCTGGGGGAGGAGAGGGACCAGCGCCCGTTGTGGCGCTTGGAGGTGGGGCTGTTGGCGGACGAGGAGGTGAGTGAGCGGGTCCGAGGAAGCATAGAGAGGTACCTGGAGGCCAACGACAACGGAGAGGTCCGAGTGGGGATGGTATGGGAGGCGCTGAAGGCGGTGGTGAGGGGAGAGCTGATCTCCATTAGGGCCCACAAGGAGCGGGGGGAGAGGGAGAGGCTGGTGGGGCAGATGGTGAGGGTAGACAGGAGGTATGCGGAGGCGCCTGAGGAAGGACTGTTGAGGAAGAGGCAGACTCCAGGCCGAATTCGACCTGGTGACCACCAGGAAGGCGGAGGTGCAGTGGAGCAAGGCCCAGGGAGCGATTTATGAGTATGGGGAAAAGGCAAGCCGGATGCTGGCGCATCAGCTACGGAAGCGGGACGCAGCTAGGGAGATCGGGGGTGTTAAGGACAGGGGAGGGAGTGTGGTGTGGAGTGGGGTTGGCATCAATGGGGTCTTCAGGGACTTTTATGAGGAATTGTATCAGTCCGAGCCCCCACTGGAGGAGGGAGGGATGGGTCGCTTTCTGGACCAATTGAGGTTTCTGAAGGTGGAGAAGGGACTGGTGGCGGGATTGGGGGCCCCGATTGGGCTGGAGGAGCTGACCAAAGGATAGGGAGCATGCAGGCGGGGAAGGCACCGGGGCCAGACGGTTTCCCGGTCGAATGCTATAAAAAAAATGTATGGACCTGTTGGGCCCGTTGCTAGTTAGGACCTTCATTGAGGCAAGGGAGGGGGGGGCTTTGCCCCCGACGATGTCCCGGGCACTGATGTCCTTGATCCTGAAGCGGGACAAGGATCCCCTACAGTGTGGGTCTTACAGGCCAATTTCGTTGCTAAACGTAGATGCCAAGGTGCTGGCGAAGGTCTTAGCCTTGAGGATTGTGTGCCGCAGGTCATCCACGAAGACCAGACGGGGTTTGTGAAGGGGAGGCAGTTGAACAAGAGTGTGCAGAGGCTTCTGAACATTATCATGATGCCGGCGAGGGATGGGGAGACGGAGATAGTGGTGGCGATGGACGCTGAGAAAGCCTTCGATAGGGTAGATTGGGGGTACCTGTGGGGGGCTCTGAAGAGGTTTGGGTTTGTGGAGGGGTTTGTCAGGTGGGTTAGGCTGTTGTATGAGGTCCAGATGGCGAGTGTGGCCACGAACAGGAGGAGGTCTGAGTACTTTTGGTTGCACCGAGGGATGAGGCAGGGGAGGAGCATAGGGTGTCGCTCTATGCGGATGACTTGCTGCTATATGTGGCGGAATGCCAGAGGTAATGAGGATCCTCAGGGAATTCGGGGATTTCTCGGGGTACAAGCTCAACATGGGGAAGAGCGAGCTGTTCGTGGTTCACCCAGGGGACCAGGAGAGGGGGGATTGGCGAGCTCCCACTAAAAAGGACGGAGAGGAGCTTCAGGTATTTGAGCGTCCAAGTGGCCAGGAGCTGGGGGGCCCTGCATAGGCTTAATTTCACAAGGCTGGTGGAGCAAGTGGAGGAGGTCCCTTGTGTGGGTGCGAGGGACTCCGAGGGTGAGAAGGGTGTTCCTGGAGTGGAGATAGGGGGGGCTGGCGCTGCCCAACCTCTGTGGGTACTACTGGACCGCCAATGTGACGATGGTGCGCAAGTGGGTGATGGAGGGGGAGGGGGCACAGAGATTAGGAGAAATTTCTTCAGCCAGAGAGTGGTGGGTCTGTGGAATTCATTGCCACAGAGGGCGGTGGAGGCCGGGACGTTGAGTGTCTTTAAGACAGAAGTTGATAAATTCTTGATTTCTCGAGGAATTAAGGGCTATGGAGAGAGCGGGTAAATGGAGTTGAAATCAGCCATGATTGAATGGTGGAGTGGACTCGATGGGCCGAATGGCCTTACTTCCGCACCTATGTCTTATGGAGGGGGAGGGGGCTGCATGGAAGAGGCTGGAGACGGCATCTTGTGTGGGTATGAGTCTGGGGGCGCTGGCAACGGTGCCGCTGCCGTTCCCTCCAAGGAGGTATACCACGAGCCCGGTAGTGGCGGCTGCCCTCAAAATTTAGGGGCACTGGAGGCGGCACAGCGGGGAGGTTGGGGCCTCGGTGTGGACCCCAATACGGGGGAACCACGGGTTCGTCCCAGGGAGAACAATCGGGGCGGCACAGGGCAGGGATACGAAGGTTGGGAGACCTGTTTGTGGACGGGAGGTTCGCGAGCCTGGGTGAGCTGGAGGAAAAGTATGGGCCCCCCCCCCCCCGGGGAACACCTTCAAGTACTTACAGGTAAGGGCGTTTGCAAGGCGGCAGGTGGTTGAATTCCCGCGGCTGCTGCCACGCACAGTACAGGACAGGGTGCTCTCGGAAGGTGGGGTGGGAGTGGGGAAGGTCTCGGTAACTTACCAGGTGGAGGAGGAGGAGGCCTCCGTGGTGGAGGTGAAAGGTAAGTGGGAGGAGGAGCTGGGAGAGGAGATCGAGGAAGGGACGTGGCACATGCCCTAGGGAGGGTGAACGCTTCCTCTTCGTGCGCGAGGCTCAGCCTCATACAGTTTAAGGTGCTGCACAGGGCACACATGACCGGGACAAGGATGAGCTGGTTCTTTGGGGGTGAGGACAGGTGTGTTAGGTGCTCAGGGAGCCCAGCAAATCACACCCATATGTTCTGGGCATGCCCAGCGCTGAAGGAATTTTGGAAGGGTGTAGCGAGGACGGTGTCGAGGGTGGTAGGTTCCAGGGTCAAGCCGGGCTGGGGGCTCGCAATATTTGGGGTAGCCATGATGTGGAGATGCCGGCGTTGGACTGGGGTGAGCACAGTACGAAGTCTTACAACACCAGGTTAAAGTCCAACAGGTTTGTTTCGATGTCACTAGCTTTCGGAGCGCTGCTCCTTCCTCAGGTGAATGACTATCTCATTCACCTGAGGAAGGAGCAGCGCTCCGAAAGCTAGTGACATCGAAACAAACCTGTTGGACTTTAACCTGGTGTTGTAAGACTTCGTAATATTTGGGGTGGCAGAGGAGCCGGGAGTGCAGGAGGTGAAAGAGGCCGGTATTCTGGCCATTGCGTCCCTGGTAGCCCGGCGGAGGATTCTCCTTCAGTGGAAGGATGCGAGGCCCCCAAGCGTGGAATCCTGGATCAGCGATATGGCGGGGTTTATTAAGTTGGAGAGGGTGAAATTCGCCTTGAGTGTCGGTACAAGGGTTCTTTAGGCGGTGGCAACCGTTCTTAGACTTTCTGGCAGAACGCTAGACCTTGGTCAATGGCAGCAGCAACTCTGGTGTGGGTACGAGTCTGGGGGCGCTGGCAACGGTGCCGCTGCCGCTCCCTCCAAGGAGGTATACCACGAGCCCGGTAGTGGCGGCTGCCCTCAATGTGGGGGCACTGGAGGCGGCACAGCGGGGGGGGGGGGGGGTCGGGGGGGGGTGTGGCCGGCGGAAGGATCAATCCTCCTGTAAGGTAGGCCCTGGTGGTGGGGAGGGTGGGACTGGTGGCAGGGGTGTGCGTGGGGATCCGGCGGGCGCCAGGTCTCGTAGGGAGACCGTATCTTGTCAGCCGTCGGGGTATGCCACGTGGGCGTACTGGGGGTTAGCGTGGAGAAGATGGATCCTCTTGTGCGCCCGCACGTGTTTTCGGAGTAGGATGGGTCCGGGAGCTGCCAGCTAGGTCGGGAGCGAGGTCCCGGAGAAGGACTTCCTGGGGAAGACAAGGAGACGTTCGTGAGGTGTCTGATTGGTGGCCGTACAAAGCAGTGACCGGATTGAGTGGAGGGCATCCGGGAGGCCTTCCTGCCAGCGGGAGACTGGGAGATTCCTGAACCGTAGGGCCAGTAGGACGGTCTTCCAGACCGTTTTGTTCTCCCTCTCTACATGTCCGTTACCCCAGGGGTTGTAACTGGACGTCCTGCTAGAGGCGATGCCCTTGCTGAGCAGGAATTGACACAGTTCGTCGCTCATAAAGGAGGTCCCCCTATCACTGTGTATGTAGGCGGCGAACCTGAACAGTGCAAAGATGCTATGGAGGGCCTTGATGACGGTGGTTGCGGTCATGGCGGGGATGGGGATGGCAAATGGGAACCGGGAGTACTCGTCAATCACGTTCAGGAAGAACTTGTTGCGGTCGGTGGAGGGGAGGGGGCCTTTGAAGTCCATGCTGAGGCGTTCAAAGGGATGGGAAGCCTTTATCAGATGCACCCTCTCTGGCCGGTCGAAGTGCGGTTTGCACTCCGTGCAGATTTGGCAGTCCCAGGTGGCAGTCCTGACCTCCTCGATGGAGTAGGGCAGGTTGCGGGTCTTGACAAAATGGAAAATGCGAGTGACCCCCGGGTGGCAGAGGTCCTCGTGGAGGGCTTGGAGGCGGTCCACTTGTGCGGTGGCACATGTGCCACGAGACAGGGTGTCAGGAGGCTCGTTCAGCTTCCTGGGACGATACAAGATCTCGTAGTTGTAGGTAGAGAGTTCGATCCTCCACCGCAAGATCTTATCGTATCGTTTTTTATCTTGCCCCACTGTGCATTATCGAACATGAAAGCGACCGAACGTTGGTCAGTGAGGAGAGTGAATCTCCTGCCGGCCAGGTAATGCCTCCAATGTCGCACAGCTTCTACTATGGCCTGGGCCTCCTTTTCGACTGAGGAGTGGCGGATTTTGGAAGCATGGAGAGTACGCGAGAAGAAGGCCACGGGTCTGCGCGCTTGGTTGAGGGTGGCCGCCAGAGTTACGTCAGACGCGTCGCTCTCGACCTGGAAGGGGAGGGACTCGTCATTGGTGTGCATCGTGGCCTTTGCAATGTCTGCTTTGATGCAGCTGAAGGCCTGGTGGGCCTCTATCGACAGGGGAAAAGCTGTGGATTGGATCAGGGGACGGGCCTTGTCCGCATAGTTGGGGACCCACTGGGCGTAGTAACTGAAAAACCCGAGGCAGCGCTTTAGGGCCTTGGAGCAGTGAGGGAGTGGGAACTCCATAAGGGGGCGCATGCGCTCAGGGTCGGGGCCTATAAACTCCATTTTGCACTATGTAGCCGAGGATGGCTTAGCGGTTGGTGCTAAACACGCATTTATCCTTGTTGTATGTAAGGTTAAGGATCTTTGCGGTCTGGAGGAATTTTCGGACATTGGTGTCGTGGTCCTGCTGGTCGTGGCCGCAGATGGTGACATTATCGAGATACGGGAATGTTGCCCGTAAACCGGTCAACCATTCGGTCCATCTCGCGCTGGAAGACCGAGACCTCGTTGGTGACACCGAGGGAACCCTTAAAAATTGATAGAGCTGCCCATCTGCCTCAAAGGCAGTGTACTTGCGGTCACTAGTGCGGATGGGGAGCTGGTGGTAGGCGGACTTAAGGTCCACCGTGGAGAAGACCTTGTAATGCGCGATCCTGTTTATAAGGTCGGATACGCGGGGGAGAGGGTACGCGCCCAGCTGCGTAAACCTGTGATTGACTGTAGTCGATGACCATCCTATACTTCTCCCCGGTCTTTACCACCACTACGTGATCTCTCCAGGGACTGTTGCTTGCTTCAATGACTCCTTCCCTCTGTAGCCTTTGACCTAATAAAGATCGGGTCCTGGGCACTGTACCGTCTGCTCCTGGTGGCGACGGGTTTGCAATCCGGGGTGAGGTTCGCAACCAGGGAAGGCTGGTCGACTTAAGGGTCACGAGGCCGCAGACAGTGAGGGGGGTTATAGGGGCGGGTATAGGGAATTTGAAGGTTAGACTTTGGAGATTACACTGGAAGTCTAAACCTATGAGTGTGGCCGCGCAGAGGTGGGGAAGGACGTAGAGCCGGTAATTTTTGAACTCCCTTCCCTGGACTGTGAGGTTTGCTACACAAAACCCCTTTATCTCTACTGAGTGGGAACCGGAGGCCAGGGACATTTATGATTAACGGGGTGGACGAGGAGAGAACAACGCCTTACCGTGTCGAGGTGTTTGAAGCTCTCCGTGCTCCTAGAGTCAATTAGGCAGGATGTCTCGTGCCCGTTGATAAATACAGTCGTTGTAGCAGTTGAGAGTGTTCGAGGCCGCGACTGATCCAGAGTCACCGAGGCTAATCGCAGCAGATGAGTGTTCTCTTCGGGCAGTGTGTGGTCAGCCGAGCTGAGGTCCTGGGAGTTCATCGAAGATGGCGGCTCCCATTGGTCGCACATGGCTGGGGG
This sequence comes from Scyliorhinus torazame, assembly GCF_047496885.1. NCBI lineage: Eukaryota > Metazoa > Chordata > Chondrichthyes > Carcharhiniformes > Scyliorhinidae > Scyliorhinus > Scyliorhinus torazame. Next base: position 223,343,352 of record NC_092717.1, read on the forward strand.
TGCACAAAATGCGGCACCCATCCCTCTAACGTGGCGTCCGCGGGACAAGATTGGCTCCCGGGGGCCGCACATGGCCCTAGAGTAGGAAGATGGCGGTGCCCGCTGGCCACACGGGGACTGTGGAGAGGTTTGTGGTGGCGGTCCGCATTCGCCGCTGGAGACTGCGGCAACCGCACGGGCCTGGCATACCACCACGAAATGGCCCTTTTTACCGCATCCCTTGCAGGTGGATTCGTGGGCCGGGCAGCGCTGGCGGGGGTGCTTGGCCTGCCCGCAAAAGTAGCAACGGGGCCTCCTGGGGTTGCCAGGCCGCCTTGCAGCACAAGCTTGTGGGGGGATGGGGGATGTCTCTGGGTCGGCTGCGGAGGGGTTCCACGCTGCCCAGGGCGCTGCCGCGCGGTCGGGAACGTAAGCGCGGGCATTTCTGGAGGCCACATCCAGGGAACCTGCAAGGGCCCGTGCCTCCTTGAGACCTAGAGTGTCTTTTTCTGGCAATCGCTGGCGGATTTGGGAGGATAGCGTACCTGCCACGAAAGCGTCCCGGACCAAGAGTTCAATGTGTTCGCTCGCCGAAACTTGCGGGCAGCTGCAGTTTCTCCCCAACACCAGGCGTGCACGGTAGAATTCTTCCAGCGATTTCCCCAGGGATTTTTCGCCTCATTGCTCGTAGATGTCGGGCGTAGACCTGGTTTACCGGGCGAATATAATGTCCTTTTGGCAGCTCTATTGCTGCACCGAAGTCTTCCGCTTCCTCAATGAGGGTGTAAATCTCCGGGCTCACCCTTGAGTGCAGGACTTGCATTTTCTGTTCTCCCATGGATGTGTTTTCGGCCGTCCCGAGATATCCTTTAAAGCACGCAAGCCAGTGCTTGAAGATTGCCGCTGAGTTCGCCGCGTGGAGGCTGAGTTGCAGACACTCCGGCTTGATTCGGAGCTCCATCCTTTTTAAAACTTGCTTATTAAATTGATGCATGATCAATGACCACTAAAGCGAGGTTGTAGTCCAACTGAAGGCTTTAATAAGCGAGATGTTTCCCCCAGCAGCTCAGGTACAGAATGAAGGCTGCTGGGGCGGCACGGGCTCTTATACCCCACCATGCAGGGCGGAGCTACCATACATCTTGACCAATAGGAAGCATGCAGTTTCTACCAATGGTGTTCCAGCATTACCAGGTACCGTAACACCTCTACTACCACACTGTTCGCGCCATTTCTTCCCGTGGCGCCGGTCCGACGCCGGCAGGCAATTCTCCGAGGTGCGGAGAATCGGCGCCATTTGCGCCGGCGCGTTTGGTGCGTCGCGGGCCGCTATCTGTGGCCGGGCCGCCGATTCTCCGGCCTTGATGGGCCGAGCGGCCGCACGGAAACAGCAGAGTCCCGCCAGTGCCGTTCACACCTGCTCGCAGCCGACGGGAACTCTGCGCGTAGGGTCGGGGGGGTAGCCTGTGGGGCGGGAAAAAGTGCTCCTTCACCGGGGTGGGGGGGGCCTTCCGATGGGGTCAGGCCCGCGATCGGGGCCCACCGATCGGCGGGCCGGCCTCTCCAACCCCGGCTCTATTTTATTACGCGGCCGGCCCCTGAACCCCCGAGCCATGTTGCGTCGGGGCCGGCGCGCTGAGGAAGTCCCCCGCGCATTTGCGGGTTGGCGCGGTGCCCATTTGGCACCGGGAAGGGAGGCTGAAGTGGCATGAACCGATCCAGTGCCATGCTGGCCACCTGTGGGGGCCAGAATCGGTAGTGCCCGCGCCCGTTTAGCGCAGGGCCCAGGATCTTTGATATGGATCTGTGATTCTATTAAAAAGTTTATTGTAAACACCATCACAGAAGATTCACACGTGTATTGTGTCTGTAAAACCTCCGACATTTCAACCAATTTATTATTCAAACATTTTACCCCTTATTTGCGATATGAACAAAGGACAAACAGATTCACAGTTTAACACAATTTTATTCACATTTTTATCACTCTCTCAAAATATGACTCAGTCACAGAGCTGAGCTCTAAGTATTACCTGCACTTCGTGAAGGAGGTTGGCCAGGCAACGATCACTCAATGTGGATATCTTCTCTGGGCCTCAAAACACAGGGTCCCTTCTTGCGATGGTTGTGCCTGTGGCCACCCAGGTTATTGCTGAAGATCTGTTCTAATATTCCTTCTTTTATACTGGTCTACTAGCCCGGTGTCATAGGCATACACCCTGCACCTGGCCTGAGTTCTATTGTCCCAACCAGACTTAAACTTGTGAATGGAAATAAACAGGATACTCTTGTTCAGCCAGGGTGATTCAATGAAGATCCATTGTCCTCTGAAACACTCTTGTCTGATCAGCTGTTAGCTCCATATGGAGTCTGATGGCCTCTTCTGTTTGTCCTGCTACAAAGTTGATCGCCTGTGTCTGGAAGTTCATTACAGTCATAGTATGGTCTTGTTTTTGGGGTAAACGTGGGTGAGTAATCACAAAGTCCATATAGCAATAATGCATTTATGTATTGACTTAAGTGCTCTTGCAGATAACCAGTATGAGTTAAGCCAGGGCCTCGTGGTAGTTTCTGTTCCTGGCCTATGTGTCTTGGCGTGTTTCCAATACCACACGTGTGAACAGACTTGTGAAAGCTGTACGGAAAAATAACTCGAATTGAATTAAGGATGGTTACAAAAGGACCCCAGAGAATCCAGTGAAATGCAGGTTTAAATTAGATCCTTTCTTCATAAAACTTTGAATTGATTCCATTTTAGCCTGCAAAGTTACGTTTAATTCTTAAAAACACCAAATGACACGTATCATAATGATGGAGTCTTTTAAGTATGACAGAGAAAAGGCCTTCCCCGTGACATTGAGTGTGATGCCACTGTATGTTGTTGCAGTCTCCTCTGTCATTGTGTCTGTAAAGTGTGATGGATTTTTGCATTTCATATCTTCTGTGAAATGGACCTACTGTTCTACCTGAATAAGTCAACACATAATCAGTGCACCCATTTGTGTATGACAAGCTCCATGGGTTGCTTCACAGCTCCAGGATACCAGGTTTGATTCCTAGCTTGGGTCACTGTCTGTGCGGAGACTGCACGTTCTCCCCGTTCCTGCGTGGGTTTCCTCCGGGTGTTCCGGTTTCCTCCCACAGTCCAAAGATGTGCAGGTTAGGTAGATTGGCCATACTAAATTGCCCTTAGTGTCCAAAATGATTAGGTGGAGCTATGGGGATAGGGTGGAGGTGTGGGCTTCGGTAGGGTGCTCTTTCCATGGGCTGGTGCAGACTCGATGGGCCGAATGGCCTCCTGCACTGTAAGTCCTATGATACTATGAACAAAACACAAAAATGAACATTATCTCTTGACAAAACAAACTCCAACAGCCAAGCTACTCTTCAGACACGTGCTTTCCCGAGGAATCTAAATGTGCCTTTTTTTCACCTCTATTGCATAAGAAATCAAATCCCACCACCTGGAAGTTCCCCTCCAAATCATTCACCACCCTGACTTGGAAATATATCGCCGCTCCTTTACTGTTGTTGGGACAAAATCCTGGAACTCCCTAACAGCACAGTGGGTGTACCTACACCTGCAGAACTGCAGCGGTTCAAGAAGACAGCTCACCACCACCTTCTGAAGGGCAACTAGGAATGGGCAATAAATGCCGGCCTAACCAGAGATGCCCACATCCTGTAAATTATTTTTTTTTTAAAGCATTTGGCCCCTCAAGCCTGCTCTGCCATTGAATAAGATCATAGCTGGTTCACCAGGTGGTGGCAACCGTTCGTCGAATACCTCACAGAAAGATAGAGGGAATGGAAAAGAAGAAGACAGCAGCAGTAACCCAGGGGGTGGGGGGAGGAACCAGAAGGACTCTCAGGGATGTTAGTGTATAAGTATAATATGTATAGGTTGTTGTTATAGGTAATTGTATACTGGACGGCTGAATTGTATTTTTTGGAGAGTATTTATTTGGGACAAGGCAGTTGCCATTTAGTTTTTTTTTTAATTTTGATGTTGTTTATATATTATTTATTTCTTGTTTAAAAAAACTGGCCATTGTTATTTATATTGTTATATTACTGTGTGAAAGATCACAATGTACTGTTATGGTTGGCCAAAAATTTTGAATAAAATATATTTTTTTTAAAAAGAATAAGATCGTGGCTGATTTGATTGTGGCTTGACTTCCAATTTCCTGTCATAGCCCTTGACTCCCTGTCAGTGGACCGGAGGATCCCACCGACGGAGAATTCCACTGCATAACTTTTACTATTTTTATATAGAACGTGGAGGAATAGAACAAACAAAGAACAAAGAACAAAGAAATGTACAGCACAGGAACAGGCCTTTCGGCCCTCCAAGCCCGTGCCGACCATGCTGCCCGACTAAACTACAATCTTCTACATTTCCTGGGTCCGTATCCCTCTATTCCCATCCTATTCATGTATTTGTCAAGATGCCCCTTAAATCTCACTATCGTCCCTGCTTCCACCACCTCCTCCAGTAGCGAGTTCCAGGCACCCACTACCCTCTGTGTAAAATACTTGCCTCGTACATCTACTCTAAACCTTGCCCCTCTCACCTTAAACCTATGCCCCCTAGTAATTGACCCCTCTACCCTGGGGAAAAGCCTCTGACTATCCACTCTGTCTATGCCCCTCATAATTTTGTAGACCTCTATCAGGTCGCCCCTCAACCTCCGTCGTTCCAGTGAGAACAAACTGAGTTTATTCAACCGCTCCTCATAGCTAATGCCCTCCATACCAGGCAACATTCTGGTAAATCTCTTATGCACCCTCTCTAAAGCCTCCACATCCTTCTGGTAGTGTGGCGATCAGAATTGAACACTATACTCCAAGTGTGGCCAAATAAGGTTCTATACAGCTGCAACATGACTTGCCAATTCTTATACTCAATGCCCCGGCCAATGAAGGCAAGCATGCCGTATGCCTTCTTGACTACCTTCTCCACCTGTGTTGCCCCTTTCAGTGACCTGTGGACCTGTACACCTCGATGTCTCTGACTTTCAATACTCTTGAGGGTTCTACCATTCACTGTATATTCCTTACCTGCATTAGACCTTCCAAAATGCATTACCTCACATTTGTCCGGATTAAACTCCATCTGCCATCTCTCCGCCCAAGTCTCCAAACAATCTAAATCCTGCTGTATCCTCTGACAGTCCTCATCACTATCCGCAATTCCACTAACCTTTGTGTCATCTGCAAACTTACTAATCAGACCAGTTACATTTTCCTCCAAATCATTTATATATACTACAAACAGCAAAGGTCCCAGCACTGATCCCTGCGGAATACCACTGGTCACAGCCCTCCAATTAGAAAAGCATCCTTCCATTGCTACTCTCTGCCTTCTATGACCTAGCCAGTTCTGTATCCACCTTGCCAGCTCACCCCTGATCCCGTGTGACTTCACCTTTTGTACTGGTCTACCATGAGGAACCTTGTCAAAGGCCTCACTGAAGTCCATATAGACAACATCCACCGCCCTACCTGCATCAATCATCTTTGTGATCTCTTCGAAAAACTCTATCAAGTTAGTGAGACACGACCTCCCCTTCACAAAACCATGCTGCCTCTCACTAATACGGCCATTTGCTTCCAAATGGGAGTAGATCCTGTCTCGAAGAATTCTCTCCAGTAATTTCCCTACCACTGAAGTAAGGCTCACCGGCCTGTAGTTCCCTGGATTATCCTTGCTACCCTTCTTAAACAGAGGAACAGGATGCCTAATTAGTTTTAACAAAATTATTAAACATGAAAATTGAATTATTATATGACATATCTTTACTCCTCTTCCCCCCCCCCCCTTTGCTTAACGAATGCACATTTTAAGATTAACATTAATTACAATGTATATCTTAAGATAGAACAGTCCCTGTTATTCAAAGTCCCTCTAAATTGGCTATGGTCAAATGCACACACTCCGCTCTGAACCCAATTTAGTTTCTGTGGGTTTCTCCTCACAATCCCCTGAGTTGATTGTCACGTGAGAGTTTCCAAACACCACTCCCAAAAAACGGGCTAAAAAAATCTTCTTTCACGATGCTTTCCATTCGTGGTGTGCATTCCGAAATCCAGTCCAGGTTTTCCAAATTACTTTAAAACAAAACCTCTGCTCCAACTTGTTAAAAATATTTTTAAATCGTTTTTGCATCTGATTGTGACAACATTGCAAAAAACAGAAGAATAAAATATACATACAGAAAAATACAATGATGAAAGGGGAAACAAAGTAATCAGTTCTGAATACATAGGATACATATACACACAGCTACGGGGCATGTCAACATTGGGCTCCCAGTAATTGGTTACCACAACCGCTCGGTATGTTCACATATGGCCCCATAGTATTAAAACACACCAAGGGCGTGTTTGCAGCCACCAAGGCATACCCCGTTATTGTTATCGTGGCTGCACCCATTGGTTCTCTTTCCTTCAGTGCCCTTCGGTTCCTTTGCCCTGCTTTCCCTGTACCCGAGGCGGTGTTTTCCCTCCTCCCTTCTACCCCATTCTCCCTTCCCCCCCCCCCTTCTCCCTTTGTCTGTTACAGTCCCAGCTCCCCCCCCCACTTGTCCATTAGTTCCCCCGGGGGTCGCTACTCTTCTGTCTACATATAGGTCCTCTACTATCAGTACCCCTTCATCCTGTCTCCAGCTTTTAAAGGAGGCGTCTATTGTTGCAGGGGTGAATTTATGGTATTTGCAGACGGTGGCCATAGTGGAAATTGCACCCAGATGGAAATGATTCCACGACCTCAGAGTGGCCACCACGAATGAGCGCCTTGAATACTTGTCTAGGGGAAATGGGAGTGGGGCCGAGGCCATTGTTCAGACGGATGTCCCTATGCAGTAAGTCTCCTCCATTCTCACCCATTCTACATCTGGCTCATGAATCCACCCCCGCACCCTTTTTGCTTTGGCCACCCTGTGGTGGAATAGGAGGCTCAGAAGGGCCAAGCCCTACATGTTCCTCCTTTGCAGGACACCTTTACGTATTCTAGGGTTCTCCCCCCCCCCCCTCTAGGAGAGCGGGAGTGGGTCCCACCTCCGCAGGCCCCTCTTAATCTCTTCCAGGATATCTTTGTCTTCACTGTTGTACAAATTGTTTACAATTGCTTTAACTCTCGATTCCCAGTCTCTAGTAACAATGGCATCAAACTTTTGATTTACCTCTGAAGTCTGCTTTCCCACTTTAACCCGGGTTACTGCAATTGTCTCTTAAACTGAGAACACTGTTTACTTTTTCTTTAATTTTTCTGAACAATATCTTGGTCTATGTTCTCTTAACTGAAGTCATCTTTTTTTTAATTCTCCTTTTTCACATTTTCTCCCAAATTTACACCCACCAACAATAAACAATAAGCAGTAATGAATACAATGTCAATGCCCATATCAACAGCAACATGGAATGTGTCGCCGGAGTGTGACGACTAGGGGCTTTTCACAGTAACTTCATTGAAGCCTACTTGTGACAATAAGTGATTATTAACAATTCCATCCTCCCACCGAATCCCCAAACAACTGCCCGCATGTTAACATAAACAAATAACAAAAAGGAATCAGGAATCATCCATAGTCACTATTAACACATACAGTCCCCCTATAACTTAAGTCACTTAAGACATTTTCATTCTGTCCCCTATCCCTGGTTAACTAGACCGTAATTGGTTATTTGGGAAACTTGCCTCTTTGCAGCTCCCTTCCTGTCCAGTCTTTCTCCTGACAAAGTTGAGAGATGTTCACTCCATGCTGTCCTTCTTCAACTGCAATATATCCAGCTAAAAACCTAAAAGCTTTTCTACCTTACAAGGTCCCCAGTTGTTAAGCAACCACTGCTAGTTTATTTACTCTTCACACCATAGCCCTCTCTCAACACAACAGAAACACAGTTGAAACTGAACTAACCTCCACACATATGAGAACCTTTTTCCAGCATGACCCTAACTTTAGGTTTTACCCTTCCTTCCATAGAAACATTAAATTAAACCCACTTAAAACTATACCTTATTTCTAATGTTTACCAATGCAAATATTAATTCCTTAAAGCTACCCTTGTTTTCCTAACGATCCTATTAAGCCACATCAGAATCTTGTTTCAAAAAGATCACCTCTCCTTCTGAACCTCCATAAGTATAGGGCAAACCGTCTCAATATTTCCTTATAACACAACCCCAGGTAGACCCCATGGTCACGTCTATATTGGGATAATGTGGGCGCAGGAGGTGGCGTGTGAGTAGCATAGGTGATCTCCCCAGCACGGGCAAACACAGCATTAAAGAGCTCATAAGATTGTTGAATAGGCCCTTCTGCTTCTTAATCCCTTGTCGTTAGTCTATTCAATCCAATAACTTCTCCATGGTGTCAGGACCTTGGCAGAGTTGGCACAGGGACATTGATCCGCAACTCATTTTCAATGAAAACATCACCGATAGCTGGGCCAAGTTTGAAAAAGAATGGTGCATCTACTGTCGTACCGGCCTCTGCAATAAATAAAAAAAAGGTACAAGCCTACACACAGTTAAATATAGCCCCGAGGCAGTCAAAAAATTTGAATCCTGTGTCTTCCAAGGGGTGAAAGAGGACCCAGAAGCGTGAAAGAAATTTGAACAAATATGCATGCCAGTAAAAGATATCACATTGGACCGGCGTGTTTAACACTACTAACCAAAACTTCAACGAGCCCATACAGTCTTGCAGCACAACTCTAAAATTCCTGGCCACAAGGTGCACATTCACCACTGCCACTGACGAACCTGTGAGCGATTGCATTGTCTGGAATTCATGGTCATGTGTGTAAACAATTGCTTCGAGAGAAACACTACTATCTGCCATCAGCATCTACATGTTAAATGACCAGTCAGAAAGAAGCACCAAAGACCTCCGGTGGCGGCCATGGAGTGAGTGGTCGCACTTTTGGTGGCTCCCGCTCAACTCTGATTGTTTTGGTCCTTCCCCACCCAAATGGGAATTTTTGAGGGCAAAAGGTGTATGTGTGCCCAGGGAAGGTAGTACTCCTTTAGTGCAGGTGGTGTATGGATCAGCGGGCGAGAGGTGCCACGAGAAAGAGAGAGCAGCTGGAGCAAGAAAGTTTTCGCGGTGCGGCAGGGGTGAAGATGGCGGACGGCAAAGGGGGCAGCGCTGCCTGCCCAGTGGTCAACGGAGCAGGTGGTGGTGTTTTTGAATGACACATTTCAGCATCAGAGGAAAGAGGGTTTGGAGGATTTGGCCAAGGTGGTGGAATCGCTCAGAGCTGCGATTGAGCGAGAGGAGCGTTTGAGGATAGTTGAGGGTGCGGAGGCCGGCAAGTATGTGGCGAGCTTGAACAGCCTCCGCCCAGCCCCCCCCGAGGTGGATTGGACGCACAGGGTGCCGAGGAGGAGGCCGCCGAGGGCAATGGTGGTGAGGCTGGATCAATTTTTTGGACAAGTGTAAAATTCTGAAATGGGCGAGACAGACCGGAAGGTGTACCTGGGATGGGAGTGAGCTGAGGGTCTAACAGGACCTGGGTGCGGAGTTGGTGAAGAGGACAGCCGGGTTCAAACGGGTAAAGGTTGCCCTCTTCAAGAAGGGCGTGAAGTCTGGGATGTTGTACCCCGTCCACTTGTGGGTGACTCATCAGAAGCAGGAGGTTTATTTTGACTCGCCGGAGGAGGCGATGGACTTTATGGGGGACCATGGACTGGGAGGAGTGTGAGAACACTGAACTTTGGAGAGGAGCTTTGTGTTCATTGTAAAGTGTACAGGGTGGGCAATTTGGGGTGGATTTCGACAGGGGGAGCAGTGATGGTGAGTGTGCCCTTTGTTTCTCTTTCGTTGGGGGTGGTTCGGAAGATAGGGGTGGAGGGGTGACCTGGGGGGCTGAGGGGAAGTTAGAGGACTTGCACGGGGGCCACCATGGCCAGCTGGGAGGGATAGTTAATGGGAGTGGTGGGGGGTTGGTAGGGGGAAAGTGTGGGGGAGTTGGGGGGCTGGAATTGGTTCTTTGAGGGAAGGGGGAAGGGTTGCCGAAATGGGTGTGGTGCAGTTGGGAAGGGAGAGATGGCAGTGGACATCCGAGGGCATTCTGGAGGGGTGCTCCCCCGACCAGGCTGGTCACGTGGAACGTGCGAGGGCTGAATGGGCTGGTTAAACGGTCATGTATGTTCGCGCATCTGAGGAGTCTGAAGGCAGACATGTTTTTTCAGGAGACACACTGAAGTTGGGGGATCAGACGAGGCTGAGGAAGGGATGGGTGGGGCAGATGTTCCACTGGGGGCTGGATATGAAGACGATGGGGGAAGGGGAGGGGTGTTGGCGGTGGTGGTTATAAGAGGGTGGCGTTTGATGTGAGGAGCATTGTGGCCAGTCCGGTCGGGTAGGTAAGTGATGGTCAGTGGGAAGTTGGAGGGGATGCCGGTTGTCAATACGGATTTCAATATGGTCCTGGACCTGTCGAGCCCTAAGTCGTCAAGTGTGTGGCGAGGGAGTTGAGGGGGTTAAAAGAGCACATGGGAAGCGGCACGGTAGCACAGTGGTTGTCACGGTTGCTTCACAGCGCCAGGGTCCCAGGTTCGATTCCCGGCTTGGGTCACTGTCTGTGCGGAGTTTGCACGTTCTCCCTGTGTCTGCGTGGGTCTTCTCCGGGTGCTCCGGTTTCCTCCCACAATCCTGAAAGACATGCCTATTAGATAATTTGGACATTCTGAATTAATTTTCACAGTAACTTCATTGCAGTGTCAATGTAAGCCTACTTGTGACACTAATAAAGATTATTATTATTGGGGGAGTGGCGGACCCTTGGAGGTTTGGGAGACCGAGGATGAAGGAGTTCACATACTTCTCCTCTGTGCACTGGGTAAACTCCTGGATTGATTTATTTCACGATGGACAAGGCGTGGCAGGAGGGGATGGCCAACTCTTGAGTATTTGGTGGTCTGGACCACGTGCTGCATTGGGTGGATTTGTGATGGTTCAGGAGGAGGCCGGACAGCCGCAGTGGAGGTTGGGTGTGGGGCTGTTGGCGGAGGGGAGGTGTGTGTGAGTGGGCGAGGGCTGCCATCCGGGGCTACGTGGAGTTGAATGACACGGGGGAGGTCACAGCCGCGAGGCTCTGGGAGACATTCAAGGCGATAGTCAGGAGGGAATTTATTTTGATTCGGGCGCCCAGGGAGGGGGTGGAATGGGAGGAGAGGGCAAAGCTGGTAGATGAGATCCCGAGGGTGGATGGGAGGCACCCGGAGGCACCGGAGGAGGGGTTGTTGAGAGAGAGGCAGGTGCTATTGATGGAGTTTGGGTTAGTGTCCACAGGGAAGGCGGTGGGGCAGTTGCGGAGGCCCAGAGGGGCAGTGTATGAGTACGGGGAGAAGGCGAGCAGGATGCTGGCCACCTGTTGAGGAAGCAGGCAGCGGCACGGGAGACTGGCAGGTGAGGGGTAAGGTGGTGATGGACCGGGAGGGGCTGCAGGAGGAATTTGAGGCCTTTTATCGGAGGCTGTATGAGTCAGAGCCCCCGTTGGGGAGATACAGCGGTTCCTGGATGAGTAGGCATTCCCCAAGGTGAAGGAGGAGCAGATTCAGGGCCTGGCAACCCCAATTGGGCTGAGGGAGGTAATGGATGGTATGGGGGCAATGCAGGCAAGGACGGCCCCGGGGCCGTACGGGTTTCCAGTAGAGTTTTTATAAAACATTAGGGGCGGAGCTGGGGCCAATGCTGGTGAGGACAGATAATGAGACGAGGGAAAGGGATGATCGTCCCCCCACACTGGTGCAGGTATCCAGGTGGCGCAAAGCTGGGCCCAGCTACATAGGTTGAATTTGGCTCGATAGGTGGAGGGAATGAAGGCAGATTTTAAGAGGTGGGAATTGTTGTCACTATCGCTGGCTGGGTGGGTGCAGACAGTGAAAATGACACTGCTGCCCATGTTCCTAATCATGTTCCAGAACCTCCCTATCTTTGTCCCCAAGTCTTTTTTTAAGGAAGGCCAATGGAACAATTTGGGGGTTTGTGTGAGCGAGGAAGGCAAATATTGCAATGGTGTGGAAATGGACTGTGGGACAAGAGGTCAGTCTGTGAGCGGCGGGGGGGAGGAGGCGGCGGCGTGTAGGGAAATGGGTTTGAGGTACCTCTGCTGTTCTCACCGGCCAGGTCCTCCATGAGCCCAGTGATGGTGTCGGCGTTAAAGGTGAGGGGCAGTGCAGGCAACCCTTTGGGCTGGAGGGCATGTCGCTGTGGGCGCCGAAAAACGACAACTGTAGGCTTGTGCCGGCAGGGCTGAACGCGAGGCTTCGGGGGTGGCAGCAGGTGGGGTTTGAGTATTTTAGAGACTTGTTTATCGGGGGCAAGTTCACGGGACTGGAGGAATTGTATGAGTTGCTCAAGGCTTTAGGGACCTGAGGTATTGGATTTTGTGAGGAGAGAGGTGCTGACCTTCCCGGGCTGCCACCCCCGGGGTTGCAGGATAAGCTGTTGTTGGAGGACAGAATAGGGAGAGGAAGGTGTCAGATACAGACAAGGGATTGATGGAGGGGGCTCCCATGGCGGAGTTCAAGCCCAAGTGGGAGGAGGAGCTGGGGGGGGAGGTGCAGGCCAGGATGTGGGCAGTGGTCTTGCAGAGGGTGTACATGTCCTCGTCGTGTGCAAGGTTAAGCCTCATCCAGTTTAATGTGGTGCATAGAGTCCACATGACGGTGGCAATGATGAGCAGGTTCTTTATGGGGGTGGAAGATAGGTATGGGAGGTGTGGGGGGGGGGGGCTGCGCATCATGTCCATATGTTCTGGGCTTGCCAAACTCTGAGGGGTTTCTCGGACGTTATGTCCGAGGTTCTGGGTGTGGGGGTGGTCCCGAATCCAGAAGTGGCGATATTCGGTGTGTCGGGGGACCGGGAGTCCGGGGGGTGGGAGGTCGGTGTTTTGGCCTGTGCCTCTCTGATAGCCCGGAGATGGGTTTCGTTGGGTTGGTGGGACTCGGATCCGTCCAGGGCAGGAGTGTGGGTGAGAAGAGACCTGGCCGAATTATTGAGATTGGAGAAGGTCAAGTTCGCTCTGCGAGGGTTGGTAGAACCCAGAGGTGGAAACCGTTCATTGATTCCTTTAAGGAGGATTGAGAGATCAGCAAGGGGGGATGTGGTGGGGTGATGATATCAGGGGGGTTTGGTAATCTGGGGTTGTTTGTTGGGTTGATAAGTTGTTCTTCTGATATTCTGTGCATTTATGTAAAAAACTGTGAATAAAAATATTTTTTTTTTTAAATAAAGAAGTGCTCTCACCTGTAAGGTGCTGGCGCTGGAAAGTGGGATTAAAATGGATGGCTAGTTTCTTTTATTTGGCCGGCACAAACACAATGGGCTGAATGGCCCTTCTATGTGTGGCGTCACTTTTCTATGGGTTCCAGACACAAAATATTTGGTCCAAGTTCCTGCCACTTGCTTCTTTCTCGAACCTCACCCTCTACGGGGCCGTCATTTCTTTAGCTACTCTCTTCTCCTTACATACCTGTAGAAACTCTTACTGTCCATTTTTCTGTATGTCTTCTTCAAGTCAACACCTCGCTCTCATGCCCACCTGTCCGTCTCTGGCCTGCGGCAATGTTCCAGTGAAGCCCAGCCCGAGCTGGAGGAGCAGCATCTCATCTCCCGTTTGGGCATCTTGCAGCCCTCGGGATTCAACATTGAGTTTAGCAACTTTAGATTTGAACCTTTCTCCTCCATCTTAAACCCCTCTTGTTTTTAAGATCCCATCCATGCATTGCCTCAATGAGGGTGGCACGGTGGCGCAGTGGTTAGCATTGCTGCCTACAGCGCTGAGGACCTGGGTTCAATCCCGGCCGTGGGTCACTGTCTGTGTGGAGTTTGTGTGGGTCTCCCCGCCACCCCCCCCACACACACACACACACACACAAAACCAAAGATGTGCAGGTTAGGTGGTTACGCTAAGTATTAAATTGCCCCTTAATTGGAAAAAAATAATTGGGTACTCTAAATTCTTTTTAAATGAAAAATGAAAATCGCTTATTGTCACAAGTAGGCTTCAAATGAAGTTACTGTGAAAAGCCCCTAGTCGCCACATTCCGGCGCCTGTTCGGGGAGGCTGGTACGGGAATCGAACCGTGCTGCTGGCCTACGAAACCCATCTCCGGGCTATCAGAGAGGCACAGGCCAAAACACCGTGTCTGCTTCCAAAGCCAGCGATTTAGAACTGTGCTAAACAGCCCCAAAATGTATTGCCTCAATGCAACCCCCCCCCCCCCCCCCCCACCACATCCCTCACCCCCACACACACACCTCACACAGGTCTCTTGTTCTTAAAGTTGCAGTTTCTACAATTCTTTTTTTTAAATAAATTTAGAGTACCCAATTATTTATTTCCCAATTAAGGGGCAATTTAGCGTGGCCAATCCACCTACCCTGCACATTTTTGGGTTGTGGGGGTTGGACCCATACAGACACGGGGAGAATGTGCAAACTCCACACGGACAGTGACCCAGAGCCGGGATCGAACCCGGGCCCTGTTTCTACAGTTCGAACGCATTTTGCCTCTCTTCAGTTCTGATGAAGTGTCTAGGAACTGGAAACGTTGTGTTTCGCCGTCCGCGTTGCACTCTCGCTCGCATGCGGTGCAGCCAGTGAATGCCGGGAGAAGCCTCTCACAGGCTGCCCGGCAGTCCTCACTCCACACGGGATCCACCCAAGTCCCGCAAGGCATCCGAGTCAGAAACACGGCAAGCTCGCCGATCCACCGGCCTCCCCAGCGAGGCCACAGCCGGGCGCCGTTCAGCACTGATCCACACAAACATGGACAAGGTGGAAGGGCATCCGGCGGGTCTCCCGGGCTATCAGAGACCACTGGGCGGTTAGCATCTGTCTTTTTATGCTCAACCTTCGTTAGGACTAAAGATATTAATCCTTTCTAAATTACCATATCCTATAACTTCTTAACTAGTTGGCCACTCTAAGGTCTTCTATCCCTTAGACTCCCTTGTTGATACCAGATGGGAACTAATCTATTTCAAACTATATTTCAAGTTATTATAGGATCCCAAATCTACAAGGAAGAATTCTAACTCACTTACCACTCAATGTCCTTTAAGGGGCTGGATCTGTTGAGGATGTATAGATGAGTCTTATGGGTAAACCACTATTTCAGGTTTAAATTTAAAATCACACTTATTTTTATTTGCTTTTACAAAATCTTAACAAATTACTTCGTATTTAAAAGTCTCTTTTCGTTGATCAGACTTCAGAAGCTTTCTTTAACGATTTTTCTTCTGTCTTGATGTCACTAATGTTCCACCCTGTGAGATTAGTTTTTAATTCACATAAACTTCCTTTTATTGGTGGTTTTTGGTATTTCTTCCATCTATTTTGTTTCATTCTCCTACTTGTGGTTTTGTTTGGTATTGTATTTCCTATCTTAACCTGCCCTTTCTCGGGGTCCCATTGAGTATCATTAGTTTTTCCCGAATAGTGTCTAAAAATCCTTAATCTGTCTGATAGGTTTAGCATGTATCCCAGGCTGCTTGGACGTGCTCCCCACATTTTACTGAACATGCTGTTACTGACACTTTTTCTTGATTCTAACATACTGCTGTCAAACCTATCTCTTGGACGTCTTGGAAATTAATGATTTCTTCCATTATGTTTAAACATTTGTTTATTCTTATTTTTATTACGTGTTCTATGTAATTCAATCTGGTGTCTATTTTTCTATACCCCATTATTTCACTTGATTTTCCTATGGTGATTAGCCATACTAATATTCCCAAACTAATTACTGTAACCCCATTAACATTTTCGCTCCCCATTTTAACCAATCTAGTCTACTTGCATTCTAGACCCTAAGCTTCCTTATTTTTAGGCGTATTCCAATCCTTGCCTGTGCCGATTTTCTTCCACTTATCCATCTTCCGAGTATTTTCTCCATCTGCAAAATCATAATTAACAATTTGGATTAGGTGGAGAGGGTCCCTATCATTTTTCATTCAACATCTATTTCTTGGAAATTCTAGAAGTACCCTCTCCGGACCTTTCAGATCTCCTTTGCCACTGTAGAGATCTACCATGCGGTTCAAGTGCAGTCTCGCATACACTTTAAAACTCGGTATAAATTTGAGTTACACTTCTCGGATGCGAAGTAAGAATCTTTTATTGGACTTCCGGTTGCGGCCATGCCCGAATAGGTCGCACGTTCGGCAGCTCCCGCCGGGAACGGACTTTTGGGCTCTCTAGAGGGGCCCCAACGGCACTTGTTCGACGGCTTCCAGTGTGGGAAGGTGACAGCAAGGTCCCCCCGACAGTATATGGATTGGACCAGGAGTGGAGCGGTGAAAAAAGAGATCTTGGAGCAGCGAAAAGGGAGAGGGAGAAAAAGCAAGATGGCGGCGGGTGGAGACCAAGCAGCATGGGCACAGTGGTCGCAGGAGCAGCAGGAGTTTCTTAAACGCTGCTTTGAGGAGCTGAAGACAGAAATGCTGGCGGCGATTGAGAAGCTAGTAGAGACCTAGAGGGCCCAGGGGGCGGCGATCCGGGAGATGCGGCAGAAAGCCTCGGAGAACGAGGATGAGATCTTGGGCCTGGCGGTGAAAGTGGAGGCACACGAGGCGCTGCATAAGAGGTGGGCGGAAAAATTTGAGGACCTGGAGAATAGGTCGAGGAGGAAGAATCTTCGGATTCTGGGTCTCCCTGAAGGGTTGGAGGGGCCCGATGCTGGTGCATATGTGAGCACGATGCTCAATTCGCTGATGGGCGCGAGAGCTTTCCCGAGGCCCCTGGAGCTAGATGGGGCTCATCGGGTCCTGGCAAGGAGACCCAAGGCCAACGAGCCGCCAAGGGCTGTAGTGGTGAAGTTTCACCGCTTTATGGACAGAGAGTGTGTCCTGAGATGGGCCAAGAAAGAGCGGAGCAGCAGGTGGGCGAACACGGAGATCTGAATCTACCAGGACTGGAGTGCAGAGGTGGCCAAGACGAGAGCTGGCTTTAATCGGGCCAAGGCGGTGCTCCATCGGAAGGGGGTGAAGTTCGGTATGCTGCAGCCAGCGCGATTGTGGGTCACATTTCAAGATCGGCACCACTACTTCGAAACGCCTGAGGAGGCTTGGACCTTTATACAGACTGAAAAGTTGGACCCAAATTGAGGGTTTGTGGTTGTGGGGGGATGTCTGCTGTATACAGGGTTTTAACTACGTGTAGGGAATGTTCCCTTGGTTGGGTGCTGGATGGGGATGGATGAAGGGATTTGATGGGGAGACTGTGGGAGAGTGTGGGCGCCGGTGTTAGAGGGAGGGGAGGCCCGGGGATGAGGGAATTGAGATAAGGCCGCAAAAGGAGCTGCACCAGAGGGGGCGGGGCCGGCTCAGGAAAGCGCGGGCTTTTTCCCGCGCTAGGGAAGGACGGCGGTGGGGGTCGGAGAAGCGCACACTGACTGAGGGGGAGAGGGGATTCCCACACTGGGGGGGTCGATGGGGAGGCGGGAGAGGCCAGGGTCAGCAGGAGTCAGCTGACTTACGGGAGTGTTATGGGGGGAGCAAAAGAACTAGATGCGGATCTAGCGGGGGGAGGGGGGAGGAGGGGTATAGGGTTGCTGCTGCATTGGCCAATGAGGAACTGGAAATAGGAGAGGTGGTCGAGGCGGGGGTCCGCCGTCTGGGGGACTGGAGGGTGCGGGAGGCGCGGGCACGTGGCTGGCCTAGAAAAGGAGATGGCTAGTCGGCAGGGGGGGAGGGGTTGAGAAGCCCCCCAATCCGGCTGATAACTTGGAATGTGAGGGGCCTGAATGGGCCGGTTAAGAGGGCCCGAGTGTTCGCGCACTTAAAGGGACTGAAGGCAGACGTGGTCATGCTTCAGGAGACACATCTGAAGGTGGCAGACCAGGTCAGGTTGAGAAAGGGATGGGTAGGACAGGTATTCCATTCGGGGCTGGATGCGAAGAACAGAGGGGTTGCAATACTGGTGGGGAAGCGGGTGTCGTTTGAGGCCAAGAATATTGTAGTGGATAATGGAGGTCGATACGTGATGGTGAGCGGTAGGCTGCAGGGGGCGTGGGGGGTATTGGTAAACGTATACGCCCCGAACTGGGATGATGCCGGATTTATGAAGCGCATGCTGGGTCGGATTCCGGACC